>NC_052147.1:9745663-10047751 GCF_902713615.1 Scyliorhinus canicula | reverse complement strand
CTTGGAAATATATCGGACTTCCCTTCACCATCGCTGGGTCAAAATCCCGGAACTCCCTCCCTAACAGCACCGTGGGTCTACCTACACTACACAGACTGCAGCCTTTCAAGAAGGCAGTTCACCAGCACTTTCTCCTGGGCAATTAGGGGTGGGAAATAAATGCTGGCTTAAACAACAACGCCCACATCCCTGGAGTAAATAAAAACAAAAATATACACTAATGCAATTTTATGCCTCATACCGGAACATAAAGAAACAAGAGGCAGATATTGTCAGTACAGACAAAATATTCAGCAACAGATGACACCACTGCGTATGAAACAATCCAGTGTTTACTTACCGATTGAATTTAGTAGCCATACATGGACACAGACCCACACTTTAGCTGCAGGAAAATGTGTGTTTTCTTTGGTATAATATTGCTGGCCTTGTAACAAAGCATAACCATGGGCTTCTTATGAGCAGCACCTTGGATTCACTCCAGGTACAGTGTCTCAAAACCAGCAACCTCGCAATCGAGTCCCTGTTGGATTTTAGACCACGTCGGGGTTTTTGGTTTGCCGCGAGGTTGGATCAGATCAAGGGTCACTCAGACCACTTGTCAAGTGGGAAAAGACCAGCGTGTGGAGTTGGCGTACAACTGCACTAACGTAGCAGCTAGCCCATCAAGCTCGTGCGTTATTTTACTTTTCTAATAATGGTACAAATTCATGCATGACTGCTTTAATAAAAAAGTCAGATTTGAGACACATGGAACATACAGTGCAGCAGGAGGCCATTCGGCCCATCGAGTCTGCACCGATCCACTTAAGCCCTCACTTCCACCCTATCCCCGCAACCCAATAACCCCTCCTAACCTTTTTGGACACTAAGGGCAGTTTGGCATGGCCAATCCACCTAAACTGCACGTGATGCAGAGCTGGGCTGAGAAGTGGCAGATGGAGTTTAACCCTGACAAGTGTGAGGTTGTCCATTTTGGAAGGACAAATATGAATGCGGAATACAGGGTTAACGGAAGGGTTCTTGGCAATGTGGAGGAGCAGAGAGATCTTGGGGTCTATGTTCATAGATCTTTGAAAGTTGCCACTCAAGTTGATAGAGCTGTGAAGAAGGCCTATGGTGTGCTAGCGTTCATTAGCAGAGGGATTGAATTTAAGAGCTGTGAGGTGATGATGCAGCTGTACAAAACCTTGGTCAGGCCACATTTGGAGTACTGTGTGCAGTTCTGGTCACCTCATTTTAGGAAGGATGTGGAAGTTTTGGAAAAGGTGCAAAGGAGATTTACCAGGATGTTGCCTGGAATGGAGAGTAGGTCTAATGAGGAAAGGTTGAGGGTGCTAGGCCTTTTCTCATTGGAACGGAGAAGGATGAGGGGCGACTTGACAGAGGTTTAAAAGATGATCAGGGGAATAGATAGAGTAGACAGTCAGAGACTTTTTCCCCGGGTGGAACAAACCATTACAAGGTGACATAAATTCAAGGTGAATGGTGGAAGATATAGGGGGTGACGTCAGAGGTAGGTTCTTTACCCAGAGAGTAGTGGGGGCATGGAATGCACTGCCTGTGGAAGTAGTTGAGTCGGAAACATTAGGGACCTTCAAGCGGCTATTGGATAGGTACATGGATTACGGTAGAATGATGGGGTGTAGATTAATTTGTTCTTAAGGGCAGCATGGTAGCATTGTGGATAGCACAATTGCTTAACAGCTCCAGGGTCCCAGGTTCGATTCCCGGCTTGAGTCAATGTGCGGAGTCTGCACATCCTCCCCGTGTGTGCGTGTGTTTCCTCCAGGTGCTCTGGTTTCCTCCCACAGTCCAAAGATGTGCAGGTTAGGTGGATTGGCCATGATAAATTGCCCTTAGTGTCCAAAATTGCCCTGTGTTGGGTGGGGTTACTGGGTTATGGGGATAGGGTGGAGGTGTTGACCTCGGGTAGGGTGCTCTTTCCAAGAGCCGGTGCAGACTCGATGGGCCAAGTGGCCTCCTTCTGCACTGTAAATTCTATGATAATCTATGATTAATCTAGGACAAAGGTTGGGCACAACATCGTGGGCTGAAGGGCCTGTTCTGTGCTGTATTTTTCTATGTTCTTTGGACTGTGGGAGGAAACCGGAGCACCCGGAGGAAACCCACGCAGACAGGGGGAGAACGTGCAGACTCCGCACAGATAGTGACCCACCGGGGAATCGAACCCGGGTCCCTGGCGCTGTGAAGCAACAGTGCTAGCCACTTTGTGCTACCGTGCTGCACTTCTACCATAAGCTTTGAGGATGGTGAAAACATCCCCAAATAATGCCCTGGAATCTTTTACGTTCCATAAATGGGGAGACAGCTTGGTTTAACGCCTCATCCAAATGATTGGTTTTGTCCCCTCCCAACATTCCCACAGACACACACACACCTGAACGGGAACAAACGGTCAAACAAAAACAATTAACGGATAGACAGTAAGAAAATACTTTCTGAAAATAAGTCGATGTAAAACTGACAGAAGTTGGTGTTCAAATCTAACCCCTCCTTTTATGTTGAATCTGTGGGTGGGTTTACACTGAGCATGTGAATATTGCTTCCACCTCCTGGCATCAAAGAGTTTGAGATTATGGTTTAATTCACCCGCATATGGGCAATCGCGAAGCGGAACGTTAACAGGAAATGGCTGGATAACATTTGAAAAGTTTGCTCAAATAAACCACAAAATGAAACAAAAACATAATCAAATCAACGACAAGAGTTTTCCTGTTTGTGTCACATACATATTTCCAAGACCTTGGGAAACTTCTGTTGATATATAACTATAAATTGGCTCTGGGAATGTTCAACTACTTTTCCTATTATTTTCCCTCTTCCCTAATCATTTAAGCAGACATAGTCATTCGACAAGGGCTGTTGACTGTATTGTTCTTGTATCGTCATTGCCAACAACACTCGCTGTAATGATTCCTAATAAAACAGATCTATTTATGGTTCTCAATTAAACCATTACTGCTGAGTTGCGTAAATTAAAGTAGCTCCCTATAATTCTAATCTCCCAAAAACGATGTACATATAGTTTAAAATTAAATTACAGACCCTGATATTGAGCAAAATCTATTCCAGTGAAATTAGTTGCATTAGAGCCATCACTCAGTCTCACGTTACTGGGACTGCAGGCTGCTGTCAGACTGAAGGCTGTGATCTCAGTTACTCCCACACTGTCGATTGACAACTCCAGAGGTAAACAAATGTAAACTTTCCACCGCTCATTTCAGTTATTAAAAGGTGCTGAGGTTACCTGGCCCTGTATAAATGACAACTCAACGATGGTGAGTGCAGTCAGAAAATGTATGTACAGGAACATGCGCTCAGACATACACACATGCGAGTGAGCATTAAGAGAGACAATAAGCGCTAAAGAGAACATACCTCAAAATATATTTGAATGCACAGGTTAGTTTCAAAGACGGTGAATGTACGCCTACCTTACATACAGACAGGCCATTCAGCCCAGTCAATACCAGGATTTGGTTCCACTCAAGCCTCCTCCCATCTTTTTTCAATGAAATATATCGCTGTAACCCTGCATTCGCTTCTTCTTCATATGCTTGTCTAGCTTCCCTTTAAATATATCTGCACTATTCTTACTCTTCAACACTCCCTGTGGCAGCAAGTTTCACATTCTTACCACTCTTTGGGTAAAGATGTATCTTCTGAATTTCCAATTAGATTTACTGCTGACTATCTTAGACTAATGATGTATAATGGCTTCATAAAATATGCTTTTAACATCCAAACATTTTTGTGCAGAATCTAGGGAGATGGTGAGAATATAACCAGCAAAGAAGAGCGGCACGGTGGCTCAGTGGTTAGCATTGCTGCCTCCAGGCGCCGAGGTCCCAGGTTTGCGCCCGGCCCCGGGTCACTGTCCGTGTGGAGTTTGCACATTCTCCCCGTGTCTGCGTGGGTCTCACCCCCACAGCCCCAAAGTTGTGCAGGGTAGGTGGATTGGCCACTTAAATTATCCCTTAATCGGAAAACAAATAATTGGGTAGACTAAATTTATTTAAAAGAATGAATATAACCAGAAGTACCAGCACTACTCTTTCTTCTCCATTTATAATTTACAAACCAGTGACAGGAAATTTTGAGATTGTGGAAGACTTCACATTGGTTTGACAAGTCCATGGGCGGGATTCTCTCAGCCTGACGCCGGGCCGGAGAATCCCCGTAACCGGTGCGAATTGTGCCACGCCGCCCCGACACCGGCATGCGATTCACCGCAGAGCGGACAATTGGCGCCATTGGCACCAGCGTGGTTGGCGCAGCGCCAGTCGGAGGCCGCTCTACGCAGCCCCCCCCCCGCCGATTCTCGGCCCACGATGGGCCGAGCGGTCATCGTAAAAACAGCAAGTCCCGCCAGCGTCGTCCACTACTGCTCTCAGCCGGTGGCACCTCGGCGTGGAAGGGTCGGGTGGCGGCCTGTGGGATGGGTGGAGGGGGGGGGGAGGGGGGGGGGCTCCGATGGCCTGGCCCGCGATCGGGTCCTACCGAACGGCGGGCCAGCCTCTCTGGCTGGGAGCCTCATTTCTTCCGCGCCGGCTCCTGTAGTCCTGCGCCATGTTGCGTCGGGGCCAGCGTGTTGAAGGAAGCCACTGGGCATGTGCGCGTTGGCGCCGGTGCCACTGTGCATGTGTGGATCCCACAGCGCCCAGTTCACGCCGGGATCAGCAGCTGGAGCGGCGTGAACTGCTCCAGTGCCGTGCTGGCCCCCTGTAGGGGCCAAAATTGCTGATCCCGAGACCGTGTTGACGCCGTCGAGAAACGTGACGGCATTTCCGACGGAGTCAACACTTAGCCTCAGGGTTACAGAATCCCACCCCATATATGGGCAGCACCATAATCCCATGATAGTCTGACCGTAAATATTTAGTACACCATTGTTTGAATTGTCACAAAAGAGCAAAGCACTCACCTGGCTAAACTGGTGAATTAGATTATTCGATCCATTCCAGAATTAAAATCATTGCAAACAAATTCAACAATGCCTTGAGTAATTATTAGCGTTTCCTACATTGAGCAGTAACTCCTCCCAGAATTTCCCTCCATTAAAAAAAGAGGCAGCTGAACAAAGAAGCATTTTCTCTCTTTTTTTTTCATAAATTTAGTGTACCCAATTCATTTTTTTCCAATGAAGGGGCAACTTAGCGTGGCCAATCCACCTAGCCTGCCCATCTTTTGGGTTGTGGGGGTGAAACCCACGCAGACACGGAGAGAATGTTCAAACTCCACACGGGATGTGACCCAGAGCCAGAATCGAACCTGGGACCTCGGCGCCGTGAGGCAGCAGTGCTAACCACTGCAACACCGTGCTGCCCTTCTCTCTCTCTATTTCAATGCCCCATGAGTAAATTCCTTCTCCAATCCATGCCAGTCCCAAAAGTCTTTGCCCATGGCTCGGCCACTACCTCCAATTTAAAAATAAATTAATTTAGAGTACCCAATTCTTTTTTTCCAATTGGGAGGCAACTTAGCGTGGCCAATCCACCTAGCCTGCCCATCTTTTGGGTTGTGGAGGCGAAACCCACGCAGACACGGGGAGAAAGTGCAAACTCCACACAGACCATGGCCCCCTCCACAATTGAGCACAGAGGTGCTAAGCGATTGAAGAGGTCAATGTTCTCCCTCCCTTACACACCGGCATCTCTGCGGTTATGATTGGTTACCATGTGTGGGGAGTTGCTATGTGAGGAATCCAGAGTGCAAAGCTGCATCTGACTCTGCAACACAACACACTGGATCAACACACCATCTTGTCCTCAGCTAAGTCATTTTGCACAGACACCCTGCTTGCTCAGTCACATACACGAGAGAAATGACGGGAGAAATGATAGGAGGGATTAGAGAAACAAGAATGGGAGACAACACAAACTAATCTAGATATTAATAGTCATTGCTGAATGCAAAATAGGTTAACAATTTTAAGCTAAAATGAGCAATTCTGATCCTCAATATGCACGGCTCATGGTTCTCTTGGTACTGCCTCTCAAGAGGATAGATTGTTCCAAATAATGTGCAGATTCCAGCTGAGATCAAGCACAGCAAATCCATGTGGTCCCTTACAAGGACCACAGAAAAAAAACTAAAGAGTTTTGATAAATTCATGTCGGCAGTAAAATATTAAAAGTTTTAAAAGGCCAGCAGACTACTTCAATCAGGTACCATTCTGGAAAAAGTAGATTTATCCCCATGGTTCACAACACTCGAGCTGCCGATGGGAGTTACTGAACATAGGCTAAGCAAAGAGGCAAAGAGTTCACTGAAAGGTCCAGCTGTGTGAAAACCCATCGCCTTACACTTGATTAGAAAATACGAATGGATGGAGCCTGCCAAGCAAAGCTCATGATCCAATAACGTAAAGGCAGCATGCTGGGTTAAGGATAAAGAGTTATGATTTTTTAAAACAAAATGAAGAGGTTTTGGGACGAGGGGTGCAACTGGATTTTAAAAATTTTAAACTGAGAAGACCTTTTTAAAAGATCAAGGTATGTGCACTAAGAATCGTACATGTGAACGTCACTGATGCAGTGGGTTAACAGATGGTCATGGTGCCAATGCACTGTCTGTGTTGGTCTCTTTAATATGGAAAATATTAGGCGCTGGAGGAATTGAGAGAAAGATTACATGGATGAAACCAAGACTGCGTTGGCACACCTAACAGCAAGGTTCAACTGGCTGGGGCTCTGTTCTCCAGAGAAAGTAGAGGGAGGTCTTTAAGATTATTAAGCAGTTTGGTGAGGAAGACGTACAGAAGCTGTTTCCACTTGTGTGGGAGTCCCAAAGCAAGAGCCATAAATATGAGACAGTCAATAACAAATCCGATAAGGAAGTCAGAAAAAAATCTCTTTGCGCGGAAGATGGTGGGAACGTGGAACCCACTACCACATGAAGCAAATAGCATAGGTGCACTTAAAGGAAAGGTAGATGAACACATGAGGAAGAAGAGAACGATATTCTGACTGGGTTAGTTGAAATGGGGTGTGAGGAGTGGATGGAGTATAAATACCAGCCACCCCTCCCTGTGCTGTAAAACCCAATATAATTCAATCTAACCCAAGAAGCAATTCAGAGCAGCCTAACCCCGGAAGGTAGAGTTTACCTACATGTACTCTCAGCCAATGGCTCCTTGACCTTGGGGGAAACAGGATATTTCCTATGCCAATCCAAAGTCACAGGTCCCACTCTCATTGTTGCAGAGAAAAGCTGGAGGTGTCATGTCATCAAAGTGGTCGAGCAAAAAGTAGGGAGACTCAGCCCTGGAGATTGAGGTCTATTGTTTTTAATCATTTGCCAGTCCGTGACCTATCAGCCATTAAAGTCAATGGGCAGAAAATCGTGGGCTGTCAGACAGAAGTAGGAAACCCTGGCTTGGGTGTTTCTACGGGGAGGAGGAGTAACTGAATTTATGCCATTAATATTGCTACATTAGACCTGCATTCTAAATTCCCTTTAGAATTTTCATGATTCAGTAACGCAGTGGGATGTTTCTGAATACTGCAAGTAGGGCTGGGGAAATTCATAACAATGAAGCGTTTATAGCCTGCATTTATTACAACAACTCAAAAGTAGGAAAGTAAAATGAAGCGTATCATTGAATACCATTTGAAACTAGTCTTTTTACTTTAGACCCCGATTATATTAGTATAGCACTTTCGATCCACTCAAAGACTTGACAAACCTGACAAGAAAGCAGCTAAAATCAGCCTGGCCATTCTGAAACCAGCAGCTAATATTCATGCAATTCATGGCACCCCGCCATTAGGTGGGCAGAATATTGGGGTGCATGCAGCTTTAAAAAAAGGAGTTCCTCATCACTTGCCAGAGATCTTTGGTTTTGGTGTCCATTGAAGACACTCAACCCACTCCACACAGGGAATGGACAATGCAGTCACCTGCTCCATAAGTGGACGCTGAAAGGTGATCCCAAATGTAATTGAGGCTGTGAGTCGCAAACCATGGAATACATCACATCAACCTCCCCACTAACATCTGCTGCTGGGATCACCTCATTTCTCCAATCAGCGTTTAAGGAGGTCACTATATGGATAGCCAAATTAGACATTCCATTATTAAGCACAAATACAATAAGCTTCTCCCATCAGGATGTAACAGTGGTTATCAATGCTGCCTCACACTACCAGGGTTCAATTCCCACGTTGGGTGACTGCCTGTGTGGCGTCCTCCCCGTGTGTGGTGGATTGGCCACTGTTATGGGCCAGGGCTTAGAAACTCCAAAGTGTACTATGAAGTTAACCTGACCTACAACCTTTATGATGAGCTCAAAAGCCTTCACTGCAGGTGTGATTCATCAGACTTCCCAGACACTTTAATCAAAACAAGGTTTATTCTAAGAATGTAGTTAACATATAAAACACAGCAAGAATTTTTATCAATTACAAACATAAAGACCCCACACAGCTACAGTAATCTATGGATAACACTTAGTGAATCCCCCCTTAGCTGTTCCAATTCAATAACAGAATCCAATAAAATCAAAACCCCTTTTCAAGGGCGTGGCCGAGCACACTGTATTCTCACTTGAATGGGACTGGTCCTTTCCCTGAGATTCTGATCCAGTTCCAACCAGCAGATTTAAACTCCTTCCGGAAAGCAACTATATCTTTTAAGTAACCAAGGCAGTTAGCCACAACCACTGTGCTTTTTACTCAAACAGCTTTTAAAATGAAAACAGAGAGAAACAGGGAAAACACTTCTTTCTCCTTCTGCTTTTCAAAGCAGTCAAACTGAAACCTAAAAAAAAAACCTCTCACCTGACTAAACCTTTCTTAAAGGGACACTCACATGACACCACACTAAATTGCCCCTTAAAAAGGCAGCACGGTAGCATGGTGGTTAGCATAAATGCTTCACAGCTCCAGGGTCCCAGGTTCGGTTCCCGGCTGGGTCACTGTCTGTGCGGAGTCTGCACGTCCTCCCCGTGTGTGCATGGGTTTCCTCCGGCTGCTCCGGTTTCCTCCCACAGTCCAAAGATGTGCGGGTTAGGTGAATTGGCCATGCTAAATTGCCCGTAGTGTCCTAAAAAAAGTAAGGTATGGGGGGGGTTGTTGGGTTACGGGTATAGGGTGGATACGTGGGTTTGAGTAGGGTGATCATTGCTCGGCACAACATCGAGGGCTGAAGGGCCTGTTCTGTGCTGTTCTATGTTCTATGTTAATTAGAAAAAAATTAAAACCAAAGAGGAATATTCCAAGGTGCTTCATATGGGCATTATAACCCAAATTTAAAACAATTGGGGGAAGGCAGTGTTGTGGTAATGTCACTGGACCTGTAATCGAGAGGCCTGGGTGAATACTCTGGACTCTGGCGGAGCAGACTCGATGGGCCAAGTGGCCTAATTCTGCTCCTTCGGCTTATGGTCTTCTGGGCACATGGGACCATAGCAGCTGATTGAATTTAAAGTCAATTAATAAAAATCAGGAACTAATAGCAACCATGAAACCATTGTCCATCATCATAAAATCCAATTTGGTTCACTAAAGCCCTTTCGGGAATGAAATGTGCTGTCCGTATCTGGGATGGCCTAAATGTGACCCTCAGGCCCACAGCAGTACGATTGCCACTTAAATGCACTCTGAAATAGCCTCGCAAGTCGCTCAGCTGTATCAAACCATTACAAAGTAGACAAATGTAATTAAAGTGTATGAACCATCTGGTATCAACCAAGGCACCAGAATCGATGGTGGCAAACGCAGCTCCATTGACGCTGCTAAGTCCCCCGTACTATCATCTGAAGGCTTGTGCCACAATTTGGAGAACTTTCCTGCAGAATAGTCATGCAACAGTCTGACATTTTCTGTAAGATAGAATTCCGTGAAATAGACTACGTTCCAGTGCTTTCCATCACCGTCCCTGGTTTGTCCTGTACCACTGGCAGACCCACCAGATGTACATAGTTGGGAGGGAGTTCCCCTGTGAGACCTCAACAATCTACTCTGGAAGTCTCATTGCACCTGGTCAAACATGGGCAAGGAAACCTCCTGCTGATTACCCACGTACTGTCCGCCATCAGCTAGTGAAACAGCACTCCTCCATGTTGAACACCACTTGGAGGAAGCACTGAGGGTGGCAAGGGCATAAAAGGTACTCTGGGTGCAGGACTTCAGAGTGGCTCGGTCGCACCACTACTGACCAAGCTGGCGGAGTCCAAAAGGACATAGCCGCTAGACTGGTCTGTGACAGGTGGTGACGGAACCAATATGAGGGAAAAACATACCAGACCTCAACTTCACCAATCTATCTGCCGCTGACGCACCAGTCCATTCCAGGGTCGGTAGGAGTGATCACTGCACAGACCTTGTTGAGATGAAGTCCTGCCTTCACACTGAGGACAACCCTCCGCCGTGTAGATTACGACCGCGCTAAATGGGATGGATTCAGAATAGATCCAGCAACTCAAGACTGGGCATCAGTGAGGCGCTGTGGGCCTTCAGCAGCAGCAGAATTGTATGCAACCTCAATCTGTAAGTTCATGGCCCGGCATATCCCCCACTCTACATTGCCACCAAGCTGGGGGATCAACCCTGGTTCAAAGAACACAAGAACATAATAACTAGGAGCAGGAGTAGGCCATCTGGCCCCTCGAGCCTGCTCCGCCATTCAATGAGATCATGGCTGATCTTTTGTGGACTCAGCTCCACTTTCTGGCCCGAACACCATAACCCTTAATCCCTTTATTCTTCAAAAAACTATCTATCTTTAACTTAAAAACATTTAATGAGGGAGCCTCAACTGCTTCACTGGGCAAGGAATTCCATAGATTCACAACCCTTTGGGTGAAGAAGTTCCTCATAAACGTAGTCCTAAATCTACTTCCCCTTATTTTGAGGCTATGCTCCCTAGTTCTGCTTTCACCCGCGAGTGGAAACAACCTGCCCGCATCTATCCTATCTATTCCCTTCATAATTTTATATGTTTCTATAAGATCCCCCCCGCATTCTTCTAAATTCCCCGCATCCTTCTAAATTCCAACGAGAACAGTCCCAGTCTACTCAACCTCTCCTCGTAATCCAACCCCTTCAGCTCTGTGATTAACCCAGTGAATCTCCTCTGCACACCCTCCAGCGCCAGTACGTCCTTTCTCAGGTAAGGAGACCAAATCTGAACACAATACTCCAGGTGTGGCCTCACTAACACCTTATACAATTGCAGCATAACCTCCCTAGTCTTAAACTCGATCCCTCTAGCAATGAAGGACAAAACTCCATTTGCCTCCTTAATCACCTGTTGTATCTGAAAACCAACTTTTTTGTGATATGCACTAGCACACCCAGGTCTCTCTGCACAGCAGCATGTTTTAGTATTTTAAGAGTGCAGGAGAGCATGCCAAGGGTAGCACCAAATATACTAAAAAATGAGATGTCAACCTAAAGCTACAACACAGGACTAATTACATGCCAAACTACATAAGCAGCAAGTGATAGACAGAGCTTTTGTTTTTTTAAATAAATTTAAAGTACCCAACTTTGTTTTTAATAATTAAGGGGCAATTTAGTGTGGCCAATCCACCTACCCTGCACATCATTTTGCATTGTGGGGTGAAGCCCACACAGACACGGGGAGAATGTGCAAAATCCACACAGACAGTGACCCGGGGCCAGGATCGAACCCAGGTCCTTGGCGCCGTGAGGGAACAGTACTAACCACGGCACCACTGTGCTACCCTAAGTGATAGACATAGCCAAGCGTTCTTAGAACCAATAGATCAGATCTAAGCTCTGTAGTCCT
The DNA here is from genome assembly GCF_902713615.1 of Scyliorhinus canicula. Classification (NCBI taxonomy): domain Eukaryota; kingdom Metazoa; phylum Chordata; class Chondrichthyes; order Carcharhiniformes; family Scyliorhinidae; genus Scyliorhinus; species Scyliorhinus canicula. The sequence goes on along the minus strand of NC_052147.1, from coordinate 10,035,973 downwards.
GCCACATCCAGGCATGAATGGTGGTGGACAATGAAACAACTCATTGGAGGTGGTGGCTCCCCATTCCCAATGATGGAAGAGTCCAATACATCAGTGTGAAAGAGAAGCTTCAATGCGAAGTACAAAGTGGATCATCCATCTCAGTCTCATCCTGAGGTCCTCAGCATCACAGATGGCAGTCTTCAGCCGATTTCATTCACTCCATGTGAGAGCAAAGGCTTAAGACACTGACTACTGCAAAGGCTATGAGCCCTACGAATATTCCGGTATCGAGAACAAAAGCAAGGAAGGTGTGACAAACCTGTATTAAGCTCTGTTTTGGCCTCAAAAGGAGCATTGTGCCCAATCTCGGTACTGTACGTTAGGAAGGATGTGAAGGCATTAGAGAGGGTGGTGAAAAATTTACGTGAATCGTTCCAGGAAAGGGGAACTTGAGTTATGTGGATAGATTGAGGGAAAAAAAGGTTCAGACGAGATTTTAAATCATGAGGGTGCAGACAGAGTAGATTTATTTTCAGTTCTTTGTTCACCGGATTTAGGTGCCATTGACAAGGCCAGCATTTATCGCCCATCCCTATTGGTCCTCAGGAAGGTGTTGCCGGTGATCCACCTCTTAAACCGCTGCAGTCCATGTGGTGCAGGAACACACCGTTAGGATAGAGAGAGAGAAAAGAAGAAGGATTGAGAAGCAGAGGACACAGATTTATGCAGATTGGCAAAACAATCAACCCAGCGAGGAACTTCTTTTTTAATCCAGTGAGTTGTTAGGAGCTGGAATACACTGCCCGAGTGTGGTGGAGGCCGATTCAATTGTCGCTTTCAAAAGCAACCAGCTGAGTAACTGGAGAGAAAGCAAATTGTGGGGTTTCAGCAAAAAGGTAGGGGAGTGGGGCTACCGAAATAGCCCCTGCAGAGAGCTGGGCCAAATGGCCACCTGCGGTGTAACAATTTTACGAAGGACAACATCTAATCTCCGGTTCCAACTCCCTCGAAATATAATCGTATGACGGAGACCAAGCATTAATCCAGTTTCGCACTGGATTTTGTATGTTATAATAATTGTGAATCAAGTTAAAATGTCATGGAGGGGCGTTTAATCCCAATTGATGTACAGCTGCTGAGATTCAGTCACTGACACGTTTAGCGTATGAGCAACAATTTTACCTGTGTAACTATATGGTTTTGGAACTTTAAAACCATTCGGAAAGACTCCAGAGGGGAAAAGAGGAGACTTTTCCCAAATCGTGCAGTCGGGATTTGGGGCACCAGCCAAAAAGGAGGTAGAAGCTTATTCCATAAACAGTTTTAAAAAGGGTGATGGACTGGGATTTGAGGATTTAAAAAAAACTTACAAAAAGGAATGTGCAAATAATCACAAATGTGCTTTGAAAGAGTCAGCAGGAACACGAATGGGGCGAATGGTCACGTTCTGTGCTGTGTTTCTATCATCCTAACTATTCCCCAGCGCTGAGAAGTAACTATTGTTCAATCAAGCCAGTTTAAATGAGCAAATAATGAGCAAGGTGGTGAATACATGGGCAGCACGGTAGCACAGTGGTTAGCACTGTTGTTTCACAGCGCCAGGGACCAAGGTTCAATTGCCGGCTTGGTTCACTGTCTGTGCGTAGCCTGGACAGTTTTCCCATGTCTGCGTGGGTTTCCTCCGGGTGCTCCGGTTTTCTCCCACAAGTCCTGAAAGACGTGCTGTTGGGTGAATTGGATATTCCGAATTCGCCCTCCGTGTACCCGAACAGGCGCCGGAATGTGGCAACTAGGGGCTTTTCACAGTAACTTCATTGCAGTGCAAATGTAAGCCTACTTGTGACATTAATAAAGATTATATTATACAGTGTAGCCATACAATAGTTATTTTTGAATACAATAGAGCTGACCCAATTACTCAAAATAACAGAATGCTTCTGGTTCATCTTCCAACGACGACAGAAAGACAAAATAATCAACAAATTGGATACACAAACTTGACTTTTGATCCATAGCAATGTTTTGTTAAACCAGCAGCATATTGGCAGAGATGTAAATGGTGGAATTGCCTCAAGATACAGTGTGCTCAACTAACACATTGGAACTTTACAGCAGTGCAATGTTCAAATGTTAAATACAGGCCATTACAGATATAAACGTTGGTTGCCTTAAACTGACCAGAACGAGACGGGAAATGAACAAAAGGCTAGAGGAGTTAAACAGGGTTTGCAAGCTGCCAGAGAAAGTGTGGCTACCCCAGGCAGGCTACAGAGGCACAGGTTCGCCGCTCACACTTTTTGATTTGCAAGACGGGGCATTCGAATGTGGGCTCGTCTACAAATAGACCAATTTATTGCTAACAGATGTCCAACAGGTCATGACTTCTGGAATCCTTTGTGAGCCCCTTTCCTCTCCCTCCCTCCCCCTCCCCCCCCAAATTTGGCTCAATAGTTATGGAAAGGAAATTACTTGTAAAATACAAGTTCCATTACATTGAAACTCCCAATGTTCCAAAGATTTTCCATTATTTGTGGAACCCACAGTGGCTGACTTGTGCAGGAAAATGTTTCAGAAGGGGAGGTTAACACTTCCACTGCTTTAGAGAAACATCACAAAAATTCCACACTGTCAAAAAGCAATATACCACAAGGACCTTTTGTATTTGATGGTGAGGGTTTGACTATACATACATCACAGGCACTCTGGTTTTACAAGCTCTTTTTTTTTTCTCTCTCCCCGAGATTACTGTGTCGCATCACCGAGTCCCATTTTGTTTTAATCTCCCCGAGCTAGCTGACCTCAAGTTGTCATCTCGGATGAAGTACGCTTCTGTGGATATTTATGAAGACGGGAAAGGGAGGTTGGGGGGGGGGGGGGGGAGGCAGGTACAAAACGCACACATGCTCACACACAAAAAAAAACGGCTGGAAGCCAACTAGAGTCACTATGGAGAACGTGTTGTCATGGCAACAGCGTAATTCCACATGCGAACAGCCTGTCCATTTGCCAGGCAACAAAATAGACCTCGTGATGCAACTTGCACCTGTCTGAGCTATGCATTGCTATGGCAACGTCCCGGCTTCCATGGCTACCATCACCCTAATCACCTAGCAAGGCAGATGTACAGCACTTTCCTCCTCAGCCCAGCTGTTCTTCCCAATCTCCCTTTTGACAATTGATGGTCCAGGCATGTGCTGGAATGTGCTTGAACCCTGTAACAAGACAATACACCTTTCCCCTCACAGGGGAAACATGATATCACTGCATTTAACCTCTGATTTCTTACTTACAAGTGGCATGTGCATGAACAAACATTCCCAGCCTCCACCCCTCAAACAATACATGTCCAATTCATTCTGCCATTAGCTGAGATAATGAGCACCAGGGTAAATGCAACAGCACACACACACACTTACCTTTGATATCCCCGTGGGGAAGTCGGAGGCGTGTTAAAAACATGAGAGTAAGGATGGTAGGGCGTCTTTTTCAAAGCCTGAATAAGGTTTTGTCTGTATTCTGGGTCTATACACCATAAGGAGCCCTTCCCAATACTCTGCAGAAAGAAAGAAAACATAGGGTCACAAAGCAGAAGTTTCAAAATGTCATACATCAGAGAAACTTTTCTCCCCGCTCCTCCACCCCAAAGACAGGTTTAGGTTCAGTGTGGGCAAGCGCCATATCACAAAGTCAAATATATTTCGGAAAATAGGGAGCGCATAATATTAAATATTTCCAGATTTGCACGGTGGGCAGGTTTGGTGAAATCAAATTGATGCAATTGCACTTTACCCAGGCCTAAACCCTCACTGGCATATCTAGATCAGCGTGTTGACACCAGCATTCAACATTTGCTTTGTTATTTTAAAGCAACGTGTTGGGTTTTTCATTGCAAATCTAAAGCCAGTGGGCAACAGTGACACAGAATTCCTCGGCTCTCCCAAACACAGCGTTATATATAACACAAAAGGTGGCAGAATTATTTCCACTGTGAAAACAACCATCAACTGGGCACATCGAAACAGTTGCTTTCGCTTTATTTCAAATTGCCCAACTGACTGCTAACAAAAGCGGGTGAACTTTGTTACTGTATAATATGTTGCTACACTTCACAAATAGCCACTTTCACTATCAAAGCTGACGAGCTTCAACACTACATTTGTTTTTCACATGCAGTTGGTGGTGGTGGTGGTGGGGGGGGGGGGGGGGGGGGGAGGGGAACATGTAGTTGGGGGGGGAAGGAAGGGTGCAATAAGCCCTACATCTAAACTTCAAACTTTCTTTGAAAAAGAAGCATTTCAGTCAGTATCAAGCAAAAGGATAAGAAGCAAAAGTGTTCAGCAACAAAAAATGCAAACGGTAATAAAAATCAGATTCTGTTAAACCAGTCTGGCGATCTTTTGCGATAATTACATTTCCCAACAGAGATTGTTTTTCTTTTCCAAACCCTTGATTACCATAACACATCAACAGAAGTAACAGAGCAATAGCAGGCTCTACCTAAATGCAGAAACCCACCTAGCCATGTGCCAGTTCCTTTGAAAAAAATTTTTTTTTTTCGAGTACCCAATTATTTTTTTCCAATTAAGGGGCAATTTAACGTGGCCAATTCACCTACCCAGCATATCTTATGGCCCCACCGTCCTGCCCCAAGCGGGAGTTCCTGACAAATGCAGAGGCTACAAGTGAGAGCGAAGTGGGGGCTTTTCACAGTAACTTCATTTGAAGCCTACTTCTTCTTCTTTTAGCTGCTGGTACTGTCAGCAATCAAAACATTGATACAGTGCAGAAGGAGGCCATTCGGCCCATCGAGTCTGCACCGACCCATTTAAGCCCTCGTCCACCCTATCCCCGTAACCCAATAACCCCTCCTAACCTTTTTGGACACCAAGGACAATTTAGCATGGCCAATCCACCTAACCTGCACGTCTTTGGACTGTGGGAGGAAACCGGAGCACCCGGAGGAAACCCACCCAGACACGGGGAGAACAGGCAGACTCCGCGCACAGTGACCAGCAGGGAATCGAACCTGAGATCCTGGCGCTGTGAAGCCATAGTGCTAACCAACTGTGCTGCCCAGCAATCAGGCAGCAACTGGGTCTCATAACCAGGAGAGAAGATACATGAAGCCAGAGTGACTAAATGATCAGCTTCCAATCATGTCATAATAAGAAGGAGCTGTCCAGGGTCAGGGGAGTGAAGATTGCTGGGCTCAATAAAGAATTATGTGGTTTATAATGTTACTGAACCCCTGTAAATAGTATTCCCTGTGCTTAGGTGTCTAACATAGATATCTCCACTAACGGTGACCATAACCAGCAGAACGGGCAGCACGGTGGCTCAGTGGGTTAGCACTGCAGTCTCACGGCACCGAGTTCCCAGGTTCAATCCCGGCTCTGGGTAACTCTCCGTGTGGAGTTTGCACATTCTCCCCATGTTTATGTGGGTTTTGCCCCCACAACCCAAAGATATGCAGGGTAGGTGGATTGGTCACGCTAAATTGCCCCTTAATTTGAAAAAATGAATTGGGTACTCTAAATTTTTTTTAAAACCCAGCAGGACAATGTTTTCGCCCTGTTTTAAAAAAAATCATTTATGGAATGTGGGCGTCGCTGGCTCGACCAGCATTTATTGCCCAATCCTGGTTGCTCTTGATAAGGTGGTGGTGAGCCGCCTTCTTGAACCACTGCAGAGCGGGAGGTGTAGGTACACCCATTGTGCTGTTAGGGAATGAGTTCTAGAATTTTGCCCCAGCGACAGTGAAGGATCTGCGATATATTTCCGAGTTGGGATAGTGAGTGACTTGGAGGGGAACCTCCAGGTGGTGGGGTTCCCAGGTATCTGCTGCTCTTGTCCTTCTAGATGGCAGTGGTCGTGGGTTTGGAAGGTGCTGCCTAAGGAACCTTGGTGAGTTACTGCAGTGAATCCTGTAGATGGTGTATACAGTTGCCACTGTTCATCAGTAGTGGAAAGATTGAATGTTTGTAGATTTCATAGAATTTACAGTGCAGATGGAGGCCATTCGGCACATTGTGTCTGCACCGGCTCTTGGAAAGAGCTCCCTATCCGAGGTCAACACCTCCACCCTATCCCCATAACACAGTAGCCCCACCTAACATTAAAGGCAATTTTAGACACTAAGGGCAATTTATCATGGCCAATCCACCGAACCTGCACATCTTTGGACTGTGGGAGGAAACAGGAGCGCCCGGAGGAAACCCACGCACACACGGGGAGGACGTGCAGCCTCCGCACAGGCAGTGACCCAAGCCGGGAATCGAACCTGGGACCCTGGATTGGAAGAGATAGCCCTTTTTCTGTAACCAAATAAGTGGTTGGAATCAGTCATTACCTCGCCTTTTATGACTTTGATTACAGCTTTAACAGGCACCTGAACCTAGGTTCTTTAATATTGCAACAAATAGTTTCTGCATTCATCACACACTAAGAAGCTTGACACTATCTGGAACAAAGTGGCCCTCTTCATTGCTATCTCTCCCACAAACATTCTATCCCCTGGCTTGGTGGCAATAGCAGAGTGGGAGATGTGCCGGCCCATGGGATGACAGATTTAGTCAAGTACAATTCTGCTGCTGCTAATGGCCCATAGCACCTCATGGGTGTACAGTTTTGAGCTGCTAGACCTGTTCGAAGTCTATCTCATTTAGCACAGTGGTATGCCACACAACACGATGGAGGATACTTCGACTCCACAAGGTGGTCACTCCGACCGATTCAGTCATGGACAGATGCCTCTGCGGCAAGCAGGTCGGTGAGGACAAGGTCAAATATGTTTTTCCCTCTTGTTTGCTCCCTCACAACCTTCCGCAGACCCAGTCTAGCAGCGATGTCCTTTAGGACCTGGCCAGGCTAGGTCAGTGGTCGCACTACCGAGCCACTCTTGGTGATGGACAGTGAAGTCCCCCATCCAAAGTACATTCTGCGCCCTTGCCATCTTCAGTGCTTCCTCCAAGTGGTGTCCAACATGGGGGAGTACTGATTCATCACTGGTCTGTGAGACAGCTCTCCCAAGTTTGGCACAAGCCCTCAAGTGTTAGTAAGGAAGAATTTGCAGGATGGACAGGGGCTGGGTTTGCCGTGGTCGTGTTCCGGTGCCGAGGTCAATGCCGGGTGGTTTGTCCGCTTTCATTCCTTTGTTCCATTTGCAGCAGTTGAATACAACTGAGTGGCTTGCTCAACCATTTCAGAGAGCATTTAAAAGTAAACCACACTGCTGTGGTTTCAAGTCATATGTAGGTCAGACTGGGTGAAGCCAGCAGGTTTCCTTCTGTCAAGGACATTAGTGAACCAGATGGGTTTTTACGACAATGGATTTTGTTCGGATTTTAATTCCAAATATTTTATTAAGTTTTTAAATTCCACCATCTGCTGTGGTGGGATTCGAACCTGGGCCTCCTGAGCATTACCCTGGGTCTAAGCACTGTGCAAATGCCTCCCCCGAAACATTGTGATTCTATAACCATCAGGTGCCAGATACTGTGGTTGTTAAACATGTGACTCCCTTATATTCACAGACCAAAAGGAGTTCCACAATGGTTCCGTAGACTGATGAAGCACCATTGGTGTCAGCAAGTGTGCTCCTTATTCCCTTAATTTCTCAATAGTATAAAAAGTATTCCGCCACTTGTACCCATTTGTTCTGCTCTTGTCGTTACGCCCGATGGAGAATTGCGAATCGAAACTCAATAGCCTATTAATACTGCAGCTGTAAACTTGGAACTTGCAGCTGGATCTATACTAAACCCCCGATGTAAGCAGACACAAAAACAAATCCGTGCAGTTGGCGCAGAGTGAGAACTACTTTCTATCCTCACTCAGACAAGTGAGGGACATTATCCACGGGGAAAGAATGTTCTTTCTATCCTCTGGGGCAACACTCGTTACAGTCTGACAATGCAGCTTTCCCAGGCAGACAAGTTCAAACTACAGACAAGGCTGTGGGTTCAAATCTGCTCCTCTGCAATTCAGAGTCTATCCCCAAACCTCTGGGCTGGGTTGCCAGATTTATCCCTTTTTTCAAAAAATAAACTGTTTGAGGACTTGGGGGAACGGTGCTGGGGCCATTGGCGACAGCCTCACTGTCGTTCTCTCCAGGTGAGTATCAGGTAATTTGGTGGCGGCCGCAACGTTGACAAATTTCAGCAGCATTTAAAATTAGGTAGGATGTCGAAGCAGGCGCTGATCTGTGATAATTATATGTTTGATCCGGCAAGACTGGGGGGGGAGTTCGCAGGCAGAAAACTTTACAGAACTGCAGGTGAGGGATTTCGTGAGGAAGGTTTTCCCGTCACTTCCAGTAGCGCCGGCATTCTCTGTTGGAAAAGGTTTTTAAGGCGCTCGCGGGGCTGGAGGAGGAGAGTTCCCTCGGGAATTTACTGAAGGATCATGGCGGAAGATACTGCGTCCCTGGTGGGGACTAAGGCAAAGTGGGAGGAGGAGGAGTTGGGGGTGGCATAGGAGGAGGGGATGTGGTGTGAGGCCTTGTGTAGTGTGAACGCCACTTTGTCATGCAGGAGACTGGGGTTGATACAGTTGAAGGTACACTTAACGAGGGCGGGATTGAGTCGGTGGTTTGAGGGCGTGAAGATGTGTGGGCACTGTGGGAGGGGCCCGGCAAACCATGTGCATATATTCTTTATGTGTCCTGAGCTGGTGAAATTTTGGGTCTCCTTCTTCAGCACCATATCAGATGGATTTGGAGCCCAGTTCCCTTGTGGCCATATTGGGAGCGTCAGACCTTACAGATGGGTGCGGGGGCCGATGTCTTACCATTCACCTCATTGATCACTTGCAGGCGGGTTCAGTTGGAGTGTAGGTCAGCTTCTCCACCCAGTGCCTCACAAAAGGTGCTTTGTGGGGCAGCACGGTGGCGCAGTGGGTTAGCACTGTTGCCTCACGGCGCCGAGGTTCCCAGGTTCGATCCCGGCTCTGGGTCACTGTCCGCGTGGAGTTTGCACATTCTCCCCGTGTCTGCGTGGGTTTGGCCCCCACAAACCCAAAAATGTGCAAGCTAGGTAGATTGGCCACTCTAAATTGCCTCTTAATTAGAAAAAATGAATTGGGTACTCTAAAAAAATTTTTTTAAGGTGCTTTGTGGCTTTAAAGCACATTAGGACATCCAGAGACCTTGAAAGGCACTGCATCAATTCAAGTCATACTCTCTTCCTTTATTTCACTTTTCAAGATATATAATAGAACTGTGCACGCCACGTTTACTCAGCAATATAATAAATCCTCACTTGCATCCCTGAAAAGTGCAACTTCAACAGAAACTGTTCGAGGTGAATCATATTTTCCCATTAATCATAGAATTTACAGTGCAGAAGGAGGTCATTTGGCCCATCGAGTCTGCACCAGCCCTTGGAAAGGGCATCCTACATAAGCCAATGTAAAAGTTGTAGTTTGGTTTTGCAGGAACTTTCTCATCAGAAGAAACATTATTTATGCCCTCCAAGTTAAAATACTTTATGCTGCTAAATTCCTACACTGGTAAATTGAATAACTGTAAAGTAAAATAAATTTAAAAGTATAAAATAAATATGCTGACTCTCTAATTCCCTTCCGCTTCACCGCTCCTGCTCGCTACATCCTACGCCCTGACCCTCCCCGTCACTGCGGACACTTTCTCTTGCATGCTCTGTGGTCCACAGTCTCCAGTGCATCCTGACCCTCCCTCTCGCTGATGGCCTTCTGGCTCGTGGTCTCCCTGCAGACCACGCTTCTCGCCAAACCTCTCTGTACCTCTTACACTTACTTCCTACTTCCTGAACCCTCGCTGAGCATGAGTGTGCTGGAGATCAGCAGCAAGAGGCAGGGAAAGCAGCTTTGACTTGCAAGAGGGTCAGCCACGAGATGGAGGAAGGTCACGGAGTGACACAGGCCACGAACGAGAGGGTGGCAATGAGAGGAAGGGTCAGGGCGCGAATGAGGCTGCTCCAGAAGGGAGCTAAATGCAAACATGGGCACCACTGACTGGCCACAGTACAACCTAAAAGGGGGATGAAATGTACATTTTGTACTGCACCTTTGAATTTTTAGTAAGCGCAATGCTTTAAATTCCATAATTGCTGCAACTGCACAGACTTCCAGACCTTTACATTGACTATTAAAACAAACTATATTAGCAACATAAACGTGAACCTTTTGTCAGGGTCCACACCTGCGATATAAACGTCTCTGCGCTCTCCAAAGATGATTCCTGATCTGCTGTATTTTGTTGTGGATTCAGATTTCCAACCTCGCGTTGCTTCCGCTGTTTGTTTATATTACTAACATGGTCAACTCATGCGGTCGACAGTAAAGCAACCACGCTGTGGCTGTATTTTTTAGCAGTTCTGAAAATTCTAGCTGTGAACAATGTCAAATTTTTTCGCTTAAAAATGCTTCGAGGGGGCAGCTGCACGAGAGAAAGAACTTTTGTGAAGAGTCACCCAGCAAAGGGCTTCCTCCTCTAGCTGCTTCTTCATTCGGGAACTCATTGATAGGCCTGTCAATAAAATCACAATTTGCCGTTCGGAATGTGGTGGGAGCCTCAAGAAACCGCAGCTTGAGCGTCTCCGAACATGGTTCGAGGCCTTCCTGGCTCAATGGGCACTAGAGTCATCGCCTGACTCGGGTGTCTGCATTGGAAATAGACGGAGAGTTGTGACGTTTGTCTCGCTGGTCCCTCTAGCTTCAGGGCACATCTTCAATGTCTGCTGCCGAAAGCTTTTTTCAAAAAACAAAAGTCCGCATGAATTCACTTTGCTTTAAAACACAAAAGCAATTTTCAAATCTTGCCTGAAAAGGAAAAAAAGATCAAAAACCCCAATAATCTAACACAAGGCAAAGTGGGCACGGGCAAATAAATTTAAAAATCATTCGCACTTTCATATAAAACGTAGGATTCGGTTGACGGATGATTCTAGAATCTTGCACTATCTTTTTTTTTGTACATTGAGAGTATGCAATTTTTTTTTTCCCCAATGAAGGGGAATTTTAGTCTGGCCAATCCACCCAATCTTTGGGTTGTGGGGGTGAGAATCACGCAGACACGGGGTGAATGTGCAAACTCCACACGGACAGTGACCCGGGGCCGGGATCGAACCCGGGACCTTGGTGCTGTGAGGCAGCAGTGCTAACCACTGCACCACCATGCCATCCAACAACTGGGCACGGATTATCTCACTATTATTAGCTCACAAGGCCTCCCAACATCACTATTTCAATAAAAGGTTACACTGCTATCAATAGGATTTCAGAAAAGCTGTGTGCACTCTTTATACTGTGTGCACTTGAACTTTGGAAAATAGCACAATAGGATAAAATCTAGCTTCCTTCTTGCTTGGGTAGTGACGAGAGACGTTTTGGGGTGCATTAAACTCATGCAGCACATCAGTGGTGGTTACTGTCGGGAACAATTTAAAACAATAAAGTACACAACCTTAACATATGCTAGTTTAAGTACAATTCCTGCAGTATCTGAGCATCAGTATGATAAATCAAGCAAATGATAACAATGGAGTGCAAGGTTGATCAGAATGTAATCTGCAGTAGTGAAAGTGGAAATTACAAAACAAATACCATTAGCAAGTATTAAATTCTTCCGTCTGCATAACTGAGTTTATTGGTACAATGACTTGCTAAGCCACCCAGGGTGCCGAGATGAATGTCATTAAGCAGCAGATTGCAACCACAATTAAAGCAATAATTCTAAGCTTATTACTACAGACGGAAGGTATAAATCATTCGCATAGTACATTTCGCATAGTACATCAAAATGTAGCACAAGGCCAGATAGATGCTGCATCTCAAAACAGGAACTAACTCAATATAGACTTGATCATTTAAACATTTCTAATGTCAGGCATCGCATACACACAGGCTAAGATGCACCATAGAAAGCATCCTATCGGGCTGCATCACAGCCTGGTATGGCAACTGCTCGGCCCAGGACTGCAAGAAACTTCAGAGAGTCGTGAACACAGCCCAGTCCAACACATGAGTCCACCTCCCATCCACTGATTCCATCTACACCTCCCACTGCCTGGGGAAAGCGGGCAGCATAATCAAAGACTCCTCCCACCCGGCTTACTCACTCTTCCAACTTCTGCCATCGGGCAGGAGATACAAAAGTCTGAGAACATGCACGAACAGACTCAAAAACAGTTTCATCCCCGCTGTTACCAGACTCCTAAACGACCCTCTTAAGGACTGACCTCATTAACACTACACCCTGTATGCTTCACCCGATGCCAGCGTTATGCAGTTACATTGTGTACCTTGTGTTGCCCTATCATGTATTTTCTTTTATTTTATTTTCATGTACTTAATGATCTGTTGAGCTGCTCGCAGAAAAATGCTTTTCACTGTACCTCGGTACATGTGATAATAATCAAAATCCAATCTCAGGCAAAAATTACAACAGCCGATTTAAATTTCCAAGTGCACTCCAACACAGGGGTCCAGGTGGGTGGGGAATCAGTAGTGTTTACGGCCTCTTTCTTAATGATTCCTGACCATGATATGACACTACTAGCTCCTTCAACTCCCAAGTCAATAAGCATCAGGGGGTTTTAGAAGGAGAATTGCATCTGTTTCCACAGTAACTAGTAACAGTGCCAAGTCGAAAGATGCTCTTCTCGTCTCACCACCCAACTCACAAACTCCGAACGCACCTTCCATACATACCTTTTAGCTGCCGCCTTAATCACAACATATTTCCAAATTAGATATGACTAAATTTCAGACACAACTTGTATTCAGTCCACAAGTCAACACATTACGGAAATTAAACATTGTTCAGTACTGAGAATTTACAGCTCAGAAATAGGCCATTCAGTCCAACTGGACAATTGTGCACGTCACTCTGAAATTTAGCAAAAGTGAGAAAAATAAACTAACAAATTATAGTTAGTCTCACATCTATTGTCAGGAAATCACTCGAGTCCATAATTAAGGATAGGTTAGCTAAACTCTTCGAGAATATTAATCTGATCAAAGGAAGCCAGTGTAAACGTATAAAGGGTAAGTCATGTCTAGCAAACCCTGAGTGTATTTTTTTGAAGAGGTGACTGAATTAGTAGGCAAGGGAATGTCTATGTATGTTATTTATATGGACTGGCAGAAGGCATTTAAAATAAAGTTCTTCTAAAGAATGTGTCAGCTAAATTGAAGCGCATGGAACTGAAGTCAAATTATTGACCTGGTTAAGAACTTAGTCGAGCTCGAGAAGACAGTAGGGATAATCGGCAGATTCTCTGACTAGCAGGATGTGAGTAATGCTGTCTCACAAGCATCTATATTGGGACCTCACCTAGACATTGTATTAATGACTGAGCTCATGGAACAGAAAGCCACATATTCAAATTTTCTGATGACACAAATAAAGGTGACATTGTGACCCACAGCAGGGCTTGACCACACACATCAAGGAGGTCATTCCAGTGCAGTAGTAAGGGAGTGCTGCACTGCCTGAGGTGCCATCTTTCAGTCGAGATGTTAAACAGAGGCCCCACCTTTCCTCTCAAATGGGGATTAAAAGGTCCCACGGCCATTAGTCAGAGAACATGTGAGTTTTCCCAGGTGTTTTGCCAATACTTATCCCTCAATCAACATCACTAAACTAGACTGATCATTATCAAATTGCTGCTTGTGGAAACTTGCTCGGTGCAAAATGACTGGCACTGTTCCTACGTTACAACAGTAACTTCACAACAAAATTACTTGATTGACCATAAAAGTACTTTGCAAAGTCCTACTATCATGTAGGATGCCTGTATAAATACAAGTCTGTCTTTCTTGCAGAGCATAGTTTCTCTGCCTCCATTTAGCTGTATTGCTACTATCATCTGACAGAGATAACAATACCTGCTCTCTGGTGTGTGAAAACAGTTTGTCCTGGCTCTTTTATTTGATACCATGCATTCTTTAGTGCTTACTGAGCTGCTTAGACCTGCTACATACACCTAATATTCAAACACTGATCACTCCATGGCTGCTGGTTAGTCAATGGGTCACTGATATTTAACTTCTGGTACCCAAGTTTCATACACCAATTTGCACTTGCCACTGAGTGCATGGTAAATACTTCTCGTATTTTCAATAATTTAACTACAAAATTCCACACTAAAATACATTAAATGCAAGTACCTGAATTCCCACAGTTACCAAATAAACATTTATTAAATTGCCAGCAAAAAGACAGTTTAGACTTATTGGTGAACTGTTTTTTTAAGAACAGTAATAAGTCTTAAGAAGTCTTAAGAAGGGCTTGGGCAGCACGGTGGCACAGTGGTTAGCATTGCTGCCCCACAGCGCTAAGGTTCGATCCCGGCTCTGGGTCACTGTCCGTGTGGAGTTTGCACATTCTCCCCGTGTCTGCGTGGGTTTGGCCCCCACAACCCAAAGATGTGCAGAGTAGGTGGATTGGCCACACTAAATTGGCCCTTAATTGGAAGAAATAATTGGGTAATCTAAATTTAAAAATAAAAAAATGATTGGACAAGGTGGCAGGGCCCCTCTTGCCGGCACATAGGAGTGTCTGATTAGGAAATTCTGTGCCCACTTGTGGCCCCTCCATTGTCTCAATGTGACCTCCTCCAACCCGACAACATTCTGGGAACTCTGGACTCCCATTCTAATTTTGTGTGCATCCCTAATTTCCTTCAAGCCCACCAATGGTTGTATCTTCAGTTAACTAGGTCCAAATTTCTAGAGTTCCCTCCCAAACCCCTATATTAACATATCCCTTTGACATCTTTTAGTCATTTACCCGAGTAGCTCCTTGTTTAGCTCACTGTCAAAAATTGTCTCGTAGCATTCCTGTGAAGCACTTTGGTACATTCTACTGTATTAAAGGCACTATATAAATGTAGGTTGTTGATCTTGTGCAGTTCACTCTGGTTTCTTGGTGGCTCAGGTGTTGGCTTACCGTCGTTGACTAGTATTGGGATGTATAGACATAGATTTGAGCTTTTGGTGGCATTACATAATAATAAGAATCTTTATTGTCACAAGTAGGCTTACATTAACACTGCAATGAAGTTACTGTTAAAATCCCCTAGTCGCCACATTCCGGTGCCTGTTCGGGTACACAGAGGGAGAATTCAGAATGTCCAATTCACCTAACAACACGTCTTTTGGAACTTGTGGGAGGAAACCGGAGCACCCGGAGGAAACCCACGCAGACACGGGGAGAACGTGCAGACTCCGCATAGACAGTGACCCAAGCCGGGAATCGAACCTCGGACCCTGGTGCTGTGAAGCAACAGTGCTAACCACTGTGCTACCATGCTGCCCATGTACATTGAGCCAAATCCATGAGTACCTCACTCAATACAGGACCATTTTTCTTGCCCTGGAGAACAGCACTGTGCCAAAGGAGTGCTCTATGTAAATGCCTCACAAACATACCAGGTCAGGCAAAATATTGCCATTTGAACCAAAGTCTGCATTTGCTTGGATGCACCCACTCCACGTGAACGCAGCATCAGCTCGAAACAGGTCAAATGACAGCACACCCAGTAAAGGCTATAAATCTGACCAGAGTTAGACCAGAGAAGGTTTAGAGCTGCATGAGACGGTGGTGGTAAACAAAACCAGGGCACAAGACAGCAATATTGTAAATATTGGAACACCCACAAATCAGCAAAGACTGCTCCCATTTCACTTAACTCAACTCAATTTTACAGTTTTGTATAAAAAGTGTTCAAGGCAAATTTGTCAACACATTTGACTAACTTGCCAAAAACAGAGGTTTCTACCTATTCCGGTTGCACAATAATGCGTTTTGGCGATTCGAATTTGCCACATGGTAAGCAGATGTTCACAGGAGCTTTTGTATTATCCAACCTGACTCTAGATACAAGGGTTTGAGGCTCGCCTAAAAAAAGAATTAATTGCATGCATGGACCCGGAGTAAATGGTGACAACATGTGTTACATATGAATTGGGTTTGAAATAATGCAATCTGCATATAAGTGCTTCAGTAAAGCTGGAAAAACCAAGTACTGTAAACATTCCTCTGCTGAATACAGTCAGCTACATGTTTTGCTGCAACTACAGTCAGTATGAATGTAGAAATAACTATACTACAGTAGGTCTGTCAGCATCATGCTGTCCCTCCATTTGTTGCCCAGATCAGAAGAAAACATTGCAACCACACAGGATAATTTAAATGCACAGTTTAATCACTGGTACAAAGACCATGATTGCAAAGTGTCAACTGAACTGGAAATAAATGGTGCAAGACTAAAAGCATCTGGGAACCTCCAGGATTAATTTTGCATCATCAGCTTGCCCGTAGTATACTTTACATACGGTCAAATTTGAACTGTTATGTAGCATACTTTCACTAATTTTGCGAATGTAATTTTTCACAAAAAATAGACTTACGATTTATCAATTCCCATGACTATTACTATTCCCAAAATCCATCCTGTACTAAACCAATAACAACAGTATAAAAACAGTCCACATTCTGGTGCTATGCTATAATTTGCCCCATTAGCAACACATTATTTGTTCACTGACCTTTGTACTTCCCCTCTAAAAAGGCATTATGGAAATACTTGCCCTCTTAAGTACCAACACATGTAGTCCACACTTGAAATGTATGGCCACAATCAGGGCAACGAGGCAAAAGAAAGGGGTGGTTTGTTCCCCTCCTGCCCCTTATTGAACAGAGTGTGAGATCAGCTTGTTATTAGTAAACATGTTTGGATGGTTGAAACAGAACAATGCTCAAGGGGCGGCATGCTTACAATCTGTATAACCATGCCGTTAAAAAAGATTTTCTGTTCAAAAGGAGAGATTTGTCATTTTGTGTGGAAAATACAGTCTTCGAACACCGCGTTATTTGGTCTTCAGAGGAGAAGGATGCACGCAGCCTGCATTTTGAGGTTGCTGCCCATAATTTCTCTTCACTGCAATAGATCCAGACAGAAGCAGCGCACACAGGTGATACTCTTGACTTGGCCATTCCTCTAAATGCCTGCAGGGAGCACAGGGCAACACACACACTCGCCTGGCTGAGATTCGCAGCATCTTTATTGGATAAAAGGTTTAATAATTGCTGGTGTCAAGTTAGCTAGTAATTAGGTCAGCTGATTATCTCAATGACCAATTTACAGTGCAGGAGCCTAGTGGTTACGGTACTTGACGAGCTATGGGTGAAATCATACTCGACAACAGCAAGCTGTGAAACTTCATTCAGAAAATCCGTAACTTGAATTTGCCAGTACCAGATGGTAAGCGAAGGAAAAGCCATTGCTGGTTTGCTTTAGCAGAGGATGCCCAATCCCTTTACGCAGCCTGGCTTTCATGCGAGTCCAACCGCACACGACAAAACGCCCTCCATACAGCCGATTAAGCCGCTAACTTGTAAACAATTGGATGAAGAGAGAGAGAAAAAACAACCGACCCTATCAGCAAAGATCCAGGCGTTGTTTCAGGATGTGCAAAATCATTTTGGTGGATGTGGCTGACAAACATATCTGTGAACAAGCAACTATTTTCTCACCTCGAACGTGTGAAGCTTTCAAGTCCTGTTTAGGAATGGTTCCAGGTCGGATCCCTCATCGGAGCAGCCACTTAAGCATAGGCACAGCATTGGATACCTCCTGGCTGCTTGGTTCTTACATCCACACCCAATCATGTCTTAGTTCGCACCATATGCATATTCGTAGCAGTGCTCAATCAATAACAGACAGTGGGAACTGTGACTGATTTTCCACTGCCTTAATTCCAGCAGAAACCAGGAATCCAACATGGAAACTTCCTAGGCTGCAGGCTCAGTTACATGTTTCCTTTACCAACTGAGCCATTGAGTGTGATATTTAAACTGTCTCGCCTGGAGGAAGCAAGAGTGATAACCAGGTTTATTGAGCTGGAATTCATTATAGAATGATCTGCTGTGAACAAAGTTTTATGTCATTAAAGGATGATGCGTCAAATAATCCATCAAACAATTTCCACAGTATCGAGTGGCAATGCCAAACTGTCCTCTTGGGTTGACTAAAGTCACCAATGTTCTTTTTTAAAATAAATTTAGAGTACCCAATTAATTGTTTCCAATTAAGGGGCAATTTAGCGTGGCCAATCCACCTACCCTGCACATCTTTGTGTTGTGGGGGTGAAATCCACGCAGACATGGGGAGAATGGTCAAACTCCACACGGACAGTGACCCAGAGCCAGGATCGAACCTGGAACCTCAGCGCCATAGGTAGCAATGCTAACCACTGCGCCGCTGTGCCGCCCCAGTCATCAGTGTTCTAACCGTCACTGTTCACCTGCTTGCCAACCTCAAAATGCATGACAGTGTTACCAGTTAGGACAACTCCTAGATCGCTTTTATTAAGTGCATCTTCATACCCACACTGTTTTCCACTTTAGCATATAGTGGGAGAGGTGGTGGAAGAATTCCCGAGCTGATCATCAGTCCGTTGTACCGCGTTATGAATGCTCAGTACGGGGCCAACAAGTCCTGGCATTGGACTGGAATCCAGAACTTCTGATCCAGGACTTGAATCCTGAGCTTCTTGTCCACAGGTAGGGACGCCACCTAGGCCTTCTAACTCCTAAATGGATTGCAGCAATTCAAGACGCTCCCCACCACCTTCTCAAGGGCAATCAGACATTCACATCCATGAAAGAATAGCAGAATCTTGATGTATGAACTGGAGACAAGTTTTTTTTAATAACTGTCTTGAAATTGTATGAAGGTCCTAGTGGGACCAATTCTCCAATTGAATAATGTTTTAAAAATAAATTTAGAGCACCCAATTCACCTTTTCCAATTAATTTAGTGTGGCCAATCCAGCTAGCCTGCACATCTTTGGGTTGTGGGGGCGAAACCCACGCAGACACGGGGAGAATGTGCAAACTCCACACGGACAGTGACCCAAGAGCCGGGATCGAACCTGGGACCTCGGCGCCGTGAGGCAGCAGTGCTAACCACTGCGCCACCGTGCTGCCTATACAATTGAATAATTTCATAAGGAAATGGGAAGTTATTTTCAACAATTAATTTTTAATTGGTAAAATTGTACTTGAGACCTACAAATCAAAAGATCTGCTTGATACATGTTTACTGGTGTCTTTGCATTCAGTAATCAGCTGTTAACGGATAGGCAACGTGAAAAGGCGGCAGCAGAGTTGAGATTCCACCGTGTACTTAGACTTAGTGCCTAATACTCTTTTCTTGGTACCCATTGTTTTCTTTTATAAATGTAGTCAAATTTAATATGGCTAAGAAACTACAGTTTTGTATTGCGAAAGAACTCACGTACATCTTAGTTCGCCAGTGACTATTGTGGTATTCTTAGCTTTCCATGGGATAATAACGCCTTATTCAGTTCCTAGATATCACCATGAAAGCCTGGTAATATATACATATATTCTATATTCAGTCTTTACTTAGACTCTTCCATAGAATCCCTACAATGCCGAGGCCCATCGCGTCTGCACTGACACTCTGAAAGAGCACGCTACCGAGGCCCACTCCCATGCCCCATCCATGTCATCCCGCCTAACCGGCACATCTTTGGACTGAGGGAGGAAACCGGAGCACCGAGAGGAAACCCACGCAGACACACGGAGAATGTGTAAACCCCACCCAGACTGGAATCGAACCCGGGCACCTGGCACTGTGAAACAGCAGTGCGACACACCCTATCACCGTGCTGCCGCAAGAAGAGGCATAAAGGTAGACATACTAATGTATAGGACTGGAAAAGGATATTTCGGGATTCCCGGTGACGTATGTAGCACACACGGAGAGGCTCTCACCAAATAAAAAAGCTTCTTTTTTTAAAAAGCGTAATGGCCAGTTTAAACACAGTAAAAACCGAACGATTTTACGTCAGAAGATACATACCTCAAAAGAATGTCCAGGAAAGAGAAAGGAAAAAATGATTCGGGACACAGTACGTCAAGCACCGAAACGTCACAGGACCCCAGTGCTCGATAAGGTGGCGAGAGCGGGTTGTTCTTCTCCCACACTGCCCACGCCGCTGACGCTCGACAACCTCTTCCACAGGAGGTGGAAAAACATCGCCAGAGTCTAGCGATAGACCTAAATTGGTCAGTTGATGAGATTCTGACCCACATAAATTCAAGGCTGGAAAAAAATGAGTAAGACTACCGAGGCACGCGGTGTCACGCTGAAGGTATTCAAATGGTCCCGGGTCATAGCAACCGAATCATGTCTTTGGAAGTGGGCCCAACCTCGGTGGTGGAGTGCACTAAAATTCAACGGCCAAGATAAGTGACCTAAGGGCAGCATGGTGGCTCAGTGGTTAGCACTGCTGCCTCACGGCGCTGAGGTCCCAGGTTCGATCCCGGCTCTGGGTCACTGGTCATTGTCCGTGTGGAGTTTGCACATTCTCCCCATGTTTGCGTGGGTTTCGCCCCCACAACCCAAAGATATGCAGGTAGGCGGATTGGCCACGCTAAATTTCCCCTTAATTGGAAAAAAATTAATTGGGTACTCTAAATTAATTTTTTTTAAAAAAGATAAGTAACCTTGAAAACCGTTCAAGATAGCAAAACATCCGCACAGTGGGATTGGCAGAGGGAATAGAGGACTGCGCCCCTACTGGTTATTTTGCAGACATGCTGCTCAAGATGGTGTGCGAGGGCTCTTTCTCAACCCCCACCCCCAATAGAGGGTTGCGCCCATACTTGCTACTTTACAGTCATGCTGCACAAGATAGTGAACCCAGGTTTGATTCCGACCTCTGGTGACTGTCTGTGTGGAGTTTGCACTTTCTCCCCATGTCTGTGTGGATTTCCTCCCACAGTCCAAACATGTGCAGATGAGGTTGGCTATGCTACATTGGCCCAAGGTGGGGTTATTGGGATAGTGTGGGGTTTGGGCCGAGGTAGGGTGCCCTTTCAAAGGGTCTGTGCAGACTCAATGGGCCGAATGGCCTCCTTCTGCCCTGTAGGCATTCTATTATTCTAAGTATCATGCTTGACTTACAACTGCTGCACTCCGAACTCGATAACACCTTGGACAGCAGCAGGTGAGGAGGGTCATCCGTCACTCACACAAACACACTTAAAGTAGGACAGCAACGAAGGACAGAACCATGGCTGAACACTTTCATCCTCCCTCATCAACAGTTGCTGAGGCCAATCAGAACACCTCTTGCACAGTCCCTGCTAACAGCAACAGACTATCAAACCTGCAAACAGCTGAAATATATTGCATCAGATTCAAGCATATTTCAGAGAATTTCTATCTCCCTAATAATCCTGGTTTCTTAATCTCTGGTTGAAGTAGAAACCTATAGTCCACAAGTATGTCCAACACAACTAATGTGATTGAATATGTTAGCACGTGCTCTGAAATTATTATTCAGAATCTCTTTACTGATTCCAATTCAAAGGTCAAATGATGAGCCATGTAACATTAAGGGCAAGGCAGTTGAAAGATCTACCGGAGGGATTGGATTTATGATCAGCAATTACATAAATCAAGCATGTTCTCACAGGGAAAAGGGGTTGAGAAGTAATATGTGATAGTTTTCTTTTGGATAAAAAGGGACGCGATAGTGTGGACCACGGAAAGCTATTCCTCCTGGTCAGAAACAGCAAAATGGAGTGTGTGGGGCCTATGTAGAGTTGTCAAAGCATTCAACCACTCATGTCATGTCTGGTTAAGTGGAAGACCATCTGATACCTTGCAGCTACCAGATGTTAGATGAATTACCTGATCCCTGGTCTTTATGAAGCAATTCCTATGTTAGCGAGGAAACTAGCAGGAATCAAATACTCCATT
This sequence comes from Scyliorhinus canicula, assembly GCF_902713615.1. Classification (NCBI taxonomy): domain Eukaryota; kingdom Metazoa; phylum Chordata; class Chondrichthyes; order Carcharhiniformes; family Scyliorhinidae; genus Scyliorhinus; species Scyliorhinus canicula. Next base: position 10,014,209 of record NC_052147.1, on the reverse strand, counting down.
ATTTTGCTGTGAATCAGATGTGATGCCTCCATGTGGGCAAACACCTGGGTAACGGGCAACATTATTATTGGATACAACTTGGGGCAACACGGTGGTGCAGTGGTTGGCATTGCTGCCTCATGGCACCGAGGTCCCAGGTTCGATTCTGGGTCACTGTCCGTGTGGAGTTTGCACATTCTCCCCGTGTTTGCGTGGGTTTCGCCCCCACAACCCAAAGATGTGCAGGGTAGGTGGATTGACCATGCTAAGTTGCTCCTTAATTTAAAAAAATGAATTGGGTACTCAAAAAATTTTTTTTTAAATTATTGGATTCAACTTGAGCAGTCAAGCCCAAGCCACTGAGAACATAATGTTACTTTCAGATATCGAACAGGATAGGATTCCAAAGGCGGCAGTACACGAGAACTGGGGGGGGGGGGCAGCACGGTGGCGCAGTGATTACCACTACTGCCTCAAGATGCAGAGGTCTCAGGTTTGATCCCGGCCCTGGGTCACTGTCCGTGTGGAGTTTGCACGTTCTACCCGTGTTTGCGTGGGTTTCGCCCCCACAACCCAAAGGAATGCAGGTAGGCGGATTGGCCACACTAAATTGCCCCTTAATTGGAAAAAATGAATTGGATACTAGAACATAGAACAGTACAGCACAGAACAGGCCCTTCGGCCCTCAATGTTGTGCCGAGCCATGATCACCCTACTCAAACCCACGTATCCACCCTATACCCGTAACCCAACAACCCCCCCTTAACCTTACTTTTATTAGGACACTACGGGCAATTTAGCATGGCCAATCCACCTAACCTGCACATCTTTGGACTGTGGGAGGAAACCGGAGCACCCGGAGGAAACCCACGCACACAGGGGGAGGACGTGCAGACTCCACACAGACAGTGACCCAGCCGGGAATCGAACCTGGGACCCTGGAGCTGTGAAGCATTTATGCTAACCACCATGCTACCCTGCTGCCCCTTAAAATACTCTTAAAAAAAATTTTAAAAGGAAAAAAAGAAAACTAAAACTGGGTCAACTGTACAGCCAGAGGAGACTTCCGGTGACGGCGGGCAGGAGACAGCCGCACATTAGAGGGCTCCCGCTCGGGAACAGTATTTTCGGGGTCTAACGCCCGGTCCCAGGGGTAACAGAGGCGGCAAAAGCAGGGAGAAGGCACAGTGAAGGGAAATGTCGAAAATAAGAAAAATAAACGGCCGTGAAAAAAAAGCTGAAAGTCCGTTGGGGAGTGGAAAGGTCACCACGGGGACGGCAAACAAAATGGAAGCTGGGGCACCAGGGGAGGCCACAAGCCCACGGCTGAAGAAATGACAACGGTGATGGGCACGGAAAATCGAAAGGCAGTTCACAAAACACACTGAGGCGATGAGGGAGGAGATGGGGGCGGTATTGAAGGTGCTGGTGGAGGAGGCGATTGCCCCGGTGAGGGCGGCGGTATTGATCGCAGTGGCGGAGGTGCGTGAGCAAGGCGAGGCGCTGAAGGAAGTGGAAGAGACATTATTGCAGCTCAGTGATTAACTTACCTCGATGGGGAAGGAGATGCGGAAGGTGATGGAGATCAACAAGGATCTGCGAGCCAAAGTGGACGACTTGGAAAACAGATCCAGACGACAGAATCTGAGGATTGTGGGCCTTCCCGAAGGAGTGGAAAGCCCGAGGCGACTGAGGCTTTTGCCAGAATGTTGGCGAAGCTATTGCGGGAGGGGGATGATCCTCCCGATATGAACTGGATTGGGTTCATCGGTTGTGGAGGCCTGTACCAAAGGAGAGTGAGCCGCCAAGAGTAGTGACTCTGTGTTTCCATAGGTACAGTGTGAAGGAGAAGGTCCTGTGCTGGGCAAAGCAGAAGCGAGTGGTGCAGTGGGCTGGAGCTGGTGTACGCATATATCAGGACTTTACGGTGGAGCTGGCGAGGGGGCGGCTGCCTTCAGCCGGGTGAAGAAGGCACTGTACATCAGCAAGGTACAGTGCGGCATAGTATATCCAGCGAAGTTGAGGGTGACCAACAAATCCAAGGACTTTTACTTCGGGACGGCGGAAGCAGCGGAGCAGTTTGCGAAGGCACCCTTCCCACAGTCAGAACAAGTGAACGGCCTCTCCCCATTGTGAACTCGCTGGTGTATCAGCAGCTTGGATAACTGAACAAATCCCTTCCAACATTCAGAGCAGGTGAACGGCCTCTCTCCAGTGTGAACCGGCTTGTGTGTCAGTAAGTGTGTTAACTGAGTGAATCCCTTCCCACACTGAGAGCAGGTGAATGGCCTCTCCTGTGGCTGAATTGAGAAGTGGTCATGTACTGATGTAGCCTCATGTAACTGTATTTTTTCACTGCGGCAGGTGTATGTGCTAAATGAGCCAGTGAACGGGAGTGAGGTGGGGGGAGAGGCTGCGACCATCGGAGCCTGGCAGAATAGGGCCCAATGAGTCTAGCCAGGGTGGAAAGATGGGGGAAGGATCGGAGGTTGGGGGAAGGATTTTTGTAAGAGGGAGTGGAGAGGAGGAGTGGGGGGAGCTCGCAAGGCCTGGGTGTCATCTACAGTACTCTTTCGGGGATTGGATGGCATTGAATGTTAGGGGGGGGGGGGGACGGACTTTATAGGTCAATGGCGACCATAGGCGATTCCTAATTCCTTTCTCTTTTATTTCTCCTTTGTTTGTCCCACCGTGGGAGGGTTTGTTCTATTTGATATTTATATTGTCAGGTGGGCTGTTGTTTGGGGTGGTGGGAGGATGGGATCATTCTTGATAAGGAAATTGACTTTGTATTTGTTACCATTTACTGCTTGTGTGTGGGGGGTGGGGGGGTATAGATTCTGGCGAAAATTTGAAAATGAAGAATAAAAATATTTTACAAAAAAACTGTTCAGCCAGAGTAGGATAATGAGTAAATATCAAATACCTACTTAATAAAAAATGAAGACACACTACTGCAACAAGAAAGGTATATCCCCAGATTCAAAGGAATTGGTCACTGGCACGGTCAAATCATATAAAAGCAAAAATATATGTACAGACAAAAGGAAAATAACTGTTGCGCATATAGAACTCAGATATGGACGCAATGCCAAGTACTGGTTTAAATATTTAGCAGCTTGCTGGTCATGATTTCATCCTCCATGGACCAGAAGACAGCTTCTGCTAAAATCCAGAAAGAGCAGCGACTCTGTACTGGAACTGAAACCATCCTCTCCAAGGCCACCATGATGTAAGCAAATTTTACTCGGCAAAAACAGATCTAACTGGTTTGGATGACAGCAGGTTGAGAGATCCTTTTTAAGAATAAAAATCATCAGCACTCAAGTGGCATCTATGTAAAACATTCGAATGTCTATTATTTTACCACAAATTAATTGCTGAACGCTTACAAGGAAATTAAGGTAAAGAGTCAGTGCAGCAGGGTATTGTGGCTACTTGAGACATGAATATATTCAAGACAATCCTTGTTAGAGTTCCTGTACCAGCCTCCCCGAACAGGCGCCGGAATGTGGTGACTAGGGGCTTTTAACAGTAACTTCACTAAAGCCTACTTGTGACAGTAAGCGATTTTCATTTCATTTCAGTAAGCTCAGTCAGACATCAAACTCCAAAATATCACGTGGGTGGTTGATGCTCTTTTTCAGTAACGGAAATTAGTAAAACCAGAGGTCCCCTATTAGCATGTAGCTTATTTTTAAGATACAAAACATAGCCCATGAATCAGTGTTCACAGAATCAGTAATGCTTTTAGAATCTAAATGAATATATTTGTGTGGCAACCTTGGCTCATTTAGTGGCGTTTTTAACCTCCTGGTCTTGAGGGACCAGGTTCAAGCTCCACCCCAGGGCTTGAGCACAAAAATATACGCTGACATTCCAGTGCAGTGGAGGGAATGTTGTCAAAGGTGCCATTACCCGCATGAGCAGTTAGACTGAGGCCCTATCTTTCTGCTTGGGTGGATATAAAAGATCCCATAGTGCTATTTTGAAGAATTGGGGAATGGTTTCCAGTGCCCTGGCTCACATTTATCCGTCAATCAACATCCTTTTTTTCCCTGAAAACATTTGCTTGTAACATCAGCTTCCTTCTCCAACTGCCGGGAGGTTTCATTGACCGCGTATTCCAACAGTGATTTTGATTATCTCATATCCAGATGTTTACCAAGCTACGGTCCCATTGTCCAAGCTGATTTAGCTCACTGGGCTAAATCACTGGCTTTTAAAGCAGACCAAGCAGGCCAGCAGCACGGTTCGATTCCCGTATCAGCCTCCCCGGACAGGCGCCGGAATGTGGCGACTAGGGGCTTTTCACAGTAACTTCATTGAAGCCTACTCGTGACAATAAGCAATTTTCATTTTCATTTCATTAATCTAAATGGCTCATCTCCAACAGTTGAGCACCTCGGGTGATTGCCATAGACACTTTTGCTAATCAGACAGAAGGCGAGTCCTTCACATTCCCTTGAAGTCACGGTATTCGATAGGTTTATGGAGGTTTAGGGACAGACTGACATACTCCAATTAATTGGAATGTTGAACGTATGGTAATGCAAATTGGGGTTAACCATCTTGGACTGAGAGTTCGGATTACTTTAGACTCTGGGTTTTTAAAAAGTCTATTTTTAAAAGTTCAATTTGGGTTTCCAACCCAGGTTTGAAACCATTACTTGACATGCAGCCTATCTTCATTTTTTTTATTTTTTTTTATTTATTTTTTTTTTAATTTAGAGTACCCAATTCATTTTTTCCAATTGAGGGGCAATTTAGCGTGACCAATCCACCTATCCTGCACATCTTTGGGTTGTGGGGGTGAAACCCACGCAAACACAGGGAGAATGTGCAAACTCCACACGGACAGTGACCCAGAGCCGGGATCGAACCTGGGACCTCGGCGCCGTGAGGCTACAGGGCTAACCCACTGAGCCACCGTGCTGCCTATCTTCATGACATCTAGTCATGACCACATTGCTATTTGTGGGAGTGTGCTGTGCATAAATTGGCTGCTGAATTCCCCAAGTCACACCAGCGACTAAGCTTCATCGATTATAAAGCACTTTGGAGCTGACCGAGTTTGCGGGAGGCATTTTGCAAATGCAAATCTTTTCTTCAACACGCGCGGGAGAGCGGGGGTGTATTGAAATGTAACGGTGCTGCAATGAATTTCCACAGCTGACGGGCAACTTCCAGCATCTCCTGCAAGAAGCAGGGATCACAGCTGAACTCAAACCATGGTCTAGTCATATCAAAGAAACACACGGCCAATGCTGGAAACCTGAAATAGAAAACAGAAAATGCCAGAAATACCTCAAGGCAGCAAAACTGGGAAGGTTAGGAAGCTGAAACTTTAACCCCGTCTCTCTCTCTCTCCTCAAATGCTGTTCCACCTGCTGAGTTTTACCAGAATTTGCTACGTTTTCATTACTTGTCGCAACAATGCCAGTTTCAGCAAATGTCACTGGATAGTGATCCGTGATCTCAGCTAACTTTACTGCCCCTTACCACCAGAACTAAAAGGCCACGGTTCTGCTGTTCTTGCTGCCACCGTGGATAAAGTCAGCGGCTGAGTAAATTTGGAAGTTAAATTTGGAATATTTCATTCGCCAGAATAGGTGTTGGCTTTACTCATTCTGGGAGCTCCAACATCAATCTAAATTCAGCCACTGAAGATTATTGGGGAGTAAAACTGACATGAAAACAATATCACAGTGGGCTAAACAGCTGGCTTGTAATGCAGAACAAGGCCAGCAGCGCTGGTTCAATTCCCGTACCGGCCTCCCCGAACAGACGCCGGAATGTGGCAACTAGTGGCTTTTCACAGTAACTTCATTGAAGCCTACTTGTGACAATAAGCTATTATTATTATTAATTTATACTACACAGGGGACACTATACACTCTGCTCCCAAAATCACAACTGCACAATTTTAAAATGGAAGGAAAAACACTTCTTTCCAAAGCAAACCGTAACACACCACATGAAATATATAATTTGAGATCTGATGTGGTAGCACAGTGGTTAGCACTGTTGCTTCACAGCGCCAGGGTCCCAGGTTCGATTCCCGGCTTGGGTCACTGTCTGTGTGGAGTCTGCACGTTCTCCCCGTGTCTGCGTTGGTTTCCTCCGGGTGCTCCGGTTTCCTCCCAAAGACGAGTACCCAAAGACGTGCTACTAGGTGAATTGGACATTCTGAACAGGCACTGGAGTGTGGCGGCTAGGTGAGTTTCACAGTAACTTCATGGCAGTGTTAATGTAACTACTTGTGACAACAATAAAGATTATCTATCAAATCTCCTCTCGACTTTCTCCGCTCTAAAGAGAATAACCCCAGTTTCTCCAATCTATCCAAATAACTGAAGCTCCTCATCCTTGGAATCATTCTTATAAATGTTCTGAATTCCAGTTCATCCCGGATTCTAAACTGCTCCCTGTGGAAAAGTTCTTCCTCAAGTCGCCATCGCCTCTTTTCCCAATCGGTGTTTGTTGGCTCTCGACTCTCCTGCCAATTCTCCGCCTGCTTTGTCAAAACCCTTTTGATTTTGAGTACCTCTAGCATCTACTCTCAATCTTCCTTGAGAATAAGCTTTGTTTAGAAACATAGAAAATAGGAGTCGGACACGCGGCCCTTCGAGCCTGCTCCGCCGTGGCTGATCATCCAACTCCGTAACCAGTTTTCGCCTTTCCCTTGTATACTTTAGCCCCAAGAGCTGTATCTAACTCCTCCTTCACACAATCTTTGACTGCTGTGTGGTAATTCTCTAGGCTCATCACTCTGGATGAAGAAATTTCTTCTCATCTCAGTCCTAAATCTGTGACCTCTCATTCTGGACTCCTCCACCATCAGGGACATCCTTCCTGCATCTACCCTGTACAGCCCTCCTACAACTTTATAGGCTTCTACGAGATCTCCCCATATTCTTCTGAACTCCACCAAATATAATCCTGAACCGACTCCATCTCTCCTCACACATCCCCTCGCAGTGAAGGCCAACATACAATGTGTCTCCTTTACCACCTGCTGCGCCTGCATTTTTATTTGGAGCGATTGGCATACGAGGACACCCAGATCTCGTTGCACATTCCCCTCTCTCAATCTATAGATATTCAGATAATAATCTGCCTTCGTGTTTTTGCTACCAAAGTGGAAAAACCGCACATGGGCTGGTTTAGCTCAGTGGGCTAGACAGCCGGATTGTGATGCAGAACAAGGCCAGCAGCGCCGGTTCAATTCCCGTACCAGCTTACCCGAACAGGCACCGCAATGTGGCGACTAAGGGCTTTTCACAGTAACTTCATACTTGTGACAATAAAAGATTATTTATCCACATTATATTCCATCTGCCATGCATTGCCCACTCAACTCAGCTTGACCAAATCACACTGAAGCATCTCTCAAACCTCCTCACCGCTCACCCTCCCACCCAGCTTTATGTCACCTGCAAATTTGGAGATCTTACAGTTAATTGCCTTCTCTAAATCCTGGATGTATATATTGTGTGTAGCTGGGGTCCCAGCATCGATCCCCGAGCTACCTCACTAACCACTGCCTGGCATTTGGGAAAAGACCTTTTTTATTGCTGTTCTTTGTTTGCTGTCTGCTAACCAGTTTTCTATCCATCTCAATGCACTACTCCCCACCCCATGCACTTGAGTCTATTGTGAGATTGCCGCAAGCCTTCTGAAAGTTCAAATAAACCACATCCACTGACTCCCCCTTCGTAATCGTTTCATCTTTGAAGATTTCCAGTCGATTTGGCGAGCACGATTTGCCTTTTGTAAATCCATACTGACTCTGTCCGATCCTGTCACTGTCTTCCACGTGCTCTGCAATAAAATCTTGGAAAATATATTCTAGCATTTTCCCCACTGCCAACGTCAGGCTTATTGATCTATAATTCAATTTTTTCTCTTTGCCTCCCTTTTTAAATAGTGGAGTTTTAGCTATCCTCCAATCTGCAGGAACTGTTTTGGAGTCTATAGTTGCCCACCAATCATACATACATACAATGTAGAGTGCAGTCGGAGGCCATTCGGCCCATCGAGTCTGCACCGGCACTTGGAAAGAGCACCCGACTGAAGCCCACACCTCCATCCTATCCCCGTAACCTAGTAACCCCACCTAGCCTTTTTGGACACTATGGGCAATTTAGCATGGCCAATCTGTCTAACCCGCACAGTCTTTGGACTGTGGAAGGAAACTGAAACACCCGGAGGAAACCCACCCAGACACACGGAGAACATGCAGACTCCGCACAGACAGTCACCCAGCCGGGAATCAAGCCAGGGTCCCAGATGCTGTGAATCAACAGTGCTAACCACTGTGCTACTGTGCTGGTTTCTCCAATCTATCTATGTAGCTGAAGTTCCAAATTCCTGGAACGATGCTCACAACTCTTTTCTGCATCCTTCACATCCTTCATAAAGTGCTCAGAAGCGGACCCAATACTCCAGTTGAAGCCAACCCAGTGTTTCATAAAAGTTTATCAGAATTTCCTTTTGTACTGTTTACTTCTGCAGGCCAGGATTCCACTTCCTCAACCAGCCACCAACGATTTGTGTACATATATCCCTTCGGCTTTGCTGCTCCTGCACCTTTTCTTAAGAATCGTTAACTTTTATATTGCCTCGCCTCGTGCTTCCCACCAGTATCTTTTCAAACTTCTCTGCCTTAATTCCAGCTGCTACACGTCTGCCCTCCTCCCAGCCTATATCGCTTAGCGAATATCACATTCTCTCTTTCTCATGGTTCACTTATACGTCCACATTTTGTCTCATCTGCAAGTTTTGAAATTGGGCACTGTATCTCCCAACTCTATGTCATGAAAGTACGAGTGGTGCTCATACCAACCCCTGGGCAACCCCTACTGCACGTCTCTTTAATTTGTTCACTAGCAAGACCAGAATTTATTGCCCCTGGCTAATGAGCTTCCTCTGGTGATAGAATGGTCACAGCACAAAGGCCAATTCAGTCAATCGTGTCTGTGCCAGCTTCGTTAATTCAGCCCCATTTCCTTGCCCTCTCCCCTTAGACTTGCATAATTTTCTCCTTCAAGTGTTCATTGAATTCCCTTTTGAAAGTTCCAACTAAATCTGCCTCCATCCACCAGATTCTCAAGCAGTGCCCGTCTCTGGCTGCGTGTGCCACCTTGCCACACACTACTGGTCTGCTGCATTACCCAACATTGCAACACTGGCTACACTTAGAAGGCATTTCAATGGCTGTGATGCTCTTTGGGATGAGTTTGTTCTGTGAGAGACAGCCATCATTAGAGATTAGAATGGAGAGAGTAAATAAAAAGCCATTTGGATTGAGAGTGATGGTAATTTTAACAATATAATGAATGCTCTGTAGAAGCCAAAGTACTCCAATATGCGTGGAACATATAGCCTGTTCCATCTTCTTTACAGCCCCTGAAATGAAGAGACAGCTGGAACACAATCATGGGCTACACAGCACTTAAGTCACTTGCCTTTAGGACATGCTACAGCGCACTTCAATAAAATTTTCACAAGTCACTTCCATCCTGCTGAAATATAACATGCATCACAGTGGCCAAATAAAAAACGTACCATGCTTCACCTCATCTCTTCATTAAACTCCTCCTCCGAAAACACAAAAAGCCCCTGCAGCTCAGCATACTGGGACACGGATTAATGTTCAGATTCCATCTCCGAACATTTAAAAATGTTTTCAATATAAATTTAAGAGTACCCAATTCATTTTTTCCAATTAAGGGGCAATTTAGCCTGGCCAATCCACCTACCCTGCACATCTTTGGGGTGTGGGGGCGAAACCCACGCAAACACGCGGAGAATGTGCAAACTTCACACGGACAGTTGACCCAGAGCCGGGATCGAACCTGGGACCTCGGCCGCGTGAGGCAGCAGTGCTAACCCACTGCACCACTCTGCTGCCCTCATTTTATAAATCTTTTGCTGAAGATCCCTTTGTTAGTAAAAGCTCTGCACAAAGTGAAACTGAGTCACACTGTGGCAGCGGGGAACATTAAAATGAGCTCCGGCAACAAGGGGGCCAGTGTACAAGCTGGCATTCCACAACTCATAACTAGTGATTATTACTCAACATCACAAGATCAGGCTAAAACAGCACCACTCGGAAAATCTAGGCACGAGTGTCCAGGTCCACATTTGTATCGAAGTACAACAAGCTAACTAACTGGCCTCTGGAACTACAATACAACACAGCTAAGTGGAAGGGGGAGGAAAGGGGTTCTGACATCATGCCAGCCACAATGGAAATCAGTGCAGAACTGTGCAAACATTTGCTTGGGTCATTCAGATTTTGTGTACACAAGAATGCTCACACTTCATCAACACAATGAGCAATGAGCACACTGGTCTAATCATTTGCAAGTTGGTTAATTGAGATGTATTTGTTTGAAAACCAAAATCGAAATGAGGACATGACTCGGTGTGATGTTAACCATTATTATGCAACAAACAATTAATGCGGAGTCTCACGACAAGGACCTTTATTTTTTAAAAAAGTAAGACAGTAATCAGGAAATTTTCCAAGAATAAAGAATTCTGCGTTTTTAAATCTCTCTAATTTCACGTGTATTTTTGAATTATGTGTACTCAAAACAGTGCAACAATGGTACCCCACCTCAAGAATTGACTGAACTCAAGTGTGAGAATGAATTAGTCCGACCCATTTGATGTCAAATCACTGACAGGATTTCTTACCGACATTACACAAATGTGATAATGACACATTAACTCTTGCCAGCCAGTTCCCCAAGCTTCCATTTCTGTAAATATGCTGTTATGGAGGACGTGCACATGCGCGCACTATCTAACCCACAGGGTAAGAGGACAGGGATAACAAGAATGTTACATTGTTAAGTAAATCATTCGTTTTGATTCACGTTGTGACACACAATGGAAAATGCAGCATTGGTTAATGCTAATTTTGCTGTTGTTCTTTCATCATTTAACACCATCTTGGACAGATCCCGTAGACAGCCCAATGACATCGAGCAGCTCCATGGCATGATTTTCAGGACACAATTACATTTCTACATTCAAAGATTCACAATCACTGAAGTATATGACTATCATAGAATTTACAGTGCAGAGGGAGGCCATTCGGCCCATCGAGTCTGCACTGGCCCTTGGAATGCACATCCTACTTAAGCCCACACCTCCACCCCATAACCCAGTAACTGTGTACTTTCTCTTGGCCACAGAACAATACTTTTCACTGTACTTCAGTACATGTGACAATAAATATCAGTATCATATCAATAGGGCAGCACGGTAGCATTGTGTATAGCACAATTGCTTCACAGCTCCAGGGTCCCAGGTTCAATTCCGGCTTGGGTCACTGTGTGGAGTCTGCACATCCTCCCCGTGTGTGCGTGGGTTTCCTCCGGGCGCTCCTCTTTCCTCCCACAGTCCAAAGATGTGCAGATTAGGTGGATTGGCCATGATAAATTGCCCTTAGTGTCCAAAATTGCCCGTAGTGTTGGGTGGGGTTACTGGGTTATGGGGATAGGGTGGAGGTGTTGACCATGGGTAAGGTGCTCGTTCCAGGAGCCGGTGCAGACTCGATGGGCCGAATGGCCTCCTTCTGCACTGTAAATTCTATAATCTATGATAATATGAATAACCCCCACCTCACCTTTTTGACACTAGGGAGCAATTTAGCATGGCCAATCCACGTAACCTGTACATCTTTGGACTGTGGGAGGAAACTGGAGCACCCGGAGGAAACCCACGCACACACGGGGAGAACGTGCAGACTCCGTACAGGCAGTCACCAGAGGTTGGAATTGAACATGGGACCCTGGCAGCAGTGCTAACCACTGTGCCACCGTGCCACCCTTATCGCTACTATTTCTAAGTCCACTCAGATTTAGAATCCGTAGCTTCTTCGCGCCTATACCCCAAAACTGCTTTTATGTCAATAACCATACGTAACAACCAGAGTGGCTGATTCACGACCCAGGTCACAATTATGGGAAAGTAACATCAGGTTTGGGTCAAGCTGTTTTCAGAGGTCACATCAATGCAAGGCCGGTAATTCTACTGTACATGACTTTTCCACAGCCCTGGATAGTGCCTGTTCACCTCAATATCCACTGTACCCTTCTGGTGTTGAAATGTTTACTGTTTGAAAGCGGTATTTCTAAATCACGATTGGATGAATATTTTACAAATTCTCATCTGCAACCCTATTGGATATGGGGGTGACTGAGTGAGGGAATGATGTCGGAGCACCAGAGATCTACTAAAAATGAAAATGAAAATCGCTTATTGTCACGAGTAGGCTTCAATGAAGTTACTGTGAAAAGCCCCTCGTCGCCACATTCCGGCGCCTGTCCATGGAGGCTGGTACGGGAATCGAACCGTGCTGCTGGCCTGCTTGGTCTGCTTTAAAAGCCAGCGATTTAGCCCAGTGAGCTAAACCAGCCCTGGTGTGCAAAGAAACCTCAGATGGCCAAACCCAAGTCTCAACAAAAATCTTTTGAGTGCAACAGGCTGAACAAGAGGAGGTTGCCCATAATTACTTCAGGATTGCTAAGGGGTTCTGATAGTAAGACTCTCTTAAAGATAACAGACCACTTTCATGGCTGTAGGATTATTAAATTGATATTGCAACTATCGACTCAAGTAGCTGCTATTTGCCCAGAGACAATAGGAACTTCCCCCTATATGGAATAATTGATCTGGAATGAAGTACGATTTTGCTGCCCCTTCCCACTGCCCGCACCTCCCCACACCCCCACCCGACCAAACATAAAACTACCCAAGCACAACAATTCCATAAAACGGATGAGCAGCAAAAGTGGGCAGCACTGAATTTAAAAAATGAAAACATCCAAAGTTCCTCACCACTTAGGCAGAGGGATTGCATTTTTGAAAAACTGATATTGAGCTTCTCAACAAACTAATTAAAATAACATAATCCAAATAGTCGTTTGGTAGCACAGAACTTGAGTATTGCCAAAAAAAAGGCCTGTTGTCAAAGCTTTTAGTCTGGTACCGTCATCAGGACAATTCACAAACATGCCAAACGTAAAGAGAACAATTTATACTTGGTATACTCAATATAAATTGTTGAATTCCCTCCGTATGTCTCACCCCCACAACCCAAAGATGTGCAGGGTAGGTGGATTGGACAGCCTGCGGTTGGAGAGGATGAAGTACGAGTTAAAGGGCTCTGCAGAGAGGGTTTGAGAAAAGGTGGGGGATGTTCGTGACCATATTTGAGGAACTGTTTGTCGCCCGGGGGTGGGAGGGGGGAATTAATGTTTCCAGGGGTATTTCTGGGTTGTAACTTGTTTTTATACATGTCTGTAATAAAATACATTAAAAAAAGGGTAGGTGGATTGGCCATGCTAAATTGCCCCTTAATTGGAAATTTAAAAAACTATATACATAAAATACACTAAAGTTAACCCAGTAAGAAATTTGCGTTGACACCTGAAATCTGCTCTTTGTTGGGTTACATTATTGTGACAATCAATTCTGCAAATATTTTAAAACTACATATCTCCATTTCTCAGCTTTCAAATCAAACACTTCTCATGAAACCAGTCAGCTGCATTAATCATATCCATAAAGACTGAGCAAAATGAATTTCAAACCATAGTTTACAATTAATAAAGCAGAGGCTGGGTGTTAAGTTAAACTAAATAAAGTTGGCACGTCAGAATGCCAGTGGGCACACCGTGCTTTTATCAGGGTTTTTCAAATGTGTATCTGCCAATTCAGAAATATGCGGAAGGCTTCCTTAAAAAGTATCAACTGGCTTCAAATCGGAGCCGGCAACATTAAATAACTCTTCAACAAAGCAGCTACTCGACTGGAAGGGAGCATTCAGCTGTTCTAATATGCAGTGGCAGCTAAAGAAAATGGCAAACCTTTATAAATCACTGGTTAGCCTTCAGCTGGAGTACTTTCTGGGCATCACACTTTGGGTAGGATGACGAGGCCTTGGAGGGGATGCGAAGGAGGTTTATCAGAATGATGGCAGGAATGATGGGCTTCAGTTCTACGGAGAGGTTTTCCTCCTTTGGGCAGATAATGTGTTTTGAGAGAGAGGAGAGGGGAGAGGAGAGGAGAGGAGAGGAGAGGAGAGGAGAGGAGAGGAGAGGAGAGGAGAGGAGAGGAGAGGAGAGGAGAGGAGAGGAGCGGAGAGGAGAGGAGAGAGGAGAGAGGAGAGGAGAGGGGTGGGGAGAGGAGAGGAGAGGAGAGGGGTGAGGGGAGAGGAGAGGAGAGGAGAGGAGAGGGGAGGGGAGGGGAGGGGAGGAGAGGGGAGGAGAGGAGAGGAGAGGGGAGGGGAGGGGAGAGGGAAGGGGAGGGGAGGGGAGAGGGAAGGGGAGGGGAGGGGGAGGGGGGAGGGGGGAGGGGGAGGGGAGAGGGAAGGGGAGGGGAGGGGGAGGGGAGAGGGAAGGGGAGGGGAGGGGGAGGGGAGAGGGGAGGGGAGGGGAGAGGGGAGGGGAGGGGAGAGGGAAGGGGAGGGGAGGGGAGAGGGGAGGGGAGGGGAGAGGGGAGGGGAGGGGAGAGGGGAGGGGAGGGGAGAGGGGAGGGGAGGGGAGGGGAGAGGGGAGGGGAGGGGAGGGGAGAGGGAAGGGGAGGGGAGAGGGAAGGGGAGGGGGAAGGGGAGGGGAGAGGGAAGGGGAGGGGAGAGGGAAGGGGAGGGGAGAGGGAAGGGGAGGGGAGGGGAGGGGAGGGGAGGGGAGGGGAGGGGAGGGGAGGGGAGGGGAGGGGAGGGGAGGGGAGGGGAGGGGAGGGGAGGGGAGAGGGAAGGGGAGGGGAGGGGAGGGGAGAGGGGAGGGGAGGGGAGAGGGGAGAGGGAAGGGGAGGGGAGGGGAGGGGAGGGGAGGGGAGAGGAGGGGAGGGGAGGGGAGGGGAGGGGAGAGGAGGGGAGGGGAGGGGAGGGGAGGGGAGAGGAGGGGAGGGGAGAGGAGGGGAGGGGAGAGGAGGGGAGGGGAGAGGAGGGGAGGGGAGAGGAGGGGAGGGGAGAGGAGGGGAGGGGAGAGGAGGGGAGGGGAGAGGAGGGGAGGGGAGAGGAGGGGAGAGGAGGGGAGGGGAGAGGGAGGGGAGGGGAGAGGAGGGGAGGGGAGAGGAGGGGAGAGGAGGGGAGGGGAGGGGAGGGGAGGGGAGGGGAGGGGAGGGGAGGGGAGGGAGGGGAGGGGAGGGGAGAGGAGGGGAGGGGAGGGGAGAGGAGGGGAGGGGAGGGGAGAGGAGAGGAGGGAGAGGAGAGAGAGGAGAGAGGAGAGGGAGAGGAGAGAGGAGAGGGAGAGGAGAGTGGAGGAGAGGGAGAGGAGAGTGGAGGAGAGGGAGAGTGGAGGAGGGGAGAGTGGAGGAGAGGAGAGAGAAGGAGAGAGAAGGAGAGAGCGAGACTCACTGCACTGGAAGTTACGTAATCAGAGGACAATTTTAAGTTAACTGGAAAAAGAACGGTAGGCGGTGGGGACTTAAAAAATATATAATTGTGGTAAACTACTGATATTGTAGTTCCACTTTTTCCACTCTTACTTACAGCGCTGTATATATTCTCTGTTACTGTTTGTTCCATTGTTACTCACTGTGTTATATATTGTTGTTCCGTGGCTCCACCCCATTGGGTGTTGTATATAGTTGACTGATCTGTAGCCCTGTCTCCAGTCTGCGTTCAGCAGCAGACAGGCTACATCCAAGAGTATTAAAACCATTACTTCGACTTCTATAACTTGCCTCGTGTGTAATTGATGGTGTATCAATAATAAAAACAGCAGGTTATGATAATATATTAAACATTCAATATTAATGTTCAAAACAGATCGACTGTCCTCCCATGATGTGGAGAATCCTTCTCAGACAGAGTTGATGGTATCTCTCCAGGGCCTTGTGTCGTTTTGTGTTTGGATTTCAACCAGATCCTTGGGCAGTGAGGCAGCAGTGCTAACCACTGCGCCACCGTGTTGCCCTCAAACTCCTTTCTTTCTGATGGTTCCTTTCCAACCCTGACATTGAAGTCCACAAGGAGGATCATCACATCTGCTTTGGAAATCTTGGAGAGTATGGTGTCCAGGGTGGAACAGGAACCTACTTTGGACTCCTTGTTTCGTAGATTTCATAAAATTTACAGTGCAGAAGGAGGCCATTCGGCCCATCGAGTCTGCACCGGCACTTGGAAAGAGCACCCTACCCAAGCCCACACCCCCACCCTATCCCCATAACCCAGTAGCCCCACCTAACACTAAGGGCAATTTTGTTTTTTTTAATTTAGAGTACCCAATTAATTTTTTCCAATTCAGGGGCAATTTAGCGTGGCCAATTCACCTACCCTGCACATCTTTTGGGTTGTGGGGGTGAAACCCATGCAAACACGGGGAAAATATGCAAATATGACAGTGACCCAGAGCCGGGATCGAACCTGGGACCTCAGCGTCCGCTCAGCAGGGCTAACCCACTGCGCCACCGTGCTGCCCATACTAAGGGCAATTTTAGACACTAAGGGCAATTTATCACAGCCACGCCACCAAACCTGCACATCTTTGGACTGTGGGAGGAAACCGGAGCACCCGGAGGAAACCCACGCAGACTCAGGAGAGAACGTGCAGACTCCGCACAGGCAGTGGCCCAAGCCGGGAATCGAACCTGGGACCCTGGACCTGTGAAGCATTTGTGCTAACCACTATGCTACCGTGCTGCCCTTTGCCTGCTCTGCGGGTCTCCTGCAGGGCAGCGACATCAATCTGGTCTAGATTGGTCCAGTTCCAGTGGCAAAGGAACCTCGACGACTGGGGTTTTCCTGCTGAGAGCTTAAGACTCCTGATGGCATTGCTCCCGGGATCAATGGAATGTTCACGCCTCTCCTCCACAGCAAGGTGGCAATCCAAGGTAAGGGGCACAATAAGGGGCTGTTTAGCGCATAGGGCTAAATCGCTGGCTTTGAAAGCAGACCAAGGCAAGCCAGCAGCACGGTTCCATTCCCGTACCAGCCTCCCCGGACAGGCGCCGGAATGTGGCGACTAGGGGCTTTTCACAGTAGCTTCATTGAAGCCTACTCGTGACAATAAGCGATTTTCATTTTCATTTCATTAAGTGCCTCTCAAAACATTCACAATATCTAAGATTTTGTGGTGTTTCCGCACAACCGAGGATAAGTTTCAAACGAGGGTTTATTATAGGCTCCATGCCCAAAGTTTAATGATATTTTTCTCCCACTTAATGCGGAGGTTTGATTTCTTTCCCTTTTTCGAAGCTCTAGTACTTTTCCATTGTCAGGCAACTAAGCCAAGCAAAGTCTGGAGACTTTGCTGAATGAACTTTCCAGTATCTCCAGCTACACAACTCTGCTGCTTATCATGACTCATCGACCACTACAGAACTATCATTACCCAAAGGGGTTTAAGCTAATTTGGGGCTTTATAATCTCTGTAGATCAGGCAGTGCACCACATCACATAACTAAATTAAACAATGAATGACATGACAGGCTCACACAAATACAATATAGAAGTAACCTCTGGGAATAAATGCGGAATAAAAAACTGGAGAAAACTAATTATTTTTTCCTCACTAGAAGTAACACAAAGTGATCAAATCATAGTTGAAACAACTGGTAAAAACTTGAGCACATCAGGAAATAGTTTAGCCCATCATGTCAATACGGATTATACCTCATGAGAGGTTTCAACACTCGTCCCATTTTCCTTCCCTGTCCTACAAGTTTGGATATTTCTTTTAAAATATTTCTCCATTTCTCTTTTGTCAACTGTGGTTCATTTGAAGCAGAGAATAGGAGGGCGTAGGGTCAAGTACCACTCGAGGAAGGGAGAGAAAAATAGCAAGACTGACACCCCAAGTGTAGTACACGATGTCAAAAGAGCAGAGAGGTTATGTTGCGTGTCCTGGTCATCAATATTTCTCTCAATCAATGTCACAAAATAAATCTGGTCATGGTCAACATTGCTGTTCATGGGAGCTTGCTGTGTACAAATTGGCTGCAGCATTGCCTACATTACAACAATGACGGCACTAGAAGTGCCTCATTGGACGTGTGGGCTGCACGGTAGCACGGCGGTTAGCACTATTGCTTCACAGCTCCAGGGTCCCAGGTTCGAATCCCGGCTTGGGTCACTGTCTGTGCGGAGTCTGCACATTCTCCCCGTGTCTGTGTGGGTTTCCTCCGGGTGCTCCGGTTTCCTCCCACAGTCCAAAGATGTGCAGGTTAGGTGGATTGGCCGTGATAAATTGCCCCTTAGTGTCCAAAAGAGGTTAGGTGGGGTTACAGGGATAGGGTGGAGGTGTGAGCTTAAGTGGGGTGCTCTTTCCAGGGGCCGATGCAGACTCGATGGGCTGAATGGCCTCCTTCTGCACTGTAAATTCTATGATCGGCTGCAAAGTGCTTTGGGAGGCAGGTTTTCTATCTTCTTGAATACTGATGCCTTCAAATCACCGTAGAAGCTGATTCTATTGATACAAGGAATCAGTTTAAACATTTAACCTTTTGCATTTCAAAAATCCTTTAAGATGTGCTGTGAGTTCTACATAAAATCTAAATTCAGGTATAACTGAAAATTCGGTTTGCAGATGTACATCAAGCAACTGTAGGCTGTCAATGCTTGTAGATTATTCAAGTCACAGTTAACTCTCAGATGTGACAGTGAAACCAAACCCCGTGTGCCTGTTTCAGGGCTGAGGGCTTTAAGACGGATCTGTCTTTATGATTTGTAGCCTTAGAACACCTGCCAACAATTTTATTAGTTTGGGTTTACCAGCGCTGAATAATCACAAGTCATTGCATATATTTTCCCACTGGGTCGATCCTTCTGTAGTAGGAGAGACGAAGGATTTCCCTTTCTTTAAAAAAAAACAGGCCTTCACAGGCCTTTGATGCACATCAAAAAAAAAATCCTTTAATAACAATCTCCATTTACTAACACAGTGGCACAGCTGTCAAAGAAGCAAATATATTTCACAAAATATTGGATTGCTCACAGCAGTCTCAGCTGTGCAGTCGGACGGAGACCAGACGTATGTGCATGCAAAGATAATGTTACTCTTGTGCGTTAAGTCATTGACAGAATGCCATTAACAAATTCCCAAAACAAAGTTACCTGCCTGCCCATGGAATTGGGAGGAGAGATGCAGGCAGAGCAAGCTTGAGGGAAACAACGTGCATCATGCTCTATCCCTTGGTAACAAAGACGAAGAGTGAGGAAGTCTTGCAACGGTTACATAGCGCCTTGATGGAATACCGTTTTGGTTTCCACGCCTTGGGGAGGATATACTTGCCTCGGAGGGCTTACACGGAGGGTTTACCAAACTAATCCCGAAGATGAGGTCCTTAACCTATTAAGAGAGAGTGAGTTGGGCCAATATGGTGAGCTGTCTTCTTCAACCACTACAGTCTATGTGGTAGGGAGAGTGTTCCAGGATTTTGATCCAGTGACAGTGAGGAAGGGTCAAGGTATTTCCAAGTCCGAATGATGTGTGGCTCGGATGGGAACTTCCAGACGGTGGTTGTCCCATGTATCTGCTGCCTTTGCCCTCCTCGGTGGTGGACGTCACGGATTTGTAAAGTTTGGCGAGTTGCAGGAGTGCACTTGTAGATGCTGCCACTGTGTGGTGGTGGAGGAGTGAATGAATGTTCCATTTGATGGATGGGGTCCAGATCAGGTGGCCTGTTTTGTCCTGGATGGTGTTGGTTTCCTGAGCTGCATTTATCCAGACAACTGGACAGTACCATCAGACTCCAGACTTGTGCCTTGGAGGTGGTGAGGTCTTCTGTGGGGGGTGGATGGTTCTTGTGTGGTCACAGATATTTCCACAGCTAGTCCAGTTAAGTTTATACGTAAGAACATAAGAACTAGGAGCAGGAATAGGCCATCTGGCCCCTCGAGCCTGCTCCGCCATTCAATGAGATCATGACTGATCTTTTGTGGACTCAGCTCCACTTTCCCACCCAAACACCATAACCCTTTATGGTTAATGGTAACTCACAGGACGTTGAAAGTGGGAGATTCAAAGGTGGTACAGTGGTTAAACTGCTGCCTACGGCACTGAGGACCCGGGTTCAATCCCGGCCCTGGGACACTGTCCGTGTGGAGTTTGCACATTCTCCCTGTGTTTTTGTGGGTCTTACCCCCATGACTCATAGATGCGCAGGTTAGGTGGATTGGCCACGTTAAATTGCCCCCTAATTGGAAAAAATAATTGGGTACTCTAAATTAAATTATTTTTAAATGGAAGTGGTGGATTCAGGAGTGGTAATGCATGGCGAGATGGTGTGTTCTGTCCTGTGTGGCACGAATGTTACTCATCACTTAGCAGCCCAAGTTTAAATGTTATCTGGGTCCTGCTGAATATGGGCACTAACTGCTTCAGTTTCTGAAGAGTCACGAATGATGCTGTGCAATCGTTCATGAGCATCCCCATTCATGACTGTAGCCACCTGGGATGGCCACGTCCAGATTTCAAAATGGACAATTGCAAAGAGTAAAGGGAAAATTGGACAGTGCTGAGAAAACAAGCAGGTACAAGGTTTGCCTGTGGACTGGAGTTTGCAGCTCCCAGACAAAACCGATACTACAAGCCATTAGCATAGTAATGAGCTATCTCCGGGGACAAAGGAGAAACATTTAAGCAATCGGTACCAGAGCAGACTCTCCGGTACCAGTGGAGACTAAAATAAAGGCAGGCCAACGGTCACCTAGGGCCCGCCCAGCGATCAAGGAAATGACCCCTTTATTGGAGAGAATCAATACAAATGATTGGGACATGGTCCAATTAATTGGGGCCAAGTTCAAGAACCACCCAAAGAGCGCCAAGCACCTTTGGGGTATAAAGAGGAGTCCCCAAGGTCAGATCGGCCTCTCCTTCTTCACCTTCATCTTGGCCTTGGCTCTCAGCGACGAGAGACCCGCCAAGCAAGTCTAAAGTCAATGCACGCTAGGAGATAGACGCTCCTAGCTACTATTCTATACCAGTTCAATGGCAGCAGCCTCAGAATCGGACAACGGCCATTGTTCCTCTGACTGAGTGGGCTCCCAAAGCTAAGTATAGGCTTTTAGCAGTAGTTGTAGCTTTAGTGAGTAGAGTTTGTGCACGAGTATAATTGACTGTGTGTGTAAATAAATATGCACTGATTTCAAACTTACTGATGTATCAAGTCTTTGATCAGTATTCGGTTTTGAACCTTGTGGCGGTATCGAAACGATACCTGGCGACTCTTGAGCACAGGTAATTAAAACAGAGCAAATTAAGGAGAGCATAACAAACAACATGACCTTATGGTGGAGGGAAGGTCACTGATGTGCCAGCTACAGATGGTTGGGCCTGAGGACACGACCCTGAGGAAGTGCTCAGTGATGTCCTGAGACTGAGATGTTTGATCTCAAACAACCACAAGGATCTTCCTTTCCACTAGTGATGATTCCACCAGCCGTGAGTTTACCCCCCATTCCCTCTGACTCCAGTTTTATAGGGATCCTTAGTGCCACTAAAATGCTGCCTTGCTGTAAAGGGCAGTCACTCTCACCTCGAGTACTTCTCTTTTGTCCATGTTCGGACCAAGGCTGTAATGAGATCAGACACTAAGTGACCCCAGCGGAACCCTAACCAAGCATCAGTAAGCAGGTTGCTGCTGGGTAAAGTGCTGCTTAGCAGCACTGTCAATATCCTTTTCCATCAATTTGCTGATGATTGAGAATAGACTCAGCAGATTGAGGCAGCAAGTGGCCAGATTGAATTTGCCCTGCTTTTTGTGGACAGGACATAGCTGGGAAATGCTGGGAAACTTTGCTGGACAGATGCCAGTGTTTCATCTGTATTGGAGCTGCTTGGCTAGCATCAGGGCTAGTTCTGGAGCACAAGAATGCTGTCAGGGCCCATAGCCGTTGCAGTGCCCAGTCTCTCCAGCCATTTCTTGATATCACGTGGTGTGAACTGAATGAGCCAAAAACTGGCTTCTGTGATGCTGCGAAGCTCAGGAAGGGCCCAAGATGGATCACCCACTCAGCACTTCTGGCTGAAGATGGTTTCAAATGCATCAGCCTGGCCTTTTGCACTGATGTGCTGGGACCTCCCATCATAATGGATGAGGATATTTGTGGAGCCTCTTTCCCCCTGTTAGTTGTGAACGCGACAACAAAAGTGTTATCATTACTCCACTGAAACGTCAGGAGTCTGAATCATGCACAAAGTAACATGGACATCCAGAAATTACTGCCAGCAATTCTGTGCTCCTCCACAGCATGAATATTAGAGGTTCCCGACACCCACCCCTTTCCAAAAATGTTATCCCTGAGCAGTTAGTTCACAAATAAAAAAAACAATTTTTTCATTATTAGTCTGAAAACATTACAACTTGTTGGATGAGATGCAACTAGGCAAACAACATACTGTTATTGGCCAGGGCTTAGAAACTCCAAAGTGTATGATGAAGGTCACCTGACCTATAACCTTTTATGTTGAATTTGGCTAGGATGAGCACAAAAGCCTTCACTGCAGGTGTGATTCATCAGACTTCCCAGACACTTTAATCAAAACAAGGTTTTTTTCTAAGAATGTAGTTCACACATATATATCTATAAACACAGGAAGAAGTTTTATCAATGACAAACATAAAGACAGCTGACAGCAACAATAATCTATGTATATAACACTTAATGAATTCCCCCTCAACTGTTCCAATTAAATAACAAAATCTAATAAACCAAACCCCTTTTCAAGGGCGTGGCCCAGTACACTGCATTCTCACTCGAATGGGATTGGTCCTTTCTCTGAGATCCAGCCTCCAACCAGCAGATTTAAACTCCTTCCGGAAAGCAACTCTATCTTTAATGTTACCAAGGCAGTTAGCCACAACCACTGTGCTTTTTACTGGAACAGCTTTAAAAATGAAAACATGAGAGAGAAACAGGGAAAACACTTCTTTCGCCTTCTGTTATCCAAAACAGTCAAACTGAAACTGAAACCCCCCTCACCTCACAGCCATAGCACAGCTCCACCCACAAATTACGTCAAGTCCATTGATAAGAGACTCAACCTTTCTTAAAGGGACACTCACATGGCAAAACTAATTTCATAACTATTGCTTAACACCCTCACTGACACCTCAATGCTAATTTTATGCTTGTGGAATATTAAATCCCTCCTTTGAGAATAAAAATGCACATTTTAATTTTTGATTCTTCATTACTGATATTCTAATTTTCCTACAAAGATAATCATAATCATTTCTTGAGTTATCTGAAAGAAAGTTCCACTTTTTTTCTTTATTTGCTCGTGGGATGTGGGCGTCGCTGGCTGGGCCAGCATTTATTGCCCATCCCTGAGGGCATTTAAGTGTCAACCACATTGCTGTGGATCCGAAGTCACATGTAGGCCAGACCGGGTAAGGACGGCAGATTTCCTTCCCTAAAGGACATTAATGAACCAAATTTTGTTTTTTACAGCAATCGACAGTGGTTTCATGGTCGTCATTAAACTTTTAATTCCGATTTTGTTTTATTGAATTCAAATTCCACCATCTGCCGTGGTGGGATCTGAATCCGGGTCCCAAGAGCATTAATTACCCTGGATTAGTAGTCCAGTGGCAATACCACAAGGCTACTGCCTTCCCTGCCTGGCTTCCAGTCTGAGAGAATACATCAAAGCAACTGGCTGGTTACGCTGCTTAAACTACCCTCTGTAACGGGGAAGTCGTCCACAGGGCGCTAGATCATCAAGGGCAGTATTCTTCAAGGTCAGCACTGAGCATTGCTGCTGTCTCTCCACTTACCTCAAAACGTAGCCCATAAAAAAATTTTTTGAAAATATTTTATTGAGGCATTTATAATTTGAACACTTTTAAACAATAACATCCAACAGAACACACAACGAAATGACCATCATTTCCCCCCTCCCCCAACACAAACCCCAAGCCCATAAAATTCTTAACGGGCCTGACTGGTTGGATGCTGCTCAAGACAGCGACTGGTCAGTTTTTGAATAAATAAACAAATAAAGAGATATGGGGACGCCGTGGGAAGGTGGACTGAGGGAGATGATCAGGTTGGAAGCCACCAGGTAGGTGTCCACTGGAGGGGTTTTATCCTCACAATTTATATCAGCACAGTCACACAATTGCATCCCAATCTCAGATAGCAATTGTGTGGTGGAGGTAGAGGAGATAGAGGAGGAGATAGAGGAGGAGGAAGAAGAAGAAGAAGAAGGAGGAAAAAGAATAGGAAGAAGAAGAGGAAGAAGAGGAAGATGATGATGAAGAAGAAGAGGAGGAAGAAGCAGAGGAAGAAGAGGAGAAAGAAGAAGAGGAGGAGGAAGAAGAGGAGGAAGAAGAGGAGGAGGAAGAGGAAGAGGAAGAAGAATAAGAAGAAGAAGAAGAAGAAGAAGAGGACGTGGAAGAGGAAGAAGAAGAGGAAGAAGAAGAAGAGGAAGTGGAAGAGGAAGAAGAAGAGGAAGAAGAAGAAGAGGAAGTGGAAGAGGAAGACGAGCTTATTGTCACAAATAGGCTTCAATTAAGTTACCGTGAAACGGCCCGAGTGGCCACATTCCGGCACCTATTCGGGGAGGCCGGAATTGAATCCGCGCTGCTGGTCTTTTCTGTATTACAAGTCAGCTGTCTTAGCCCACTGTGCTAAACCTGCCCCTAAAAGGGGGGCCCTATAGAATTTCACTGTGGTGCAAAAGCACTGACAAAGATCCTGGAGCAGTAATAACTTCTGGTGGGAACAAAAGATTAGGGGTAGGCCATTCAGCCCCTCATGTCTGTCCCAATACTAAATGAGATTATTACTGATCTGTATCTTAACTCCTTACCTCCTTTTAAACCTTTGTTCAGCAAAACTCTATTGATCTCAGATTAAAATTACCAAAACAAGCATCCGCGGCTTTTAAAGGGAAGACTGTTCTATACTACTCTCGCCTATTGTACAAAGGAAGAAAACATCAACAAAGCAGGAAGTGTTTTGTTTGAATGAATGAAAGTGGAGAGAGAGAAATATAATTTTGATACAATAGAGTGCATTTATCAAAAACACAACAGTCAAAAGTAGGGAAAACATTTGACTTAAACCATACTTTCGACAGATCGCTTATATCGGTTCTTTCTGTATACCTTCCCACTTATTTATCCAGACCCTCAGAATGAAGCAAACGTGCAGATGATCTATCTCGTGCCACTATTTAACCATAGCTATTGCTTTCCATGGAACCTTCTCTGGTCCAGTTAGGCAGGAACTCAAGGAAGCATTTGATAATCTCTGCTCAACTAACTTCAATTCCCAGGGGCAGCACTGCTGCCTCACGGCGCCGAGGTCCCAGATTCGATCCCAACCCCGGGTCACTGTCCGTGTAGAGTTTGTACATTCGCCCCGTGTCTGCGTGGGTCTCACCCCCATAACCCACGCGAAATTTCCCCTTAATTGGAAAATAAAAACAATTGGGCACTCCAAATTTTTTTTTTTTAAACCAGCTTCAGTCCCACTTCAATCAGCTCCTTTTGGAAGAACCGCTTTGGCTCCGAGTTTGCTACCAAACACAGGAGAAAATTCTCGTCTTGCACCCAACACAGATATGCGGCAATACCATTTTGGTTCCTTTTAGAGATACTGTCCAAATTAAACAGCTCAATGCTTCTTTTTTTACCTCAAGATTATAGTTGTTTAGGAACAAACGCGAGTTCCATTCTAGAAGCGTATGTTCAGAACGTAAAGCGTAAGAATCCTCTTAAATCTGGTCCAAAGCACCATAAAATAGCCACAGCAAATTTTTTTTTAAATCATGCTTTGAATTCTCTAGAGCACGGAGTACAGAGTTTCAAGATGCCAGCTCACCACCAGCCTCTCAAGGGCAAGGGATGGGGAATAAATGTCAGCCTTGCCAGTGAGGTGTAGATCCTTTGAACAAATACAACTTTTTAAAATCTAGGCAGTAACTACTGGCATCAATTTATGATGTCCGGATCTAAAATAACAATGAGTCAGAATACAGGAAGGAGTTCGAGAACCTAGTAGAGTGGTGCAGCGACAACAATCTCTCCCTCAATGCCAGCAAAACTAAAGAGCGTCATTGAATTCAAGAAGCAAAGTATTGCACACACCCCTGTCAGTATCAACAGGGCCGAGGTGGAGATGGTTAGCAGTTTCAAATTCCTAGGGGTACACATCTCCAAAAATCTGTCCTGGTCCACCCACGTCGACACTACCACCAAGAAAGCACAACAGCTATACTTCCTCAGGAAAATAAGGAAATTCAGCATATCCACATTAACTCTTACCAACTTTTACCGATGCACCATAGAAAGCATCCTATCTGGCTGCATCGCAGATTGTTATGGCAACTGCTCAGCCCAAGGCCGCAAGAAACTTCAGAGAGTCGTGAACACAGTCAGTCCATCACACAAACCTGCCTCCCATCCATTGACTTCCGCTGCCTGGGGAAAGCGGGCAGCTTAGTCAAAGACCCCTCCCACCCAGCTTACTCACTCTTCCAACTTCTTCAATCGGGCAGGAGATGCAAAAGTCTGAGAACACGCACGAACAGACTCAAAAACAGCTTCTTCCCCGCTGCTACCAGACTCCTAAACGACCCTCTTATTGACTGACCTCATTAACACTACATCCCTGTATGCTTCACCCGATGCTGGTGTTTATGTAGTTACATTGTGTACCTTGTGTTGCCCTATTATGTATTTTCTTTTATTTCCTTTTCTTTTCATGTACTTAATGATCTGCTCGCAGAAAAATGCTTTTTACTGTACCTCGGTACACGTGACAATAAACAAAATCCAATCCAATCCAAATGATCAATCCCACGTGAATTCTTTTGTTTTTAAATTTAGAGTACCCAATTCATTTTTTCCAATTGAGGGGCAATTTAACGTGGTCAATCAACCTACCCTGCCCATCTTTTTGGGTTGTGGGGGTGAGACCCACGCAATTCGGGGAGAATGTGCAAACTCCACACGGACAGTGACCCAGATCTGGGATCGAACCCGGGACCTCGGCGCCGTGAGGCAGCAGTGCTAACCACTGCACTACCCTGCTGCCCTCAATCCTACGTGAATTCAACGCTCTGGGTCACAAGTAGATGAATCAAAAATTGAGCACCATCACTGCACAATTCAATTCAAAACTTTTAAAAAACTTTATTACTCGAGTGTTACAAAAACAGGGTTTCAACTTGGCACAGCGAATTAACAGATTGCCGTGCGGTACTTAGCACAATTCTGACAATAATCACTCACAAATTCCCACTACTGTTTTAAACATTATTTAAAACAAGGAGGAATTCCTTCGACTATGGTTCCCAATCAGCATTAACACACTGGGGAAGTGCACAGTGGAAACAGTTCCTATTGAGTGGGCCCACTCAATACCAGCCACTGCTGTGCATCTCCTTACTAGACTGCGAAGCACCAGCTGTGTCAAGCACGCGGGAGCATCTCGATCAGGGAAGGATACGTTGCGAAGGGAGTCTTATTATTTTTTTTGCATTCAAATGGCAGGAGAAAAAGTACTCCTTTGGAAGCCAAGCCATTAAAACAAAAATCATTTATGATGGGATATTTTGAATCAATTGTTCATAATTTTTAAATGTTATTTGCGTGAAAACGTACATAATTGAAATCCCACATTGATTTCACAGGTTGGAAATGCATCTGAAGAATATCAAACAATCACAGAAAACAGAATTGGAAACTTAAATATGCACACATTTATTCCTTCATCATTTGTGGACTAGTACCCCAGAATTCCCAATCCAATATAATCATGGAGCATCATCATATGGAATGTAGATATTCAAAGAAAAGGTCCATTGTGTGATCTTAACAACATTGTCAAAATCCTCAAATCAAACATACAAAATTCTGTGCTTGGGGGATTTGCCCAGTACAGACGTGCTTAAAAGAACAATGGAGATAATTTTCCATATTCTCAGATTGTGGGAAGACCAAGATTTATTGCCCATTCCCAGTCACCCTTGAGAATATAGCAGTGGGCCTTTTACTCAAACCACTGCGAGCCAAGTGGGGGAAATGCTCTCAGCAGTCTTGTAGCTGTGGAATTTCAGGAACTTAACCCAACAACAGTGAAATACGTCCCAGTCAGAATAGAGAGAGACTTGGGAAGGGAACCCGGAGGTGATGGTTCTGGAGAGTCATACCAGACTCCAAATATTAACACTTTTTCTCGCTGCACAGATGCTGCCAAAGTTGCTAGGTTTTTCCAGTACTTCGTTTTTATCACGAGAAGCGATGGATATTTCCATTCGTCACTGTCACCAGTTTGGGAGAAACTTCGGAGGGAGCTTCGGTAAGTATATCCCGACAGATACTACACTTGACAGCAATGATGAGTAGCACAGTAGCACAGTGGTTAGCACCGTTGTTTCACAGCTCCAGGGTCCCAGGCTCGATTCCCGGCTTGGGTCGCTGTCTGCGGAGGTTTATGACAGATAGAGTGATCAAAATAGCAGACGCCCCAGGGGAATTTAGAATGTGGAAGAAGGAACTTAAAAAGGAAATTACTAGAGAAAAAAAGGACATAATAATAATAATAGCTTATTGTCACGAGTAGGTTCAATGAAGTTACTGTGTAAACACCTACTGTGAAAAGACATAAAAGGATACTGGCAAGTAGTTTTACAAGTACATTAAGGGTAAAAGGATAACAAGGCTATGCGGGGTCTACAGAGGCTTATGGCAGATACAGGGATCAAAAGGATAACTAGGGAAAAAGGAGGGCCCATTAAAGACCACAGGGTTAATTTGGGTAGAGAGCCAGAGGATGTAGGTAGTGCTCGAAATGAATACTTTGTGTTGGTGTTCACTGCTGAGAAGGATAATGTGGGTTTAGAAATCAGGAAGAAGGGCTGTGATAAGATTAAAGAAATTAACATAGAGAGGAGGTTTTGAATGGTCTGGTAGGTTTAAAAGCAGATAAATCTCCAGGGCCGGATGAAATGTATCCCAGGCTGCTGAGTGAGGCAAGGGAGGAAATAGCAGGGGTGCTGGCAATTATTTTCAATTCCTCTCTGGCCACAGGAGAGGTGCCAGAGGACTGGAGGACAGCCAATGTGGTACCATTATTCAAGAAGGGAGGAAGAGATAAACCAGGAAACTACAGGACAGTCAGTCTAACCTCAGTGGTGGGGAAACTATTGGAAGCAATTCTGAGAGACCGAATTAATCTGCATTAGGAGAGGCAGGGATGAATTCTTTTAAATTCATTTGCGTGAGTTAGTCCTGCTGCCTCACGGCGCCGAGGTCCCAGGTTCGATCCCGGCTCTGGGTCACTGGCCGTGTGGAGTTTGCACATTCTC
Organism: Scyliorhinus canicula; assembly: GCF_902713615.1. Lineage (NCBI taxonomy): Eukaryota > Metazoa > Chordata > Chondrichthyes > Carcharhiniformes > Scyliorhinidae > Scyliorhinus > Scyliorhinus canicula. Next base: position 9,984,942 of record NC_052147.1, on the reverse strand, counting down.
CCCTTGTCTGCGTGGGTTTCGCCCCTGTGAGGGCCACGAAGAATCCAGCACGAGTTTTCAGGATGCAAAGAAATAACATTTATTTACAATAACATATATATACACAACAGCAGCAGCAGCAACTTCCCTTGCTGCTCGCTCCTCTCTCTCTGCTGGTTCCAAACTGGCCAGCTCTATTTATGCAGGGAGTCTGCTAATGATTTCTCCGCCCCTCTCATTGGGGAAGCTCATACTCCCATAGGATTGTGGGATTGTCATTAGTCCCCAGCCAATGGTAAGCAGGCAGGTTATAACAGCCCCCACAACCCAAAGATGTGCAGGGTAGATGGATTGGCCACACTAAATTGCCACTTAATTGGACAAATGAATTGGGCACTTTAAATTAGAAAACAAAATTTTAAACTTGGATTGAATTTTTCGAAGAGGTGACCAGGTGTATAGATGAGGGAAATTAATTTGACGTGATCTACTTGGACTTCAGCAAGGCTTTTGATAAGGTCCCACATGGCAGACTGACAGCGAAGGAAAGAGCCCATGAGATTCAAGGAAATTTGGCAATTTGGGTCCAGAATTGGCTGAGTGGCAGGAAGCAGAGGGTGATGGTCGAGGGGTGTTTTTCTCAGTGGAAATCCAGTGGGGTCTCACAGGGATCAGCCAGTAAGTGTGCAAAAAGTTGCTGAGGTGGTCAATAGTGAGGAGGATAGCCTGAGATTACAGGAGAACATAGATGGGTAGATCAGTGGAAAATGGTGTGTATGTATACTGGTCCCTTAAGGTAGTAGGGCAGGTGGGTGCAGTGGTTAAGAAGGCATATGGTACACCTGCCTTTATTAGCCGAGGCAGAGAGTTTAAAAGCAGGAAAGTTATGCTGGAAATGTCTCAAACAGTGGTTAGGTATTTTGCGCAGTTTGGGAATTCACATTATAGGAGGGATGTGATAGCACTGGAAAGGGTGCAGAGATTTACCAGGATGTTGCCTGGAGATTTAGTTATGAAGGGAGAATGGATAGACTGGGGTTGTTTTCCTTGGAGCAGAGGAGACTGAGGGGAGACATGATTGAGATGCATAAAATTATATGGGCCATAGATATACAGGAACAAACGTTTCCCCTTGGTGGATGGGGTCAATGACCAGGGGGAATAGATTTAAGGTGAGGGGCAGGAGGTTTAGAGGGGATGTGAGGAAAAATCTTTTCACCCAGAGGGTGGTGGGAGTCTGGAACTCGCTGCCTGAAAGAGTGGTGGAGGCAGAGACCCTCAGAACATTTAAGAAGTATGCTGTGGTCTACAAGGCTATGGGCCAAGTGCTGGGAAATGGGATCAGAATAGTTAGGTGTAGTTTTTTGAACAGCAATAAGCCAATAAGCCAAAAGGCCTTTTCTTTTCTTTTTTATAAATTTAGAGTACCCTATTCATTTTTTCCATTAAGCGGCAATTTAGCGTGGCCAATCCACCTAGCCTGCACATCTTTGGGTTGTGGGGGCGAAACCCACGCAGACACGGGGAGAATGTGCAAACTCCACACGGACAGTGACCCAGAGCCGGGATCGAACCTGGGACCTCAGCGCCGGCTCAGCAAGGCTAACCCATTGCGCCACCGTGCTCAAAGGGCCTTTTCTGTGCTGTAGGCCTCTATGACTCCATGACTCTAAACCAAAGAAAGATTGTTCAACTTGGCACTACAACAAAATTTGAAAATCAGTTTGAAAAAAAATCTGAGAATAAAAGAGCAGACATCAGTGTGACCAGGAAGTAGCCAGATTGTTATAAAAACCACATCCAATCCACGAGTGCCCATTCAGGAAACATGTTGCGCTTACTCAATCTGAATGAAATATGACTCCATTCCAACACTAACTGCCGCTTGTAACGTTTTTGTCAACCAATCAGTTATATTAAGCAAGCTCAACTGGCATTGCTGCCGTACGGAACCGAGGTCCCTGGTTCGATCCCTGCTCTGGGTCACTGTCCGTGTGGAGTTTGCACATTCTCCCCGTGTTTAGAACATAGAACATCAAACATACAGTGCAGAAGGAGGCCATTCGGCCCATCGAGTCTGCACCAACCACTTAAGCTCTCACTTCCACCCTATCCTCATAACGCAATAATCCATCCTAACCTTTTTTGACACTAAGGGCAATTTAGCGTGGCCAATCCACCTAACCTACACGTCTTTGGACTGTGGGAGGAACCCGGAGCACCCGGAGGAAACCTAGGCAGACACGGGAAGAGCGTGCAGACTCCGCGCACAGTGACCCAGCGGGGAATCGAACCTGGGACCCTGGCGCTGTGAAGCCACCGTGCTAACCACTTGTGCTACCGTGCTGCCCACGTTTGCGTGGGTGTCACTCCCACAACCCAAAAAGATGTGCAGGTTAAGTGGATTGGCCAGGCTAAATTGCCCCTTAATTGGAAAAAAAGAATTGGGTACTCTCAATTTATATTAAAAAAATAAACAAGCCCAACTCGGGATCCACATTGAGGTGTCGTCTGTAACATCCACATTGAGGAGAATGAGCAAAAAAACAGCCTATTAAATAAATAGGAAAACAATTACCTCCTGCTGTGAATTTTGAGTGCCAAATCAGGAAATAAATCACCTTTTAGCCAAGTTAGAAATATTATTCAAAATTTTGGCAATAAAAACAGAACAAAATTATCACTTTCACAGAGCTCCTGCTGACAGGCAGTCAGAATTTCATACTAGGTTGCTGTCTCCCATTGATTGCAGCCACTACTCACCGAGCACACATTGTTTATGGAATACTACATTTGCCAACAAATTTATCAGCTCCCTATATTTCACAAATGATTTATGTTGTGTATATATGCCTGTTGCCTTCATGGATCCTATTCCCACTAGCATACTGAAAAGGCACAACCACGTTAGCAAATGGGAGAGTAATGAGAAGAGGGTTGGTCAATTGACTCCAGTGTTCCCCTCGCTCTGTTCATAATCAGCCAGTGATGCAATGTTTATATTAATAAACGAGTCTAATTTTAGATTTTTCCCTTACTAGCCTAACTAATCCTTCTTTTAGTTCATCTTGAAAAGCACACAGACAGATTTTTGCAAAGTGCGCTGAGTTGGAAGAACTGAAAGTGGAGGAGGGAATGAAACTCACACAATTCCCTGTGCCGACAGTTTTCATAATCCTTGTAGCTTGTTTTAGGACAGGGTGAGCCTTAGCTTTGATGCCTCTCGTGTGTTTAATAGTCTGCCCACGCTCTCTATCTCGGCTCGCAGGCAAAAAGGCAATTCAGCAAGGTGCTGGAATGCGACTAGTCATCGCACAAACATGAGTCATGCTTTTCAGAAGTGGAAAGGACAAGAGAAGAGAACACTGAAAAAAATCAAGTTGCTGCAGTCCTCCTCCGCCACTGCCAAATGTAGCGACACTTGGATTCAGACATCAAATCCAATGGTCCTCAGCCAACAGTCAACTGTACAACAAGGAGCAAGAACGTAGAGGTCAACTGAGGTCCCTTATCACCACTCTGGATGAAACTAGCCACCTCTTTCGGAGGGTCGGTGCAGACTTGATGGGCTGAATGGCCTCCTTCTGCGCTGTAGAGATTCTATGAGCTGCTGTCACTGGAAATAATTTCTCATTCAAACCACTTCTGAGGAGAGCAACAAAAAGTAGAAGAAACCGGACGGAGGAGGTGGTGGAAGCAGGGACGATAGTGACATTTAAGGGGCATCTTGACAAATACATGAATAGGATGGGAATAGAGGGTTATGGACCCAGGAAGTGTAGAAGATTTTAGTTTAGACGGGCAGCATGGTCGGCACGGGCTTGGAGGGCCGAAGGGCCTGTTCCTGTGCTGTACTTTTCTTAGTTCTTTAAAACGTAATAGTGCGCACTTCCTAAACTATAACAAATTCACTCGTCTTTTTGTTCCACAGTGGTTTACAAAAAGAATTTCTCGCCGCGTTGCTTAATTTACATTGGAGAATTGGGAGGGCAAAGTACCGATTAAATAAGCTGGTGTCTAGGGCAGCACGATGGTGCAGTGATTAGCACTGCTGCTTCACGGCGCCGAGGACCCGGGCTCGATCCCGGCCCCGGGTCACTATCCGTGTAGTATTTGCACATCCTCCCCGCGTCTGCGTGGGTCTCACCCCCACAACCCAAAAGATGCGCTGGGGAGGTGGATTGGCCACAATAAATAGCCCCGTAATTGGAAATAAATAATTGGGCACTCTAAATTTATTTTTTAAAAATAAACTGGCATAGAAAGCTCACAGTGCACCATCTATATAATTATCATTGCTGCTATGACAGAAATTGTTGCACATTTGATCTACATTAGTTGCATTTCTTGTGGAACTAACGATTCAACTGCAGCTAAGTAAATCTTTGCCCACAGATTGCTCCAATGCTCCATGGGTTATAATCCAAAGCATTTCACATTTGAGACACAAGTCTCCCAACACATAAAGGTTCACAGCAATTTTCCAGTGGAATAGAAGGAGAAGTAATCATTTATTTGTCAAAGCCTTCTACTTTTTGCTAGACTACATCATTATTTCAAGGATGAAACCATGAGGAGAAACATGGCCTGATAAGAACAAAGAAGCCAAAATAAAATACTGGATGTGAAGCTTCGGAGTTTGTCTTTAATTACTTCAAGTAACAAACCTACCATTCCTGTTATGGGACAAGGGCCAGGGGGGTGGCGATCCTGATCGGCAAGAGGACAAGGTTTAGGACGACAAAGACGGTTACAGACCCAGGGGGGCGGTATGTCATGGTCAGCGGGGCCCTAGATGGGGCGCCAGTAGTTCTAGTCAACGTGTACGCGCCCAACTGGGACGACACGAGCTTCATCCAAAAGACCATGGCAGAAATCCCGGACATAGCGACGCACCGACTAATCATGGGGGGAACTTCAACTGTGTACAGGATCCAAAGACGGACAGATCAAACCCCAAAACGGGGAAAACCTCAAACATGGCAAGGGAACTCAGTCACTATATGGAGCAGATGGGAGCAGTGGACCCCTGGAGATTCGCCCACCCGGGGGAGAAAGAATTCTCCTTCTTCTCCCCAGTACACAACGTGTACACCAGAATTGACTTCTTTGTGGTGGGGAAAATGGTGCTTCCAGGGATAGACAAGGTGGAATACGCCGCAATTGTGATATCAGATCACGCCCCACACTACATGGACGTGCGGCTGGAGACGGGAAGGGCCCAGCGCCCCACATGGAGGTTGGACGGTGCCTTACTAGCTGACAAGGCCTTCAGCGAAAGGATAGCGCGGGCCATAGCGGAGTACACGGAGAACAACCAGAACGGGGAAGTCTCACCCTCCACGTTCTGGGAAGCGCTAAAGGCCGTACTAAGAGGGGAAATCATTGCCTTCAAAGCGCAAAGAGATAGGGAGGAAAGGGTGGCTAGGCAGAAGCTGGTCGACTCCATACTGGAGGTAGACCGTAAATACTCCGAGGCCCCGACCGTAGAGCTCCTGGCGGAGAGAAAAGAACTACAAAGGAACTTTGACCTGCTCTCCACCAGGAAAGCAGTACACCAACTCCGCCAGGCACGCGGGGCCCTGTACAAACACGGAGACAAAGCCAGCCGCCTGTTGGCACACCAGCTGAGAAAGCAGGCAGCCAGCAGAGAAATTGCGCAAATCAGGGGTACCGGAGGCACGTGGGAAACAGAACCAGAGAGGATCAACGAAACCTTCAAGGCCTTCTACCAAGAGCTGTACACCTCAGCTGGGATGAACAGGTTTCTTGATGGACTGGACATACCAGTCGTGGGAGAGGGCAGAAAGCGGGATCTGGAAGCACCACTAGCACTGGGAGAGATCATGGACAGCATTAGCTCCATGCAGACGGGGAAGGCGCCGGGACCGGATGGATTCCTGGCGGACTTCTACAAAACATTCGCGACAGCGCTGGCCCCGCACCTGCGGGAGATGTTCACAGACTCGCTAGCTAGGGGCACACTGCCACCCACGTTAGCACAGGCCTCAATCTCGCTGATACCTAAGAAGGACAAAGACCCAATGGAATGTGGGTCATACAGACCCATATCTCTGCTGAACGCAGACGCCAAAATACTGGCCAATGCTCCCATGGCGAGTGTACGGACCAACAATACCAACTTCCAGCTGCACAGGGGCACCAGACAAGGATGCTCACTGTCCCCGCTGCTGTTCGCACTAGCAATCGAACCGCTAGCAATCGCGCTCAGGGCAGCAAAAAATTGGAGGGGGATCCGAAGGGGAGGTAGAGAGCACAGAGTCTCACTCTATGCGGACGATCTGCTCCTCTATATCTCGGACCCACAAAGCAGCATGGACGGAATCATTGCGCTCCTGAAAGAGTTTGGAGCCTTCTCGGGCTACAAACTCAACATGAGCAAAAGTGAGATCTTCCCAGTACACCCGCAAAGGGGGGGGGGAGGGGGGGGGGGGGCAGCACTAAAGGGGCTGCCGTTCAAACAAGCCCGACACAAATTCCGCTACCTGGGGATCCAAATAGCCCATGACTGGAAAGGGATCCACAAATGGAACCTCACCAGCCTGACGGAGGAAGTTAAAAATGACCTGCAAAGATGGAACACACTCCCGCTCTCCCTCGCGGGGAGAGTCCAGACGATCAAAATGAACGTACTGCCCAGGTTCCTCTTCCTGTTTAGATCCATTCCGATCTACATCCCCAAGGCCTTTTTCAAAGCGCTGGACAAACTTATCATGGCGTTCGTATGGGGGGGTAAAAATGCTAGGATCCCAAAGAAGGTCCTACAGAAAACAAAATCCAGGGGGGGGCTAGCCCTCCCGAATCTACAATTCTACCACTGGGCGGCAACAGCCGAGCGAGTAAGGGGATGGATCCAGGAGCCAGAAGCTGAGTGGGTGCGTGCGGAGGAGGCCTCCTGCATGGGGACCTCCCTCCGGGCCCTCGCCACGGCAGCACTCCCATCCCCACCCAAAAAACACTCCAGCAGCCCAGTGGTGACAGCCACCCTCCAATCCTGGAACCAACTGCGGCAGCAATTTGGCCTGACCAAAATGTCGGACAAGGCTCCCATCTGCAACAACCATAGGTTCACACCAGCACTGACTGACGCCACCTTCAAAAGGTGGAGACGGGACGGGGGGACACTGACAGTCAGGGACCTATACACGGACGACAGGATCGCAACACTGGACGAACTGACAGAGAAATTTCAGCTAGCTGGGGGAACGAGCTACGGTACCTGCAGCTCAAAAACTTCCTAAGAAAGGAGACAAGGACGTACCCACAACTGCCACGACAGACTCTACTGGAAGACCTACTGGACGCAAGTATCCTAGAGAAAGGGAACTGTAGCGACATGTATGACCGACTGGTAGAAAGGGACGACACCGTACTGGACGCAACAAGAAGGAAATAGGAGGACGACCTGGGGATGGAGATAGGGTGGGGACTCTGGAGCGAAGCACTGCATAGGGTCAACTCCACCTCCACGTGCGCAAGGCTCAGCCTGACGCAACTAAAAGTGGTACATAGAGCCCACTTAACGAGAAACCGTATGAGCAGGTTCTTCCCGGAGGTGGAGGACAGATGTGAACGGTGCCAAAGAGGCCCGGCCAACCACGCCCACATGTTCTGGTCTTGCCCCAGACTTGTGGATTACTGGACAGCCTTCTTCGAGGTTATGTCCAAAGTGGTGGGAGTGAGGGTGGAGCCATGCCCGATAGTGGCGGTCTTCGGGGTTTCAGACCAGCCAGATCTATTCCTGGGGAGGAGGGCGGACGCCCTTGCCTTTGCCTCCCTGATCGCCCGCCGTAGAATCCTGTTTGGCTGGCGGTCAGCAGCACCGCCCAGAGCTGCAGACTGGCTGTCAGACCTCTCGGAATCTCTCCAAATGGAGAAAATCAAATTCGCCATCCGAGGGTCAGACGACGGCTTCCATAGAACGTGGGAGCCATTCATGCAACTGTTCCGGGACCTGTTTGTGGCCAACGTACAAAAGAATAGCTGGGTGGCCAAGAATCGGGGGAAAATGGACGGGAATCCGGGGAAGGTAGCCGGGGGGGGGGGGGGGGGGGGGGGGGGGGGGGGGGGGGGGTTGTTACGGGTTCGTTATGGGGGTTTGATGGCAAGCTAAGGCCCAAAACCAAACTATAAATAAATGCCTATAAACATGTGCCTCGGCCATATTGGGGAATGTAGAATATGTATGCTGGCTAAAGAGGGCGGCCACAATTGTTGTTATAAAGATGCTTACCTGTAAACATACATGTTAAATTTTTGTGTCTTTTTTTTTCTCTCTCTAACAATTTGTAACTTGTCATATATAAAACATGAAAACTCAATAAAAAACATTTATTAAAAAAAATTACTTCAAGTAAGCACCAACTATGCTGAGCGAATTTATCTCGCTGACAGCCCACCTCCTTTCCTGTGTCAGTGTAGAGAACAATGATAGGTCCAAAACATCAAGACTTGATCGAAAGAAATTCTCATGAGTGCCTTCCAACCAATTCTTTTTTTTTTCCCCAATTGAAGGGCAATTTTACGTGGCCAATCCAGCTAGCCTGCACATCTTTGGGTTGTGGGGGCGAAACCCACGCAGACACGGGGAGAATATGCAAACTCCACACGGACAGTGACCCAGAGCCGGGATCGAACCTGACACCTCGGCGCCGTGAGGCAGCAGGGCTAACCCACTGCGCCACCGTGCTGCCCGAGATGACGTGAAACTTGGAACTGTGGTCAGCAACAGTAAGATTTATTCCAGGAAGACTAGATAGGCTGGTAAAATGGGTAGACTCATGATGGATTACATTTCAGCACCAGGAACATCAAATTATCCATTTTCATGGGTACATGAGTGGCCCATTCATTCAGCCCTTCGAGCCTGCTCCGCTATTCAATATCACAGCTGATCAGACACCTCTGTCTTTTACCCACACTATCCCTATAGTGGCATTGGGCAGCACGGTAGCACATGGGCACACGGCAGCACAAGTGGGTAGCAGTGTGGCTTCACAGCGCCAGGGTCCCAGGTTCGATTCCCCGCTGGCTCACTGTCTGTGCGGAGTCTGCACGTTCTCCTCGTGTGTGCGTGGGTTTCCTCCGGGTGCTCCGGTTTCCTCCCACAGTCCAAAGACGTGCAGGTTAGGTGGACTGGCCATGATAATTTGCCCTAAAGTGTACAAAAAGGTTAGGAGGGGTTATTGGGTTACAGGGATAGGGTGGAAGTGAGGGCTTAAGGGGTCGGTGCAGACTCGATGGGCTGAATGGCCTCCTTCTGCACTGTATTGTCTATGTTCTATGTTATACCCCTTATGTTATTGTTTTTTTAAATATAAATTTAAGAGTACACAATTTTTTCCAATGAAGGGGCAATTTAGCGTGGCCAATCCACCTAGCCTGTGGTGGGGCTGAAAACCGCGCAAACACGGGGCACGGGGAGAACGCGTAAATTCCATACGGACAGTGACCCAGGGCCGGGGTCGAACCTGGGACCTCGGCGCTGTGAGGTAGCAGTGCTAACCACTGTGCCAACGCGCTGCCCCTTTATGTTATTGTTACTCAATCTCTACCTTAAAGGTACTCAATGACAGATCTTCCACAGCCCCCCCCGCCGCCGCCCCCGGTAGATCATTCCAAAGATTCACAGCCCTCTGTGTAAAGAAATGTCTCCTCATCTGGAACTAAGTGGCTTCCCACCTTATTTTGGAGTTGTGCCCCCTGGTTCTAGACTCCTCAGCCAAGGGAAGCACCTTACCTAACTATTCCTTCAAAGTATTTTGCAGGTTTCAATGAGATCATCCCTCATTCTTCAAAACTCTAAAAATACAGGCCCAATTGGCCCAATCTCTCTTCAAAAGCAGGGAATGGGACACATTGGATCACTTTCTCAAAGGGTTAGCACCCCTCCTCCCCCCAATCACCGGAACAGGTCTGGTGCACCCGAGGTACGGGGACCAAAACGTCACACAGTACTACAGGTGCGGTCTAACCTAGAGTACGGTTGAACAACCTGGGCCATACACTTTAGGAGGTATGTCATGGGATTAGGGAAGCGAGAGATTGACTAGAATGATACCAAGAGTGAAGATTTCAGTTCTATTTGACTAGAGAAGCTAGGAGTGTCCTCAGGAGTAGAGGAGACTAAGAAAATCTGACAGAAATGTTGAAAACCATGTCAGATTTTGGTACGGTAGCACAGTGGTTAGCACTGCTGCCTCACAGCAGCAGGGTCCCAGGTTCGATTCCCGGCTTGGGTCACTGAATGTGCGGAGTCGGCACGATCTCCCCGTCTCTGCGTGGGTTTCCTCCGGACGCAAGTCCCGAAAGATGTGCTTGTTAGGTGAATTGGACATTCTGAATTCTTCCTCAGTGTAGACAAACAGGCGCTGGGATGTGCTAACCACTGCGCCACCGTGCCGTCCACAGGTTTTGGTAAAGTTAATGCTCGGGGGACCCGGGTTCAAATCCCGCTACTGCAGATGGTGAAATTTGAATTCAATAAAAATCTGGAATTAAACGTCTAATGATGACCATGAAACCATTGTCACTAATGTCCTTCAGGGAAGGAAATCTGCCGTACTGACCTGGTCTGGCCTACATGTGACTCCAGACCCACAGCAATGTGGTTGACTCTTAACTGCTCCCTCAAGGGCAATAAATGCTGGCACAGCCTGCATCTCCCATGTCCCATGAACGGATTTAAAAAAAAGCAGGGGATGGGTCACATTGGATCGCTTTCTCAAAGGGTTAGCACAGGCACAATGTGTTGAATGGCCTCCTTACACACAGTATCCTTCAATGGTTCTACGAAATGTTAACTAATGCTTCTATCCTGAAAAAACGAACATCGATCTGTCAGGAGGTTAAGCCAACTCCTGTACAACTAAGTGTAACCAACCATAAGGATGAAAGGGATGGCTTTGCTACTGATCTAGTTGTACTGGAGGAATGCTATTCACTGAGACTGGTACATTTCAAAAGCCAGCAGCCGGGAACTGCATGGCAGGAAAAGAAAGAGGAAACCTCATCTGAGAGCTCAACCGACCAGTGACTACTGATACTGCCAGCACAACCTAATTCCCTACACACAGCAACTTCACTAGTTACCAACAGGAGAACACAGATTTAGACATGACCCAAGTCTTTGTTGACATCTTTGCTGAAATCAGCATGCACGTCAGTGACACGGTGATGGGTCAGGCTGATCTTTAGTGGGAAAAGGGGGACAGAGAGCTGACAGAGATTTTGCAAGGCTATACATGTTCAAAAGGCAACTCGGGGATTTAAAACATTCAAAAATTTGGGTACATGGCTGACCCACCAATGTAACTGTTTTTAAAATTTTTGTTCATCTGAACTTGCTCTTACTGCCCAGAAAAGTGACCGTAAAGATGTACGTCCACCTTTAAATGAATGTCTATTAGCTCATGTTGCTCTAACCAAGTCAATCCGCTGGAGCATCAAAAATAAGACTCTTAAACAGGGAAGTTGGGTTTTCGACCATTATGTTTGGCCGCATCTTACAGAGCCCGATGGAACAGAAATAGAGCAAGTTATAGCTTCAGTTAGATTCAGTGAACTGGATGATGAAGCACATGCCAAGTTCAAGTCAAGATTGGGATGCAAAAACTGGCTGGATACTTTATCAAAAAGACTGTGATCGCAAGATTAACCACTTACTGCAGCTGAACAGGAGTTAATGCTTTTAAAAAGAGCAATTAGGTAACCCAGACTGTGAGCAGACATTAAGTGCTTGATGACTGGAGGCAAATTCCAGATTAAGAAGTAGTGGTTTAAATTTTGTGAGGGGGCAGGATTTTTCATTACAGCATTAGTCCACTCGGTAAATGAATTGGTATGCTGGATTTTTCCATGAGAGATACCAATGCTCATTATTTAAGTGGTTCCACGGTACAATACAAATATACTTCTGTAAACCAGCTCATACAGCTGTATCTGATTTAGTGAGTAAACACTTACCTACAATCAAGATATGCTTTACAGCAAATCTGAATAGATGTGTTTCAGGATAAACCTAATTTATCTTTTCGTCCATTCACATTACATAATAGCATTGTAATCACACATCTTAATGTGCACCTCATACAGAGAATCCGGCAGTAGTTCTAATTATGCTTCATTGCATTGTTTCTTTATTAAACTGTTTCTTTGACTCATCGCATTCATTCCCCAGTAGCCAGGCAATCAGGAAAGGATGGTCAAGTCAAGACTGTTCAATGCGGCAATGGGACGGGAGCTTTATTTAAAGTCGCAACTGCTGAGATGCTTTTCCTTTCTCAAGGTTGGAGAGAATAGAGAGGGAAATGCTGTTCTCCAGAGAGCAAGACTGCTGTTAAAACCAGTGTCTCAGTTCAAAAGAGATTGCAAAGCGAGTATTTTTCAATGCCAATCTTAAAATTGAGATAATTTGGACACAACGATAAGACTTTGGATAAAGCTGCATTCCCGAGCACACTGGAAGCCAAGTTGGAAAATCCAAGTCCAACACAGAAGAGAGTTGCCAGAAGTTACAGCATGGTTGAATTCCAAAGATCAAATAAAGATCTTAGATCCCTTCCCCCCTCCTAAAATGCTATTTTATCATCTTTGTTGCCTTCTCTTCCCCCTTCAGAGTAGACAACAGCTCTAACCAATGGACAAGGTCACTTCCCAACCTCTGACCACTCTTCAGGAAGTAGGTACGCTTTGTGCTTCTTCCACCACTCTCCAGACAACGTGACCAATGTTGGGAAATCATGGCCACACATCTGTTTCCTACTCCCAAGTGCCACAATTCAGTAATATAGCACAATGCTTTTTTTTTTAAGTAAAATCTTTTTTCAATCTTGCAATTTGCATTGCCAGATTCTGAGTGTGTTCAGTGGCCTGTTGCGATTAGACAGTAGCTGGAGAAGTCGTGCTAGAATTACAGTCCTCCCTAGTTCGGCCAAATCGATGGGATCTAATGACTTCACGGAGATATCCCACTATTTACATTGAAACCTCAGCAATAGAAATGACGTTTACACAACAAATATATTTTTCTGCAGTACATAGTTTCAACCATGCCTACAGTTTGTTAGCAAATAGGTTCCCTTCCCGTTTTGCTAACAGTGTTACGACTTGATTTGTGTGGAGTAATTCAGCGACAAGACGGGAGGAGGAAAAAGAGCAAAAACTTGAGTGCTTTATACACAATTCACACACACTGTAGAAAGTCAGAACGTAGTCATTGAACAGAACACAGAGAAATTTCATTTGTATAGCCCACATAAAGAGCAAACTTTTAAAGAGCACAGCAATGGGGAACAGTGGGTGCTGAGTGGGATAGAAAGCAAAGAATCGGAGAATCCCGAAGTGCAGGATGCCGTTCGGCCCATCGGGTCTGCACTGACTCTCCCAAGACTGAAGGATGGGGAGAGAGTGAACATTCAGTCAAAGAACAAAGAACACCCCGTGTTTGTGTGGGTTTCGTCCCCACAACCCAGAGATGTGCAGGGTAGGTGGATTGGCCACGCAAAATTGCCCCTTAATTGGAAAAAATGAATTGGGTACTCTAAATTCATTTAAAAAAAGAACAAAGAAGAATGCACCACAGGAACAGGCTCTTCGGCCTTCCAACCCTGTACTGATCATGATACCAACCTTTGCCAAAACCCTCAGCCCTTCCTTGTGCCGTATCCCTCTATACCCATCCTATCCATGTGTTTGTCAAGATGCCTTTTGAACGTTGTTAATGTATCTGCTTCCACAACCTCCCCTGGCAACGCGTTCCAGGCACTCACCACCCTCTGCGTAAAAAACCTACCTCGCACATCTCCTCTAAACTTTGACCCACGGACCTTAAACCTATGCCCCGGGTGACTGACCCCTCCACCTTGGGAAAGAGTGCCTGCCCATCCATTCTATCTATGCCCCTCATAATCTTGTAGACCTCTATCAGGTCACCCCTCAACTTCTATTTTTCGAATGAAAACAGTCCGAGTCTATTCAGCCTTTCCACATAGCTAACACCCTCCAGACCAAGCAACATCCTGATAAACCTCCTCTGCACCCTCTCCAAAGCCACCACATCCTTCTGGTAGTGTGTCGGTCAGAATTGTGCTCAATATTCCAAGTGCGGCCGTACCAAGGTTCTATACAACTGTCGCATGACTTGCCAGTTTTTATACTCGGTAGTTTTAAGGTAGCCTTCAAAAATAGACAGTGGACAACTGAAATTGCCATTAAGTAGGGGATAATGGCTCAACGGGTGACCACTGGCTATTAGGGAGGATAACGGCCAGGGAGGACAATGGACAGTATGTTCAGGTGAATTTGTCTCCAAGCATTGCTGCTTGCAGGCGAGCGGAGACAGTTTTTGACCAGTTCACCAAATGCAGCACCTTGCTACAAGTCAGTCGGCAGGCCACAGCATCTATTCTGCTCTCCCAACAAGTGTCCTGCAACAATCTGCAGGCCAATGATACTCGCCCAGCTGGAAGAAGGCTGTGGCAGCAGTATCTACCTTGGAAACAATGGGGGAAATAAACACAAAAAAAAAGCCCCCAAAAACCTAAAAGGTCACTGTCCCTTTTTTTTTTAAGTGCGTTACCTCAAATACATGAGGGCATGGTCACCTACATCATAAATACTGGATATAAAAACACGCCAAGTACCACCAATTGGAAATGCAGAATGTGAATGAACTAGCTCCGATGGCCATCTCCTTTTATGAAGAAGAGATAGACTGTCAGATCATTAGTTAATCACTATGGCAACCACTTGCTTTTCTGGCTCAACTGAACTGCATTGCTATGGCAATACATATACAAGAAAGAAATTCTTCTCTAAAGCCAAGTAACAGATGGCAATGAATTCAAAGTCACATGCACAGGTTTAATGAATGCTTGCCTCGTGCTGTAAGGCAGGCTCACTCCTCGACACGTGCTTCCCATGGCTGGGGGAGGGGGGGAGGGGGGGGCGCGCGCGCGCGCTGCCACTAGGCAAAGGCGGACAGGCAGAAGACTGGTCTTTTTGGGACTGGCATGAGAGAAATGCTCAACGCTACTGGCATGCTGCCATTTTGTCAATTCAATGCTGAAATTGATAATTAAACACCACAACACTAAAATGGTCATCCCACTCATAAAAAAGACGGTACCTCCCTGTCAATAGGCCAAAGTGATCGTCTGATGCTGCATTAGCATGGTACTGGCTCCTGATAGCAGACTTAATTCAATATCCAAGAGAATAGTTGGAAACCAGTCACTCGACTTCCTGGCACATGTTGGAACTCATTAAGCCACAGATTCACACCACTAGACAAACTTTACTCAATCAGTTGAAAGAGACAGGACTTCATTTCCTCTGAATAACACAGTTAATTCATAATACAGGCAAAATAGATGTATTCCGATTGAAGGAAGGTAATCGACCCAAAGTGCTATCTGTTCCTCTCCCCCACTGCTTTGCAACATTGCCCATTTTTATTTCAGATTTCCAGCACCTGCAATATTTTGTTTTTATGCACAAATTCATGGTGGACTTTGAATAAAAGTCAGATTTCCAAGGCAACAGATACCTACATTCCATCGACAGACGGCAGCATTGATGATGGACCTCAATTGCGCAGCTCCCATTATAAACAACTGTACAAGTTGGTATCCAACTATAAAAAGGGCAGGACGGTAGTATTGTTGCTTCACTGCAGCAGGGTCCCAGGTTCGATTCCCCTCTGGGTGACTGTCTGTGTGGAGTCTGCACGTTCTCCCCGTGTCTGCGTGGGTTTCCTCCGGGTGCTCCGGTTTCCTCCCACAAGTCCCAAAAGACGTGCTTGTTCGGTGAATTGGGCATTCTGAATTCTCCCTCTGTGTACCCGAACAGGCGCCGGAGTGTGGCGACTAGGGGATTTTCACAGTAACTTCATTGCAGTGTTAATGTAAGCCTACTTGTGACAATAAAGATTATTAAATTATCAGCTACCCAACTCCAACCTCACCTTTCCAACACAAGCCTTCACTTTTAAGATTTTTATTTTTTTTTTAAATCTCTAGGCGGTCCAATCAATAAGTTATAGAAAGCTTTTCACTGACTGAAACATGACCATAATTAAACAGCAAGTATCAGACGCTTTCTACAGTAGTGTTCCACCCAGCCAACTTAAATCCAAAATTACACTGTGGTGGGACTTGAGTCAACATAAAGCTGAAACACAAACACAAACTCCATGTTAGGGATAGTCTCAACCATGCTCGCAAGATACTTACTAGAATACTTGGCACTAATTGCCAAAATGGCAGTCTGCCTCACGCGATTACAAGGATGTGTGCCGTGTGCTCGATGAAAACTTCTCAGTGCTACAGTAGGCAGCACTCTTCAGGTTCCAGGTATCAATAAGGAAATAAGGAAGGAAAAAATGAAAATGGCAATTCCTCGCACACTGCTTCTTCTTGCTCTGGTCCACATGCAGCTTCGTCCCATCACAAAGTAACTGATCTGCTGAAAGAAATCTCAAACCACTGATAAAACATCCAGCTCAAAGTTCAGGCAAGTTTCCATGAAATATACCAAGGAACTATCAAGCTAAGTTACAAATTATACGATTGGATGGATTTACAGGTGAAATTTCCAACTTCCAACAGCGCAATAATCGCTTGAGTATGCCAATTATTTATCAATGTGCCCAATTCTTTTATCCATCATCTTTACAACTTCTCCACTCAACAGCAGATGCATTTGATAGCCTTGTAGCCACTACTATGGTGAAACAAACTACTCATCCCCCGGCTCTTTAGAACTTCTATTCCGTCAAATTTCTACACTCAGCCTCCAATTAGGGGCAGCACGGTAGCATAGTGGTTAGCACAATTGCTTCACAGCTCCAGGGTCCCAGGTTCGATTCCCCGCTGGGTCACTGCCTGTGCGGAGTCTGCACATCCTCCCAGTGTCTGCGTGGGTTTCCTCCGGGTGCTCCGGTTTCCTCCCACAGCCCAAAGATGTGCAGGTTAGGTGGATTGGCCATGATAAATTGCCAGTGTCCAAAACAAAAAGGTTAGATGGGGTTCCTGGGATAGGGTGGACGCGTTGGATTAAGTAGGATGCGCTTTCCAAGAGCCGATGCAGACTCAATGGGCTGAATGGCCTCCACCTGCACTGCAAATTCTATGATAATTACAATTTAAGTAAATAAAACCGCACACATCCACGGTAAGACTTCAGCAGATAAAAGAGTCCGAAATGGATGTTACGATTAATAGCATGTAAGTATTGAAGCAGTGATCCTGCAATCCACAATGCTACCTACACTCTGCTTCAATCAGAAGTTAGTGGCCGAGGGCAAGTTTTTAAATGTAAATCTGGTTTGTCAAACATGACAAACATGAAAAGCAAACTCTCTCAGCGACACAGATTTTCATTTTGCTTTCTCTCTCGTGCAATTAATTTAGCTTGCTGCTCCTGGGGGCAGGAATGGGCAAATAAAAAACAACGAGGTGAAGTTATCCTATCCAACTCCCGACAATCAGGAAGCAGATTCATGGGCAAGAGTTGGGAAGTAACCAGAGCATGCTTCAAATCAATAACTAGCCACGTGTTCATGCACGGATGTGGCAAGGCCACAATATGTTGCCAATCCCAAACTGACTTTCAGAGGGCACTTAAGAGTAAACCACATTGCTGGGGGTTTGGATTTGCGTGAAGGCCGGAGTGGGTAAGGATGGCAAATTTCCTTCCCTAAAAGTACATCGGATAGGTTTTTCTGACAATGATAATTTCATGGCGACCACTGCTGAGACCGGCTTTCAATTCCAGATTTATTCATGGAATTTAAATACCAACAGCTGTCTTGTCCCCAAAAAATTAGTCTGGTCCTCTGGACTAAGCAGCAATAGCGCTACTGTACTCCGCCACCTCCCCTCATTCTTCAAAGCGATTTCTCCAATTTTCTCGACTGAACCAACCACGGCATCACCTGCATCACAGCGATGTTCACCAACCACGGCATCACCTGCACCACAGTGATGTTCAACCAGCTCTTCTGCTGTCTGTCGAATGTCAGGATTTAGTAAGTGGGAGTCTTGTCTCAAGTGGCCAGTAAAATTTAATTGCTGAAATTAAGCCAGAACGGCACATGCCTCAGCTGTCAATTTTCCAGCAGCAAAGGTTGCCGTGGCAGATTGGGAGAAAGGACAGAAACATCACCGTGTGACTGGGAATCGCAATTCCACAATATTCCATATTTATAGCTGGGGCTGCAAACTGGGGTCTGTGAAATCATGGTATTTCTATACTTGCACTCATTCCCACATGTGCAATGTCCAGAGAATTTTGTCGGGTATATTTTTGCTACTAGCAGTATTTCTGATATTAAAAATACATGTTACAGAGCACTTGTAGTTGGGGGCGTAAGCACAAAGCTTGAAAACCACAGGTCTAGTCTAGTCAATTTCTTTCAGTGACCGACAATTCAAAAAGAGGATTTACACAGTGATAGTTTGTTCACTAAAGCTGCACCCAAATATTTGCTCAAGGAGTTCAACTGTGGCTGCAAACACTAAAACATGTGCCGATGCATGTACAGTTGTTTTAAAGTTAATTGGACTGTTGGAGAAAGAGCCTGGCGATATCAGTGGGGTGGCTTTCACAGCAGCTGGGCCGACCGCCAGCAAAGGAAATCGCTCCCTGATCATAAACAGACCCGGAATAGGTTTCAGGGTCCAATCCCAACACCCACGGCTTCATTTACCTTGCTTATTTCTAACTCCAAATGACTGAACCAGAGCATATTCCCCGCTATTTCATGAATTGTTGAACGGTCAATAAATGGCCACCAAGGCAGCAGGGTGGCGCAGTGGTTAGCACTGCTGCCTCACGGCGCCGAGGTCCCAGGTTCGATCTGGGTCACTGTCCGTGTGGAGTATGCACATTCTCCCCGTGTTTGCGTGGGTTTCACCCCCACAACCCAAAGATGTGCAGGCTAGGTGGATTGGCCACGCCAAATTGCCCCTTAATTGGAGAAAATGAATTGGGTACTCTAAATTTTTTTTTTTTAAATGGCCACCAGTTTGCATTGAAGTAACATCCAACATGTAGGATGTAATTTTAAAATATAAAGACATGAAAACCGCGATGTTCTCCACAGATGCAGGAATGATGATTGAAATACCTATTTCCTGTTGGCATCCACATCCAACAACCCGATAATGAATCAGAGAACAAATCTGGTATGACGTTGCAATTACTGACTGGGGACAGCATGCTCTCAGTCACCTAGTTGTGCGCATACTCCTTTGACAATTTTTGTTCCAACTTTTGCATCTAGTGCTGTTCAAATAAATACTTTGCCCCTTTAACCGAATGTTGAACATAAAACGACTTCGTATCAGGAACAGTCGGGAGAAATGGAACTGTTACTGATTCAATTGTGTTCTGAAGTGTGCTTAACTGTTTTGCTCCTCTATTGCGCCAGAGAGACACTTCTTTAAAAAAAAAACTGACCCACCTTGCGAAAACATGCACTCAGGCCACCGCAGGGGAATTGAGCGAAAAACATTTTAATGCTCCACCTTGAGCAATCCATGCGATTGCCTCATCAAAGCACTGTACAGAACAACTGAACAGGTAGCAAAAGAAATGGTACTTACTAATCACAGACAGTTTTAGAGTATTTTCTTGCCATTGGAAAGAAAAGCTGAATCTAAAATAACATTTTTACACGTTGAAACATTCTAAAGATATTCTAGCAGCTAGTGTCTTTGCTCAGAATTAGCCCTTCCATTTATAAATACATGATATATAGATTGCAGTTGGGAGTAGGTCCAAAATGTACATGAAACATTTCAATGTTGACCCGTGCTTAATCAACACAAAGTCAAAGTAAACAGGTTTACAAACCATGCCTCAAATTCCTAAATAGCTTTTTATTCATTAATCTGTCAACACATTACACCAAAAAAAGGGTCAAAGTTAGGCCGATTTAGTCAAATATCAGCTGAAACAATAAACATAATTGTACCAGCCAATTAAAGGTCACATAATTATTTTGTTACTGACATTTTTGAGATACAATAGTGAGATGTTGTAATTGTTATTCTATAAAAAACACACAGACTGCGCGCACAAGACCAATTGTTTCAAAGCATGATTTCCATAAGAATTTGGTTTCAACAGGGTAGACTTGACCTTTTGCGCGATAGTGTAAAGGGATGGCAGAGGGTCCATGGCCTACTTGAAATGAAATGAAATGAAAATCGCTTATTGTCACAAGTAGGCTTCAAATGCAGTTACTGTGAAAAGCCCCTAGTCGCCTGTGCGAGGAGGCTGGTGCGGGAATTGAACTGTGCTGCTGGCCTGCCTTAGTCTGCTTTCAAAGCCAGCGATTTAGCCCATCTCACCTGATTCTTACTGCTATTCACTTAGGAGGGATTTAAAACGGGCTGCCGATTCACACCACCAGTCAAGATCCATGCAAGTGAGTTCATTTTAAAATAATTTTTTAATCCCGTTCTTAAAGGTACA
The DNA here is from genome assembly GCF_902713615.1 of Scyliorhinus canicula. Classification (NCBI taxonomy): domain Eukaryota; kingdom Metazoa; phylum Chordata; class Chondrichthyes; order Carcharhiniformes; family Scyliorhinidae; genus Scyliorhinus; species Scyliorhinus canicula. The sequence goes on along the minus strand of NC_052147.1, from coordinate 9,964,461 downwards.
AAGCCAATGAGCAAAGTAAACAGGGCAAACCCACAATCCATCGCATTGCTTGCTCCAAAAAACAATTCAAATTCAAATTGAAGCCAATTCATGGTCTCCACAAGAGACGTACAAGATCCAATCTGATAAGAAAAGGCACCTTGGGCTTGGCCCGACGCTTGATTTTAGCCAAAGGCCAAAAATGATTCCAAGTGTGTTTACAACGCACTCAATCACCTGAAGCTGAATTTCACAATTTACGATTGACACGCAGTCACATTTGCTGGAATTGAAACCCTATTTATGCCACAAAACAACAGCACACGCGTGATGTGCACCGCCTTAAATGGGACTTGCACTTCCACTTAGCTTTGAGAACAGTGGAACTACACGTATAGCTAATACCTTAACATCTGCAGCTTCACTGTTCTTTTGGCAGGTAATCCGCACAACAGAAAATGCACAACATCGGCCGTGAGAAAAAAAATCCAGCCAATCCGACAACTTTTTTCCATCCCTCGGTCTTTGGACTCCAAAGATGGATCAACAGCTACTTGTTTTTATATCGCATTTTTACGTCAGAAAACGTCCCAAGGCACTTCACAGGAGCGCAATCAGACTAAACAATAAATCAACATAATTTTCCCTGCAGTGGTGTTTCTTGCCTCTGGACTTGTCTCTTGCCTCATTTATATTACAGTGCTATCTCCAGAGGTAGTACAACAACATAAAAATGAAGCATTAGTACTTCATTCATTTTAGTGCACTGACCAAGGCACCCACATGTATGACAGAGGCAACAAGTATGACAGATGCAACATGCAGACAGTGCAACAATGCCAGGCGGTGGGTGGGTTCTGGCTACAGTAGCACTTTACTCTCAGCTGACCCTACAGTACAGAAAATTGCTGGCAAGAGAGCAAAGGGGAGAGAGTGACAGTGAGAGGCGGGATATAAAGATGAAAGCAGGCCTGCTAAATGGAAAGACAGAATGTGAAAAGGATTGCAAAAGAGTGAGATAAAATGCAAGGCAGAAAGGGTGTGTGTGTTTGAGCGAGATAAAATGTTAAAAAAATAACCAGAGAAGGAATGTAAAGAGTGCGTACAAGGGCATGGGGACAATTCACAGAGAAGAGGAGGTGTAAGAAATAGAGAATAAGCGACAGCGACGATGCAAGAAGGAGAGCTTTCAAAAGAAAAGCACAAAAGTCGCTTTTCCCACCATTGTGATGCTTTATATGAGTTTTTTTTGTCAAAGAAAAGTTAAACACAATCACAATACTGTCATCCCTAACTTAGAAATTAGATACTAAAGCACAGCAGGTACCTAGGGAATATCCTACTGTGCATCACCTTCCAAAGACACAGAAACCAGCATGACTAGGTAGCTTTGATTTATCTCAATTCTATTAGCCTGAACCTTTAACCACGAAGATTAAACACTTTCATTTGCAGATACACAGCAGTTTTGTGCTCTTTCACACTGGACCACTTCAGAAAAGGACACTTGCAATATCTGGTGGCTCAAACAGTTAAAACCATACACGCGTTTGCTTTTTGAGGGAGGTTAATGTCACATGTCAAAGTGCTTTGTTCAATGAAATAGAGGAAACAAACATTACGAATGGAAATCTCACCTGACTCCTGTCCTTGTCTACTTTCTTGAAACATTTATTCAGCGATAGATTGTGTCTAACAGAGTTTTTCCACCCAGTTGGAGCATTTGCAAAGTACGGGAAATGTTCTAGGATCCAGTTGTATATATCCTTAACAGGTAAGCGTTTGCTGGGTGAGTCTTCAATAGCCATAAATATGAGGCAGCTGAAAGAATAAGGGGGTTTGCAGTTAGGGTTCTGCTTGGCATCGTAGGGCTGATCAGAATGAGCAGGAGAAGGTGGGGTATCCTCGTCAACATCCTGAACCGGACTGACGCTGCGAAGCACAGTATCTCCAAAACTTTTAAGTAGGTTCTTGCTCTCGTGCAGCCAGTTCAGGTTTGTCAGCTCTTCATCCTCCATGGCTACCTTTTCCAAACGGATGGCAGGCAAGTAACTGCTCGTAATGTCCAGCTCCTCGACTTCCTGGAGTGCCTTAGTTAGTGAGCTCCTCGGGTAACACTGGCTCAGACCACTCGAAACACTAATTCCTGAGCCTTCTGGCTTCTTACTAGGAGGCATGACTGGACCCATTTAGACCGAGGCTCCTAATGAGGCAAAACAAAAAGCAAAAGTTAGGCCAGATGTGTACATCATCAGTAAATTGATTTCACTCTCTCTCTCTCTCTCTCCCTCCATCTTCTATGCCAATGAGCCAAAATAACTTTGGCTGCAAATGGAACTTCAAGTCCCTTATGCCTGCAAGCAGGAAAATTATATCGTAGCTGACAGTAAAGAAATTTAGTTGCACTGTTGCTATAGAAACCCGCTGTTCTGTTTGTGCTTAATTTGCTTATTGCTAGCCTAGTCCACGGGGATTTGACTAGCACTGTACTGCTTTTTTTTTTCTGCACTTTGCAACCAACTTTCCGCAGAACATTCCCTGCAGCCTGAACACAGTATTCAAAACATTGGAATCTGAGGCAGGGAAAGGAAAACAAAAACACATGAAATAAGAGGGAAACAGAACATTTGCTTTAAGTAGTTTTACACAGCTGAACTTTACTTACTGGGCACAATTCATTTGGAGGAGGGAAAACACACACTTTTGTGCTGAGAGTTATTTGTGCTCTCACAATGCTGCAATTTAATTTGATCAAATATGTGACGATGAAAGCAGAACTTTGCAAATTCCTTCAGTAATAGTTGCAAATTCAACAAAAATATGCAGCTCCCCTGGTTGGTGAGTTCCTGACACAAGGCCCTCGTCTCAATGTTGTGTGTGCAGATGAACAGACTTCAAACAACATGGCGAAATTCCTCAGCGCCACGTGAACGTCTGTATCGTGTGCACGCGCAGGTGAATAACAGATTATGGCTCATCTGTAATGGTCCTGAAGCCAAATGTTCGGATAACACAAAGTTTTCATTTGAATCTGGCTTCGGACAAGATACCGATGTGTAATTTATAGGGTGGGGGGAAACAGAAAAACTGGGAAACTAAAGATCTTTTTCATTAACTTTGCTGCTAATGCACGGTGGCACAAGTGGTGAGCACTGCTGCTCTGCAGCACCAAGGACCTGGATTCGATCCCTGCCCCGGGTCACAGTCCGTGTGGAGTTTACACATTCTCCCCGTGTCTGCGTGGGTCTCACCCCCACAAGCCAAAAAGATGTGCAGGGTAGGTGGATTGGCCACGCTAAATTGCCCCTTAATTAGGGGAAAAAATATAATTGGGTAGTCCAAATTTTTTTTTTAATATAAACTTTGCTGCTAATTAAAAACGAGAATAAAACTGACCCCCATCCTCGGAAAATGTTCCCAACTTGCAACGAGCCAACCTTCATGCTTATTCCACACAATAACGATCACAGAACAGGATCCTGAATAACAAAGTGAACAGTTCCATCATAGGCCCTGCTCCAGTGCTGCTGGGTGAATGCTCAACTTGTTTCAGCTAATACAAGTTGATGTTTTGTACCAAAAATAATTCATTTTTAAGACCTTGGTTTGTGGAAGTTTACAAACAACGAACTAGTATAAAACAGAACTTCATTTTGTCCAATTATTTTGTTGTGAAGGACATGTCCAAGTACATTTTCTGGGTTAGGTTCACCTACTGAGGGGGGAACTGAAAACGGAAGTTAACAAATTACTCCATCGCAGCCCATGAACTGAGCAACACGTGAAGCAGTCTCAAAACCAACTACTTCCCCAGAAATTCAATATTTTGTCTGGAACTACAAAAAGAAAGGCTAAAATACCAACCTCCTCTTATGGCTACACTTAGTCTTTCCTCAGACACCAGCTGCGTATTCAGTGATGTTCCAACTCTGCACACTCTTTAACATTCCCTTCTTAAAAATAAATTTAGTGGACCCAACGTTTACCTTAATTTCCCAATTAAGAGGCAATTTAGCGTGGCCAATCTACCTACCCTGCACATCTTTGGGTTGTGGGGGTGAAACCCATGCGAACATGGGGAGAATGTGCAAACTCCACACGGACGGTGACCCAGGGCCGGGATCGAACCTGGGACCTCGGCGCCGTGAGGCAGCAGTGCTAACCACTGTGCCGCCCTCTCCAACATTCCTGACTTCTTGCAATCAAGAGTAACACTTTCAGAGGCAGCTGACATCAACTACAAGTCTCTAAAGGAGTGGCAACAGTAGTAAAGTCTGGGATGTGGTTTGGATGCTACAATTGGCTCCATATTCCTGCACGAGGAAGAGGGCTAAATATGGGGGTGAAGTTGATCTGTGTTGGAGAAGCGGATGGTGAAAGCCTGATTTACAACGTGGCTACTTTTCCCTCCCCTCAGCTTCAATGGTAAAGAAAATCAGGTGGAGTGTAAAAGGGTCACTGCTTCACCATCAATCCTTCATGTGCTGTGGACATCAACTATCCCGCTTTGAGTCGGGGTAGAACGGATAATTATCTTGCAGCTCCTGCTTACAAGAGCATGTAGCAAAGACAATGTCTGAATCAGCTGCAGTCAACCCCTTTGGTTGAACAGACTGTCAAGAACTCGTGCATGAAGAGTGTTAGTGTTGACTTAGTGGTAACACACTCCCCAGAGTTATTCAAATGCAGCGGACCAGATTTTGAGCGGGGTCTTAACGGAGAACTTGCTGAAACTGACCGAAATGTCAGGAGGCAGCTCATGCGCAGGTGAACACAGAAATCGTGACCCTTCAGTGTGTCGTTCAAGGTGGACCCCAGCCCAAGCTGGCAATCACTGAACTCAGCACAAATTTCAACTTTCCCACTCCCGGATTTGAAACCCCTTAAAAAGCTGAACCTCGTTCAATCAGGCGTTTTGATTGGTGGTGATTATTAAAATTTGATGAACGACAGAACTGGCTTGGAAAAAGTAACTGTATATTCATTAAGCGCTGTTAACTGATTAATTAGTAGATTTTTAGCCAACTTTTTTTTGGGTGGGTGGGGGCGGCAGGTGGTGCAGTGGTTAGCACTGGGACTGCGAAGCTGAGGACCCGGGTTCGAATCCCAGCCCTGGGTCGCTGTCCGTGTGGAGTTTGCACATTCTCCCCGTGCCTGCGTGGTTTTTACCCCCACAACCCAAAGATGTGCAGGTTAGGTGGACTGGCCATGCTAAATTGGCCCTTAATTGAAAAAAAATAATTGGGTACTCTTCAAAAAAATTTGTAACTTTTTTTTCAATATTTTTCAGAAGGGTTTAGCTTTTATCTTCACCATGTGTATGTCCCATTATTTAATTTGCTCTTTGCAAAAACAAAAAATTACTGAGCCCTGACTGTGTGCCTGTGAAAATTATTTAACGCAATGGTGGTTTGGGCAGCTGATGACATTGCAACAGCCCCACATTGTGAATTAGCAGCGAAGAATAATGCACTCGATGATAGAGGTGAAATTCCAACCGGATCTCAGACTTACTTCAAGACGTCAAACTCTGGGCCATTCGCTGGCTGTTTCCATGCTGCTGTTTGCGGGATCTTACAACAAGTAAATTGATTGCCACATTTAAAAAAAAAATAAAATTTGGAGTATCCAATTCATTCTTTTCCAATTAAGGGACAATTTAGCATGGCCCATTCACGTACCCTCCAAATCTATTTGTGTTGTCGGGGTCACAGCCCCGGGTCACAGTCCGTGTGGAGTTTGCACATTCTCCCCGGGGTGTGGCCCACGCAGACATGGGGAGAATGTGCAAACTCCACGTGGACAGTGATCCAGGATTGAACCCAGGTCTTCGGCGCCGTGAAGCAGCAGTGCTAACCACTGCGCTGCCGTGCTGCTCCAGGCTGCCACATTTCCAACAGGACAATAATGCTGCATTTCAAAAATGCTTCATGGGCGGTTATGCACTTTGAACTTGAAAGTGCACTGTACAGGACGACGCGATTGTGCAGTGGTTTTAGCACTGCTGCCTCATGGCGCCGAGGACCCGGGTTCGATCCTGGCCCCGGGTCACTGTCCGTGTTGACATTCTCCCAGTGTCTGCGTGGGTCTCACCCCCACCATCCAAAGATATGCAGGGTAGGCAGATTGGCCACGTTAATTGGAAAAAAAATTTTCATGTCCACCGTACAAATATCAGTATTTTTTTTTTTAAATTTAGAGTACCCAATTATTTTTTATTTTTTTTCCAATTGAGGGGCAATTTAACGTGGCCAATCCACCTAACCTGCACATCTTTGGGTTGTGGGGGCAAAACCCACGCAGACACAGGGAGAACGTGCAAACTCCACACGGACAGTGACCCAGGGCCAGGATTCGAACCCGGGTCCTCAGCACCGTAGGCAGCAGTGCTAACCACTGTGCCACCATGCTGCCCTGCAAATATCAGTATTTTGTTTTGGACAAGAGTGCAGTTGGCACATGTGCCAATGTACATGCAGACTAGTTTGGGTCTACATATTCAGAAGTGAAGCGCAAGAGGAAAAAAACTGGAAGAGAATCAGAGAACCTAGGTCAGGTACAACGGACAATCAGTTTGCAAAACAAGATCAGAAGTGGGGATGTTTGCAGGTGACTGCACAATGTCGCAACTCCTCAGATACTGAAGCAGTCCATGTCCAAATGCAGCATGACCCGGACAATATCCAGGCTTGGGCTGACAAGTGGCAACTAACATTCGCACCATACAAGTGACAGGCAATGACCATCTCAAATGAGAGAGAATCAAACAATTGCCCCATGACATTCAATGGTGAAACCCCACTATCAACATCCTGGGGGATACCACTGACCAGACACTGAACTACATAGTATGTACATACTGTGGTTCCCAGAGCAGGTCAAAGGCTTGGACTCCTGCCGTGAGTAAGTTGCCTCCTGACCCCCCCAAAGCCTATCCACCATCTGCAAGGCACAAGTCAGAAGTGCAGTGGAATAATCTCCACTTGCCTGGACAAGTGCAGCGCCAACAACATGCAAGAGGCTCGACATCATCCAGGACAAAGCATCCCACTTGATTGGTACCCCTTCCACAAACATTCAAACCCTCCACTGCCAACAAACAGTGGCAGCCGTGTGTACCATCTACAAGATGCACTGCAGGAACTCACCAAGGTTCCTTAGACAGCACCTTCCAAACCCACGACTACCACCACCTAGAAGGACAAGAGCAGCGGATACCTGGGAACACTACGAGCTGGAGGTTCCTTTCCGAGTCACTCACCATCCTGGCTTGGAATTATATCGCTAGATCCTTCACTGTCGCTGGATCAAAATCCTGGAATTCCCTCCCTAACAGCACAGTGGGTGTACCTACACCTGAGGAACTGCAGTGATTGCAGGAGGCAGATCACCACCGCCTTCTGAAGGGCAACCAGGGAGAAATGCCGGCCGAATCAGCGATGTCCACATCCCATAAATGAATAAGTAAACACACGTGGAGACGCACACAATTGATATTTACATAAAGTACATTTCTAAGCACCATCTTTACTCATAAATGGCAGACAGTCGAATAAACCTAACCAGTAAAGAGACAAGCTTCATTCCTCATCATTCGGCTATTATTTTCTGCATTATTGTGCCATCTGAAACAGTGATTGAAATAGGGAAGCGGAAGAGCAATATCTACCAGTTCCAGATTTTCTGCTAACTCAAGCAGCTGTGTGCCACACAACTAACCACAAGTTTCCCATTTGGGTCACAACGCTACAGGTCACTGCAACCTCTCCAGCGTCTGCTGGCAAATGCTTTTCCCCCACTGTTTCGAGCCTAGGTGCGAATGTAGTTTGCCAGCAAGGTACTCAACTTACGATGCACTCCTTTTAATCACTTCTGTCATCCATCGTGCATGTAGTATGGACTGATCCATAGTTGAAACCTGCAATTCAAGCTACCGCCAACTTTGTCACACCAAAAGCTGCTCCACTGGAATTGGAGTGGACAAGATTTAAGATGCATCTATGAAAGAGAGCACGTGTGTGCGCACACAGAGGCAAATATCCAACTAGGAGTTACACAATATGGCACACATACACATCTGGCGCCAAAAATTAAAAGACAAATATCAGATCATTAAGTATAACACTGCTCTATAACACAAAATCATGTCTTTTAACTCATGTAATTGATTATTTAAAATACTTAATGGGATTTCTGTTTATACCAGTCCTTCACGTGTGTAAGACGGCCAATATAATCACAGGTGTTTTCCGTTGGAACTTGGGGATTTACAGATGTAGCAAAGCAGTCAGTACCTACAGGATCACAATTTGACGAGACGGCACGGGGGCGCAGTGGTTAGCACTGCTGCCTCACGGTGCCGAGGACTCTGTTCGATCCTGGCCCTGGGTCACTGTCCATGTGGAGTTTGCACATAATCTTTATTACTATCACAAATAGGCTTACATTAATACTGCAATGAAGGTACTGTGAAAAGTCCCAGTCAAAACACTCAGGTCCCTGTTCGGGTACACGGAGGGAGAATTCAGAATGTACAATTCACCTAACAGCACATCTTTCGGGATTGGGGGGGGGGGGGGGGGGGGGGGGGGGGGGGGGGGGAGGGAGGGAGGGAGGGAGGGAGAGAGAGAGAGAGAGAGAGAGAGAGAGAACCAGAGCGCCCGAAGGAAACCCACGCAGACACGGAGAGAAGGTGCATACTCCGCACAGACCAGCGGGAATCGAACCTGGGTCCGTGGCACTGTGAAGCAATAGTGCTAATCACTGTGTTACCGTGCCACCAACATTCCCCCCCCCCGACACCTGTGTGGCTCTCACCCCCACAACCCAAAATGTGCAGGGTAGATGGTTTGGCCACACTAAACTGCCCCTTAACTGAAAAAATATAAAATTGGGCACTTTAAATTTATCCAAAGTAAAAGTTGGACTCTTGCTGTTTTACAGCTCTGCAGGACCAGCAGCTCTCTGGTACGCTCAGCCAAGTGTCCATCCTCCACTTGAGCAGACAACATTGTCAGGCTGGTCCACAGTGATGGAGATGCTGGAAGAAGGCGAATATCACAGACCCAGCCAAATTTGTCCACGACTCAGGATATTACGGAATGTAGACAGCCGAGAAAACACCACGCTATCGACCGGGACTCGGACAATTCGGAGCCTTAGCAGGATCGCCCCGACGTGGCCGAACTTAGTCTCGTTTTCTGCACTGAGAAGCTGAATGTGACCTCTCATCCACCCCCCCCCCCCTCTCCCCCCACCAGCAAGCTCCAGTTCACCCATTAGGGAGTCTTCAAGGCACCCCACCCAGGCAGGGCACCCGTGGGTGCCAGGCTGGCAATGCCACGGTGACTGTGCCACGGTCCCCGTTTGTGGAGAGCAGCACTGAATGGAGCCCGCCCGAGATCTCCAAGGTGAAGGAGTTGGATCCCAACGCCTCAGGTACCTCAAGGAAATGCATATTAAAGTGACTGGCTGCCTGTTCCAATATGCAAATATGCTAAATAGCGAGATGGCAACATCTCGCGACATGGCATTAGATCTCGCGAGTCCTGTCAAGCTGGGTAGATCCCAGAAGAGGGGTCTCCCGGAATCGACCGGCTGTGCCAACACTTGGGTGCAACACGGCCAGTAGATCGCACCGTATGCAGCATTATTTCAAAGAGTAAAGGCTTTCTCCCTGGTCCACGGCCAGTATTCATCTCCCAAAATACTGAACAACAAATTAAGGACATTAATCTCATGACTTTTGTGGAAGCTGGCTTTGTACATGGCCACGTTTCCTCTGTTACAACAGTGACTACATTTCAAAAAGTATTCCATCGTAAAGTGTATGGAGGCAAACTGGGGGCAGCCACATAAATTCAGGTTTTTCCTTGATCTTCATACACCTGGCTTGAATCAACTATATTTCAGCAGCTGATTTACAGAGAGCATCTTTTAAATTGAAGATTTAGTTTAGCACAGAGAGATTTCCGTAACATCTTTATTTTAATATTCTAAAATGTACAAAAGGATATTTATTGGTCATTTATAGTCACAGTCTCTCTCCCCAGCAATCCCAGTGCTCAGAAAATTATTCAAATAAATAACACCTCATCATGCAAACAAAATAACTAATGGTTAAGTTTCAAATATTTCATCCAGCCGCTTTGTGTACAATCGATCACTTCTGTCAGAAAGTAATCCATGTCCTGTCACGTAATAACTCCAGAGTCCATTCTCCCCGACACTGGAGAAAGGTAAACAAGACAGACCGTCCAGTACATTTCTGTGAGGCAGCTTACAAAGTTTCTAGTACTTACTGTGGCAGTGGTCTTTTGGTGCTGTGAAGCAAAGAGGGTTGTTGGGGGGCAAGGGCAACTTAGCTGTAACAGCCTCAGCCAAACACAGCAGCAAATCCTGGAATGAAAGGAGGCAGGCAGCCCCTGTTACTAGCAAGGACACTGCCAAACTGTCACATCAGCCGAACAGAAGGCTCGCGTAATGACAACCACAAAACTCATTTAGACTCTGAAAAGGCAACTAATGAGCCCATTCATGGCCGCGATAAATGATTCACCCCCACCCCCGGCACGGATCCCACTGGGGATCAGAAAAGTAAACTTCGCACAAGGGACACCAAGCCCTCACTTTGGAGAGAAAATAAAGCCCTGTGTGCTACGGACTCCATTCGGCTGTGACTTGCTCGAGGACTTTGCTACTTAAACATGAAGTTAACTGGTTAACCTCTAGCCATTTACTTTCAGAGCTAACCCTTTCAGCTCAAGCCCGTGGAGCAATTTTCCTAATTTCCTCAATTTTAAACAGGGCAAGGGAAATCCATACAAATAGAAAACAGATATCAGACACATTCCGGCCAGCTGGATTGCACCACCCTTTTCGCTCGAGGGTGTTGACAACAAACCTGCCCCCACAGGATCGCGTCTGTCTCCGGTAACCTGTTTAACAAGCAGGCTCGTCCTCCGAGGGACCTGGTGAAAAAGCTTTCCCTTCCTGCAACATCCCTCTCCTTCTCCCAACTTGATTTTAGCAACAGCCAGCGTGATGTCAGTCTCACCTCAGGGCACGAGTGCAGCGCAGACAAACCCTGCCCACTGTGCAGTGGGGAATTAGAATAAACAAAACAACTCTAACAACAATTGCTGCAATGAATGACAGCTCGACAGAGAGGGGGGAACGACCCAGTCTGGCCCAAGTGTGACTCCACAAATCTCCACAGCAATACGGCTCACGCCTAATTGCCCTGTTCTTCTGATTAATCTGCCATCAACTTGCAACAAAAAAACATAGGGTCCTAATAAATAGATTAAATTTTTCCCCTAATGACTATCATGTACGATAAGCTTAGAAGGTTTTGACTGGGCCACAAGACATGTACAATATGAATATGCAACTGTAAGAGGAGCTGGGTGAGGAGATTGAGGAGGGGACGTGGGTGGATGCCCTGGAAAGGGTGAATTCCTCCTCTTCTTGTGCGAGGTTTAGCCTCATACAGTTCAAGGTGCTACATAGGGCTCATATGACCGGGACGAGGATGAGCAGGTTCTTCGGGGGTGAAGACAGGTGTGGTAGGTGCTCGGGGAGCCCGGCGAACCATGCCCATATGTTCTGGGCATGCCCAGCATTGGGGGACTTTTGGAAGGGGGTAGCAAGCACGGTGTCGAGGGTGGTAGGATCCAGGGTTGAGCCAGGCTGGGGACTTGCGATATTTGGGGTAGCAGCGGAACCGGGAGTGCAGGAGGCGAAAGAGGCCGGTGTTCTGGCCTTTGCGTCCCTAGTAGCCCGGCGCAGGATTTTGCTTCAGTGGAAGGATGCGAGGCCCCAAGCGGGAGGCCTGGATCAATGACATGACGGGGTTCATCAAGTTGGAGAGGGTGAAATTCGCCCCGAGAGGGTCGGTGCAAGGGTTCTTTAGGATGTGGCAGCCTTTCCTGGACTTCCTGGCAGAACGGTAGGGAAATAGGCCGACAGCAGCAGCAACGGGGGGGGGGGGGGGGGGGGGGGGGGAGAATTGTGCACATGGGTTGGTTGGATGTGGCGGATGTTATCTCTTTCCTTTTTGTTGTTTGCTTTTTTGTTTTTGTAGTTGCTGGGAGGGGGGGGGGTTGGTTGTTATTTGGTTTTTACTATGGTTGTCTTGTTAATATTGTTTTGCTGTATATATTTTGTGAAAATCTTAATAAAAAATGTTTTATTTTTTTTTAATGAATATGCAACTGTAGACATCCCATCTTCAAGTTTGAAAGATAAACCTTCAGCACAACAGAAACAAGGTACATCATATCCTGGATCAATTTAGTCATTGCCTTAACTCCTTCAGTACTTGGAAATCAATTAACATATGCTGTCCAACCCAAATTGCCGTCGAGGTGAAGATAGTTCTGGACTTTCCAGTCAGGGGGACAACGTCCCGTCCTCTGTATACTCCAATCCGATACAAGAAATCCAGGTATGCCCTCCGCAAAGCCCTATCAGGGGCACCAAGAGACCATATACGATAGCATGGTGGATAGCACAATTGCTTCACAGCTCCAGGGTCCCAGGTTCGATTCCCGGCTTGGGACCCTGTCTGTGTGGAGTCAGCACATCCTCCCCGTGTGTATGTGTGTGCGGGTTTCTTCCGGGTGCTCCGGTTTCCTCCCACAGTCCAAAGATGTGCAGGTTAAGTGGATTGGCCATGATAAATTGCCCTTAGTGTCCAAAATTGCCCTCAGTGTTGGGAGGGATAACTGGGTTGTGGGGATGAGGGGGTGGAGGTGTTGACCTTGGATGGAGTGCTCTTTCCAAGAGCTGGTGCAGACTCGATGGGCCGAATGGCCTCCTTCTGCACTGTAAATTCTGTGATAATCTATGATTAATCTAGGACAAAGGTTCGGCACAACATCGTGGGCCGAAGGGCCTGTTCTGTGCTGTATTTTTCTATGTTCTATTTCTATACCAGCCTAAGCTAGACCAACAGACTAACAACACGGAATTGCGCCGGTTGTGTCAAGGCTTAAATATCATAATGGGCTGCAAAGCAAAGCCAAATGGAATCTCCGGCAGCAGCCCGCCCCTCCCCGATGAACTCAATGTTCGGTTTGAGCAGGAATCCACTGCCAACTGCCCCAGCAGCCTCGGACATACCCATGCCTACCGTCACAACACCAAAGTCAGACTGGCCTTCTTAAAAGTGAACCCTAGGAAAGCAATGGGTCCTGACGGAGTCCCTAGTCGTGCACTCAGATCCTGCGCGGACCAATTGGCAAGTGTGTTCATGGACATCTTCAACCTCTCCCTACTCCGTTCCAAAGTTCCCACCTGCTTCAAAAAGACCACCATCATACTGGTGCCAAAGAAGAATCAGGCAATGTGCCTCAAAGACTACCATTCGGTGGCCTTGAAATCTATCATTATGAAGAACTTAAGAGAGGTCGGTCATGAGGCACATCAACTCCATACTCCCAGAATGCCTTGATCCACTGCAATTTGCATACCGCCACAACCGGTCCACAGCAGACGCCTGCTCCGCCCTCAACACCATAATCCCAGGCAAGCCCATATCAAAGCTCCAAAATCTAGGACTTGGCTTCTCACTCTGCAACTGGATGCTCAACTTCCTGACCCCTAGATCACAATCAGTAAGAATAAACAACAACACCTCCTCCACGATAGTCCTCAATACCGGGGGCCCGCAAGGCTGTACTTAGCCGCCTTCTATACACGACCATGTGGCAAAATTTTGCTCCATCTCCATCTACAAGTTTGCTGACGACACGATCATAGTGGGTCAGATCTGGGGCAGCACGGTGACACAGTGGTTAGCACTGCTGCCTCATGGCACCGAGGTCCCAGGTTCGATCCCGGCTCTGGGTCACTGTCCATGTGGAGGTTGCACATTCTCACTGTGTTTGCGTGGGTTTCGCCCCCACAACCCAAAAATGTGCAGGGTAGGTGGATTGGCCACACTAAATTGCCCCTAAATTGGAAAAAATTAATTGGGCAGTCTAAATTTACTTTTAAAAAGTGAGTTGGCTCTTGAACAATGAGTCAGAGTACAGGAGGGAGATAGAGAACCGAGTGGCGTGGTACAAAGACAACAATCTCTCCCTCAATGTCAGCAAAACTAAAGAGCTGGTCATTGACTTCAGGAAGCAAAGTATTGCACACACCACTGTCAGCATCAACAGGACCGAGGTGAAGATGGCCGACAGCTTCAAATTCCGAGGTGTGCACATCACCAACAATCTGTCCTGGTCCACCCACATCAACGCTACGACCAAGAAAGCACAACAGCGCCGATACTTCCTCAGGAAACTAAGGAAATTCGGCATGTCCACATTGACTCTTACCAACATTTACAGATGCCCCATAGAAAGCATCCTATCTGGCTGCATCACAGCCTGGTATGGCAACTGCTCGGCCCAAGACCGCAAGAAACTACAGAGAGTCGTGAACACAGCCCAGTCCATCACACAAACCTGCCTCCCATCGATTGACTCTGTCTATACCTCCCGCAGCCTTGGGACAATGGGCAGCATAATCAAAGACCCCTCCCACCCAGGTTATTCTCTTTCCAACATCTACCATTGGGCAGGAGATACAAAAGTATGAGAACACGCACTAACAGGTTCAAAAACAGCTTCTTCCCCATTGTTACCAGACTCCTTATGGACTGAACCGATCACTTCACACATCGTCTCTACTGAATAATAATACACTTCGTATGCCTCACTCGATGCCTGTGCATTTACATTGTGTATTTATACATGTCCTATGTTTTTTTTCATGGATGGAACAATCTGTCTGGACTGTATGCAGAACAATACCTTTTACTGTACACATGACATTCAGTCAATCCAAGCCTTTGCTGCCCATATCAAAATTCACACCGCCCTATTTATTCACCCTCGCTTTGCTTGTTGACTTCTACCGTCCCGCTGCCACCCAATCAGCAACACTTCAAAATTCAAATTGTGTTTCCAATTACTCCATGGCCTTTTGCAATCCCATCTTGGTGGCCACCTCCAGCCCGAAAACCTTATGCATTTCCCAACTGTGACCCTCTTCTGCGCCCCCAATTCCCAATGTTGAACCATCAGTGATCATGTCTTCTACTCGCAACATTAATTCACAGGCACAGGGCTTAAAGTCGTTATTAAATTCTCTCTCTCCTCAAAGATGCTCCTTAAAACCTCCCTCTGACTCTCCGCTGTTGAAGCTCCTGTGAAGTGCCTTTCAACACTTAACGACACAATGAATGCAAGCTGTAGTTGTTGAACTTCCCATGTTTTGACATCCACCGGACCAGGCAGAAAGGACCTAAGTTTAACATCACAGTTAATACAGCAATTCTTCAGTTTTGTACTTCAGTGACAACCTAGATTATGTGCACAGGTCCAGGAGTGGTACTTGAAGCCGCAGCTTGCTGATTAATTTGATATAATGGCTAACAATTAATTTTGGGAAGGAAATCTGCCATCATTATGTTACCAGTCTAGCATAAATCTGACTCCAATATCTCAGCAATATCGCTGACTCTTAACTGCCCTCGGAAACGTTGTCAAGGCAGCAGCTCGCCACCACCTTCTCAAGGGCAATTAGGACGGGCAATAAATGTCGGCCCAGCCAGCAATACTCACGTCCTATGAATGAAAAACCTGTAAACCAATCTTCCTGGATAGAAATTTATTTAGCCGCTCATTCACTGCCGTTTTGCAGCTTATCGCTTTGCCCAGATTGGGTGAATTTATAAACTAAGCTCTAATTCTAATTAAAGATTGAGGGAATGATCTGGAAGAAGGAACTGAAGGCACTGTTTCTAGGTTTGCAGATGACGCAAAGATCTGTAGAGGGACAGGTAGTATTGAGGACGCAAGGGGGCTGCAGAAGGACTTGGACAAGCTAGGAGAGTGGGCAATGAAGTGGCAAATGAAATACTATGTGGAAAAGTGCGAGGTTGTGCACTTTGGAAGGAGGAATTTTAGGCATAGACTTATTTTCTAAATGGGGAAATGCTTTGGAAAGCAGAAGCACAAAGGTCCTTGTTCACGATTCTCTCAAGGTTAATGTGCAGGTTCAGTCGGCAGTTAAGAAGGCAAATGCATGTTAGCATTCATGTCAAGAGGGCTAGAATACAAGAGCAGGGATGTACTTCTGAGGCTGTATAAGGCTCTGATCAGACCCTACTTAGGAGTAATGCGAGCAGTTTTCGGCCCCGTATCTCAGGAAGGATGTGCTGGCCTTGGAAAGGGTCCAGAGGAGGTTCACAAGAATGATCCCTGGAATGAAGAACTTGTCATATGAGGAACAGTTGAGGACTCTGGGTCTGTACTCGTTGGAGTTTAGAAGGATGAGAGGGGATCTTATTGAAACTTACAAGATTCTGCGAGGCCTGGATAGAGTGGATGTGGAGAGGATGTTTCCACTTGTAGAAAAATCTAGAACCAGAGGACACAGTCTCAGATTAAAGGGACGATCATTTAAAATAGAGATGAGGAGGAATTTCTTCAACCAGAGGGTGATGAATCTGTGGAACTCTTTGCCGCAGAAGGCTGTGGAGGCCAATTCATTGAGTGTCTTTAAGACAGAGATAGATAGATTCTTGATTAATAAGGGGATCAGGTGTTATGGGGATGAGAAAATATCAGCCATGATTGAATGGCGGAGCAGACTCGATGGGCCGAGTGGCCTAAATCTGCTCCTATGCCTTATGGTCTTATGCACTGTCACGTGCATCATCCTCAGGTTAGACTTTACCTTGTCTCTCTCTTCGTCTCTCTCTTGCTACAGACATTAAAAATTCCACAGATCTAATCATAGAGCAAGGAGTTCAACCAGTTCCCTGGCCAACCTTCCTCCCCCAAACCCAACACTAAAAGCAGATTTTGCTGACCATGCATCTCAGTGTTACTTATGTCTTAACTTTGACTCATTTACTCTGCATTTCCAAGTAATTCACTGCACGTGGAGCGTTCTAGAAGTGATTAATAAATGCTATTTTTATTTACTGTCATCAAGACCTTCATATGCTGGTTCCAACATGTCGTAGACTACACTTCAAAAGTACTGCAAGGCATTTTGGACATGCTAAGATTATGAAAGGTAATTCAGAAATGCAAGACCTTTCCGTGAAAAATATACTGAAGTGAATTTACAAAGCAACACCATCACTGGAGTTTGCTGGATTGTGGAGAACTGTGCAGCATTCTAAGTGCATGGTACAACAAAAATAACCATTTGAAACTTTTGTCCCTGGGTTACTGAAGTGCTCAGGTGAATACAGTAGTAATGAAGAAAGAATGGTTCAATTGTCTCTAAACCATTTGGATGGCAGTTTATTGCCACAACTCAAGCTCACATCTGCGTTGTGCGTCCTGCAGCCTCGTAAGCAAAGACTTCTTTTGCGTGTCTCAGCTCCGACTTGATGTTGCATTTGACCATTTGCCATTTCAGTCAATCAAACTAAAGAGACACAGAGCGCAAATCATCCCATCTAATTTTGGAAAGAAATAGTGTCAATCTTGATCAAGGGCAGCACTTAAGGAAATTGGGTGACCCCTTCTGATAATGGGTTCAAGCCGATATATAAATCAGGCACACGGGGTGAAAATAGAAAGCACAACAGCGCCGATACTTCCTCAGGAAACTAAGGAAATTCGGCATGTCCACATTGACTCTCACCAACTTTTACAAATGCACTATAGAAAGCATCCTATCTGGCTGCATCACAGCCTGGTATGGCAACTGCTTGGCCAAAGGCCGCAAGAAACTTCAGAGAGTTGTGAACACCACCCAGTCCATCACACGAACCTGCCTCCCATCCATTGACTCCATCTACACCTCCCGCTGCCGGGGGAAAGCGGGCAGCATAATCAAAGACCACTCCCAGCCGGCTTACTCACTCTTCCAACTTCTTCCATCAGGCAGGAGATACAGAAGTCTGAGAACGGGCACAGACTCAAAAACAGCTTCTTCCCCGCTGTTACCAGACTCCTAAATCAATGTTCTTCAAAGTCAGGGGCGCGACCCACACGCGGGTCGCAGGCGGGTATCGGGAGGGTTGCAGAGCCGTTGTCAACGGCTCTCCCGATTACGCAAATCCCCGCGCAGCAGCCGACTTTTCATAATGCCGGCTGCAAGCAGCCGCGGACATGTTAAAAAAAAATTTTGCCCACATTGCACATGCGAGCACGATGATCGGCGTGCATGCGCAGTACGGCCGCTATTTTTTTAAAATGGTTGCAGCTTTTTGTTTTACAAGTTCTGTAGTGGTTTTTATTCATTTATTCATTTAATTTTTATTTTCTTCATTTATTTTATTCACTTTTTTTTACAAGTTCGTGGGGGTTTTATTCATTTTTTTCATTTATTTTATTCATTTTATTTTTTTTACAAGTGGGGGGGGAGTTTATTTGATAAAAGTTTACAGGAACAAAATTCAGAACTTCGAACAGATGGAGACTCCATACTTTCTGACACCAGAAGGCTTCACCTTCATCCAACAGGTTCCATTGGAGGAGCGTGTACGAGGGCCAAAGGGACCCAAAACCATTTCCTCCATTTTTATCAGCAGCAAACAAGGCGAGAGAAAATGGTGGGTCGCACAGGTCAGCCAGTGTGGGTCGCGAACGTCGGCCGGCGTGGGTCGTGAAGGTCGGCTGGTGTGGGTCGCTAAGGTCGGCCGGCGTGTGTCGCGAAGGTCGACCGACATGGGTCGCGAAGGTTGACACGTTTGTTAAAAATGGGTCCCCGGAAAAAAAGTTTGAAGAACACTGACCTAAATGACCCTCTTATGGGCTGACCTCATTAACACTACACCCCTGTATGCTTCACCCGATGCCGGTGCTTATGTAGTTACATTGTGTACCTCGTGTTGCCCTATTATGTATTTTCTTTTATTTCCTTTTCTTCCCATGTACTTAATGATCTGTTGAGCTGCTCACAGAAAAATACTTTTCACTGTACCTCAGTACACGTGACAATAAACAAATCCAATCCAATCCAATATCTGATCTCAGAACAGAATGCTCGTCCAATACTGGTGGGTTCAAACATTACTGTGACATCTCAGAATACATTTGAAATCAGCTCAAGTTTTTAAAATATTAAATGCTGCAGGTCTATGCTAATGTAAAGACATCCCAAGATAGGGCGGCATGTGGCACAGTGGATAGCACTGGGACTGCGGGGCTGACTCCTGGCTCTGGGTCACTGTCCATGTGGAGTTTGCACATTCTCCCCAAGTCTGTGTGGGTTTCACCCCCACAACCCAAAAGATGTGCGGGTTAGGTGGATTGGCCACGCTAAATTGCCCCTTAATTGGAAAAAATATATAATTGAGTACACCAAATATATAAAAAGAAAAAAAAGACATCCCAAGATTGCGAAGGGCACTAGAGACTGAGATCAGAAGCAGTTTATAAATTTAAAAATTGCAATTCAAATCAACTTTACATTCGTACAGTAGTGTCACCACCATGATTGTTTGGTAGTCCTGCAAGGAAGGTGCCACACTGCCTCGTTTAGCTCCCCATCTCTTCATCAACTGAACAATCAAATGTAAATACAGTCAAATATCTCCAATGCAAATGCTGGACTGCAGATGAAATACTTGGTCGTGGCAATGGAAGCTTAACTTCACTCTGCAAAAACAGCTTCTGTTATGCAGAATTACTCAAACCACTACCCAAGTGCCCAACACTCCCAGCAAGAAGGAAGGTGAAAAGACAACAGCAACGCAGCAAAGAAAAAAAGGAAAAAGATTTGCTACCCTCACAAATCACCAGAGCCAAAGAAGCTCAGATAGAGGCTAACTGTGCTGCCAAGGCTTTAGCCTCACAGAACTGCGCTGTACTAAACTTTTATTTCCACCATTGGATCCACAATTGTTACTATATCAGCAAACTATGAACAATCTCCTAAACTTTCAGCTTGTCTTGAACCTAACTGGCCAAAGTAATTCCCACCCATAGCATTTGCCGAATTGTATGGCGCTAATACTGGCCGGTGAACACCGAGAAGGTTCAGTGCTCGGGTAGGGAACCAGATACAGTGTGGATGCGAATGGCGAAAGGGACAAGATAGGGGTCAGGGCTGTGGGTGCTGGCACCGTGGAAATACTCAAAGACCCCAGTTGTGGTGGCAGCACTGAAGATATGGAAGCAGTTTCACAAATAATTTAAGTTAGGGGCAGGGTCGAAACTGATGCCAGTCCAAGAAAACCATCTGTTTGAAGCAGCAAAAATCGACGCTAGGTTCCAAGACGGGGCGGGAAAAGGTGTGATCACGTTGAAAGACTCGTTCCAGGAAGAATGTTTTGCAACATTTGAAGGATTGAGGGAAAAATACAAGCTCCCGAGGAGGGAGGCCTTTAGATATATGCAGGTACGGGCTTTCGTAAAGAAGACCTTCCCTACATTCCCAGTGTTACCCCCCTTCTTCTTTGTTGGAGGAGGTGTTACGGTGTTGGGGATAGAGCGGGGGAGCTACCTCGGCTATTTAGGGGAAAATTATAAAAACTGGATCAGAATCCCTGGAAGGGGTAAAGGCCAAATTGAAGGAGGAATTGGGGGGAACGTTGGTGGAAGGTCTGTGGTGTAAAACTTTATGGATGGTAAATGCATTGACCTTGTGCACAAGGTTAGCACATTAATAACAATAATTTTTTTAAATTTAGAGTACCCAATTAATTTTTTCGAACTAAGGGTCAATTTAGAGTGGCCAATCCACCTACCCTGCACATCTTCGCGTTGTGGGGGCAAAACCCACACACACACGGGGAGAATGTGCAAACTCCACACGGACAGTGACCCAGAGCCGGGATTGAACCTGGGTCCTCGGCGCTGTAAGGCAGCATGGCTAACCCACTGCGCCATCGTGCTGCCCTATTAATAACAATAATCATAAGAATCCTTTTTAGTGTCACAAGTAGGCTTACATTAACACTGCAATGAAGTGAAAATCCCCCAGTCGCCACACTCCGGCGCCTGTTCGGATACACAGAGGGAGAATTCAGAATATCCAATTCACCTAACCAGCACGTCTTTCAGGACATGTGGGAGGAAACCGGAGCACCCGGAGGAAACTCACGCAGACACGGAGAGAACAAGCAGACTCCACACAGACAGTGACCCAAGCCGGGAATCGAACCTGGGACCCTGGCGCTGTGAAGCAACAGTGCTAACCACTGTTCTACCGCGCTGCCCCGACAATTGAAGGTAGTGCACAGAAGACGTGACGAGGTCGGGAATGAGTCACTGGTCAAAAGGGTTGGGGACATTGGTGAAAGGGGCGGGAGGGAATTGGCCAATCCTGTGCACATTTTGGTCGTGTCTAAAATGTAGGAAGTTCTGGAGCACCTTCTGCAGCACCATGTCGACAGTGTTACAGTTGGATCTAGATCCCAGTTCCTTGGGGGCCATATTCGAGCTGTCAGACTTGCCGGAGCTCCAGATAGGGGCGAGGGCAGATGTCTTCGCCTTTGCCGCGCTGAGGCCTCGCGGATCCTATTGAGGTGGAAGTCAGTTGCTCCACCCTGTGCATCAGGATGGTTGGGAGACTTAGCGGAGTTTCTGAGCCCGTGGAAGGTTGCATTTAGTTTAAGAGGGAATGAGGAGGGGTTTTACAAGAGATGGCGTTCATTCATATCTCACTTGGAATTAGCCTCAAGCCAGCAGCATAAAAGGGAGAGTAGTTAGTTAGTTGATGAACTGTTGTCGAGTTGGGGGAGGGATTGTTAAATGTGTACAATGTAAATTATGTAAAAACAAAATTGAAAAAGCTGATAAAAATATTTATTTAAAAAACATTTGTCAAAGTTTTGCTATGCTCATTTAACAAGTTTTGAAAGAATCGTACACTATGAAAGAAATTTGCTCAGTGCACCGTGTGGAGCATCATTTGTAAACATCATCTTTGGAAATGTATCTACAGTTTGGTTTGCATTTTTTCAGCCTGGAACTGTCAATTTGGTTCAGACGATTGCACTGTGTCACCAGTGCGAGCACAATAATCTGAATTAACACCAGTGCAGTATTGAGGAAGTGCTACATTGTCAAAACAACAACAACTTGGATTTATATAATGTCTTTAATGTAATAAAAGATTCCAAAGCCTTCAGAGATACTACTGATGCGCGATCAATAACTACTGAAACGAGGACGTAGTCCGAATTGAAGGCTTTAATCAACAAGATGTTTCCCCAACAGCTCGAGTACAGAAAGAGGCCGGCTGCTGGGAAACACGGGTTCTTATACCCCGCCTCACTGGGCGGAGCTACCTTACGTTCCGACCAATGAAATGCAAACACTGGGGCCAATGAGCAGCAAGCCTTCTCCACCAATGGTAGCTCACACTCCCAGGTACCGTAATACCTCGTCATACTACCACAAGTCACAAAGTGTGATAGTTCACTGTAAAGGTGCTCTCATGGCCACGATAAGAACTACATGAGGCAAGTGACTCAGAGGCACCCTTGAAGCAGATGAGTCACTGGAATGACATTCCTGTGCCACCAACTGTATTAACAAATATAAATCCCAACACCTACCCCAGTAGACCCACTTACTTGTGGGTCTCATAAATTGCTAGTGAAACACGTGACTCCCATCTTTTCCACCAAATGTGTCCAACCCATCTTGCACACACGTGCTTGCAACGTAACCACAAAAGTAGCACAAAACTGGTGCCACGTCCATTCCCAGATTCCCTGTCTTGACACTTGCACCAAAGATTGCAACTTACAAAAGCAACCTAACCACTGACCCAGCTCTACATCTATTCTCAGGCATACCATGCCTACAATGGGCATGTGGCGTGATTCCAGATCCGTTCAGTACGTCCATCAAGCTGCGAGCAAAGACATTTGTAGCTTTCACTGAAAGTAGAGAGAATCCTCTAATCCCAGGCAATAAAAAAGTCAGAATTTATCTTGTGCAGTAATAAGGAACTGGCAGACTAATTCTAAACAGACAGAGTCGTGGAATTAATCCCCAAAACACTGGTAACATTTCCAAATTCATGTAATAAAAATGGAATTAAACTTACTTAGTTACGCACAACGATGATGGGACCAGACAAATATTAACGCCCTGTTGGTTTTCTCCCAAAAGTACAAATTCTCTTTTCTTAAAAACAGTATCACACAGATAAATGTGTGGTGCGAAGGACATGCGCTGCCTGCTACACCAAGGAACCCTTTCATAAAGTAAAGTGAGCTTCAATGGTGAAATCTTCAATTCTTGCAAATGGTTCATGATGCTTTCTTATTGACCTAGTTAAAGGACTTCACGTTCACTAATTTAGGATGACTGGAACTATGGATGTACTGAGAGAGAGTGTGAGAGACTGTGAGGGTCAGAGTGATCGAGAACTAACTTCCTCTACCATGTAACAAATGTTGTTTATTTAACTGATCACAAGTCACATCATTGATCATAGAATTCATAGAATTCCGACATTCCATTCGGCCCATCGGGTCTGCACCGACCCCCTGAAAGAGCACCCACCCTACCTAGGCCCACTCCCCGTCCCGACTCCGTAACCCTGGGTGCTCCGGTTTCATAGAACATAGAACAGTACAGCACAGAACAGGCCCTTCGGCCCTCGATGTTGTGCCGAGCAATGATCGCCCTACTTAAACCCACATAACCCAACAATCCCCCCATTAACCTTACACTACGGGCAATTTAGCATGGCCAATCCACCTAACCCGCACATCTTTGGACTGTGGGAGGAAACCGGAGCACCCGGAGGAAACCCACGCACACACGGGGAGGACGTGCAGACTCCACACAGACAGTGACCCAGCCGGGAATCGAACCTGGGACCCTGGAGCTGTGAAGCATTGATGCTAACCACCATGCTACCGTGAGGCCCCTACCATGAGTACCATGAATTTCCTCCCACAAGTCCCGAAAGATGTGCTGTTAGGTAATTTGGACATTCTGAAATTTCCCTCTGTGTACCGGAACAGGCGCCGGAGTGTGGCGACTAGGGGCTTTTCACAGTAACGTCATTGCAGTATAAATGTAAGCCTACTTGTGACAATAAAGGTTACTTTTATTATTAACCCGATAACCCCACCTAACCTGCACATCTTTGGGTTGTGGGGGCGAAACCCACGCAGACATGGGGAGAATGTGCAAACTCCACACGGACAGTGACCCAGGGCCGGGATTCGAACCCAGGTCCTCAGCACCGTAGGCAGCAATGCCACCATGCTGCCCTGCTTTTCTCCATTTCAATGGGATTTAAAAGTGGCCAAAACAGAAAATTCCAGCAAAAAGAACAGTTAAAATTTCTGAGTGAAAAAACAGAGACCAATGAATTGGTACCTGGTAGCTTTTTAAAAATCACTGCCGGTTGTGCTTAACTACAAACAAGAGCCAAATTGCAAAGATATTATTTGGCAGCAAGGCGAGTTCACTGCCGCGAACATCAAGTGATCATACCGCTCGAATGTAAACTAGGGACAAAGAATCTACCTGATAATTGTCATTCCTGCTATTTTTAAATGGTATTACTGTCCCAAAAATGGTGTGCGCCAGCCCAGGGTTGGGGAAGGGACACGCGTTTCACAGATTCCGAGCAGATTCCTTGATCGCCTCGCGATTGCCATTGTGGCAAAGACTTGTTCTGAAAACCCGTACATGATCAGAGGGAGGCACAAAACAAATAACTCATCTGACTCATCACCTTTGCCAGGAAGAAAATACTGCCGAAATATGTCGTATTGGGAACTCCCGTGTCCAACAGACATTAGAGGCAAATATATACAGAAAAGTACATCAACTAAAAATGACTTCAAGTGTATTTGATTCTCAAGTTGTCAGGCTATTGAAAGAGGTCCTGCGAACTGTACATCAAATCTGGAACTTTACCTGCATTTGAAATGAAATGAAAATCGCTTATTGTCACGAGTAGGCTTCAAATGAAGTTACTGTGAAAAGCCCCTCGTCGCCACATTCCGGCGCCTGTTCGGGGAGGCTGGTACGGGAATTGAACCCGCGCTGCTGGCCTGCCTTGGTCTGCTTTAAAAGCCAGCTCTTTAGCCCTGTGCTAAACCAGCTAGACCCTCTCTGTTCAGGATCAGCTTTACAGTGCCCAAGTAAGGCAGATGATGAATAAGCAGTTGGCTGTGGGCGGCACAGTAGCACAGTGGTTAGCACTACTGCTTCACAGCGCCAGGGTCCCGGGTTCGATTCCTGGCTTGGGTCACTGTCTGTGCGGAGCATGCCAGTTCTCCCCGTGTCTGCATGGGTCTCCTCCGGTTGCTCAAGTTTCCTCCCACAAGTCCCGAAAGACGTGCTGTTAGGTGAATTGGAGATTCTGAATTATCCCTCTGTGTTCCCAAACAGGCGCCGGAATGTGGTGACTAGAGGATTTTCACAGTAACTTCATCGCAGTGTTAATGTAAGCCTACTTGTGACAATAAGGGTTATTATTAACATTCTTCGCTGGTCACACCGATCTTGTGTATGAGGTTGAAGCAGAGCCAGAGCCATTTGGAATAGATGGCTGCACAACAAAATGCACAGACAATCTAACAGTAGCCCAAACAAAGGTGCCTGTGTACAAGGTCACCAGATGAAACAAGGCGAGAACACAGAATAAATCAGCCAACAGTGATCAAGCCTGCACTCAACTTAGCAGATATTTAAGTTTCTAAATTTTGATTATTCCTTGGTAGTGATCTAGCTCTCATGGTGAACGACCAGGTCCAGTTTTTCAGTCTTGCTAAACCAAAGTGCGGTGGTTATGAACAATAAACTGCTAAATACAATAGGTTGGCAACGATACTTCAT
Source organism: Scyliorhinus canicula (assembly GCF_902713615.1). NCBI lineage: Eukaryota > Metazoa > Chordata > Chondrichthyes > Carcharhiniformes > Scyliorhinidae > Scyliorhinus > Scyliorhinus canicula. Next base: position 9,938,698 of record NC_052147.1, on the reverse strand, counting down.
ACATAAAAAACAGGTCAGCATTAAAATCAGAATGCTTCACCTCCACAATGTTGTTTTTTAAAAATAAATTTAGAGTACCCAATTCATTTTTTCCAATTAAGGGGCAATTTAGTGTGGCCAATCCACCTACACTGCACATCTTTAGATTGTGGGGGCGAACCCCATGCAGACACGGGGAGAATGTGCACCTTTGCAATGTCAATCATGGCATGCAGTCAGTTGTCATTCATTAACTTGCACGAGTATGGGGGCGGCACGGTGGTTAGCACTGCTGCCTCACGGCGTTGAGGTCCCAGGTTCGATCCAAGCCTGGGTCACTGTCTGTGTGGAGTTTGCACATTCTCCCCGTGGCTGCGTGGGTCTCACCCCCACAACCCAAAAAGATGTGCAGGGTAGGTGGATCGGTCGTGCTAAATTGCTCCTTAATTGGAAAAAAATAATTGGGCATTCTAAATTTATTTTTTAAAATCTTGCAAGAGTAAAACCTGAAAAGTCTTCGAACAACATTTGTTCAATTTTAGTGACAACAGTTGCTATTTTTGACATGAAACCGTAGGCAGGAATGTCATTATTGCAGTGAAAATAAAGTACGGGGGGGGGGGGGGGGGAGAGAGAGAGAGAGAGTCAGAGACAGAGCATGAACGGGAAAGAGAAAATTGTGAAGAAAACACTAAACAGCAATTTTCTGATAGTGAACCCCAAGCAAAACTGATTAGAGAGATGGGAAATTGGAAACTTCCATAATTTTTCACTCCCTAACATTTTGTAAGGATAGAGAGGAAAGGTCAATATTCCAGATCATATACTTAATTTTCTTTTTTTTTTTAAAAAGAAATCACCATTGCATACACCACTCCGCCTGGGACATCAAGTTGTTGCCTCACTGAACAGTGAACTGGCAGAATGCAATGCTGGTATGATCGCCAAATAACAGGTCTGCCAAATAATAAAACCAATTGTGTGCACATAGAAAATGCCTCTTAAAATTCCCCACCATTTACAACTGGCTGAGTTCTCCCTCTGTAGGAACAAAAATTTCATTTCAAACAACGTGTCCCAAAAAGGGACCTTTTTTTTATCCACTGCACGGTCACTTGCCACCAAATCTGATCACTAGAATTTCAGCGACGTGCAACAGAATCAGCTACATTTACAGCACAGATGGAAGCTATTTTGTCCCCTTTATTCAAACAATCCCAGTGATCCCTCTCCACAACCTTTCCCTGAAAAGATATCATGTGTGGCCAAACGAACACTGCGGCAAAGTATCAAAACTCCTATCTTTCATCTGGAGGCATTTCTCCCAATCTCGTTCCTCCACTTTAAACTCATAACCGATTCCCTAATGAGCGGAAATTGTCTTTTCCTCTTCACCCTATCTATATCTTGTGTAATTTTAAAGATCTGTTATGAAATCCACTAGCTTTTTCCTTTCCAGTAGAAAGCTTCACTATCTCCTCTTCACTCATCGCTTGTTTCATCCTGATAAATCTATGCTGTAGATTGATTGATTTCAATGTCGAAACAAAAGGGGAAATGCCGGAAAATCTCAGCAAGTCTGGCAGCATCTGTAGGGAGAGAAAAGAGCTAACGTTTCGAGTCCGATGATTCTTTGTCAAAGCTGAACAGGTATTTTCCCTTTCGTTTTCCGGCATTTTCCCTTTCGTTTCAGATTCCACCAGCATCCGCAATAATTTTGCTTCTATCTATTGATTTCAATGTCCTTTTCACACACACACACACACACACACACAAGGCCAGAATTGAACCCGGGTCCCTGGTGCTGTGAGGCAGCAGTGCTAAATAACCACTGTGCCACCGTGCCGCTCTATTGCTTCTTTATTCAATAAAACCTTTTTTTATATATATATATATTTTATATATATATATATTTATCTGATTGCTCACATTTTTAGGACATTACATATTTGATCCTCAAATCTTTCCATTGAGGGGATATTCTCATTCCTTGTCATTTCTAAGGATTTAATGACCAACTTTTCTACATTCTCCTGAAAGTTTTCAAAATATTCCTCACTATTAGCCAAATCCCCTTTGGTGTTCTCAGGATATTTTGATATCTGCCACCACAGACCCAAGTTAATGTTTTATATACACCAATAATCTTTACTAGTGTCACAAGTAGGCTGACATTTACACTGCAGTGAAGTTACTGTGAAAATCCCCGAGTCGCCACATTCCGGCGCCTGTGTTCGGGTACACAGAGGGAGAATCCAGAATGTCCAATTCACCTAACAAGCGCGTCTTTCGAGGCTTGTGGGAGGAAACCGGAGCACCCGGAGGAAACCCATGCTGACATGGGGAGAATGTGCAGACTCCGCGCAAATCGAACCTGGGACCCTGGCGCTGTGAAGCAACAGTGCTAACCACCGTGCTGCCATGCTGCCCAATGACTTGCCTATCAGCAAAGAATGCCCCACTTGCAACCCTTCTCCAAACAAAATCATAACCAGTCTAATCCTTTGTTTCCCAGTTCATAAACCAATTCTTATCCATGCTGCTTACACCAAGTGACTGAATTTTTATAACAAGCATTTTGAAGGTTTAGCAAACACCTTCTGAAAATCCATATGCACGTCTTTCAAACCGTTAAATTTGTCCGCCGTAACTTGCATTTGACGAATTTGTGCTACCTGTCCCTGATTAACCTAATCTTCTCTAAATGGTCTCTCAGTTTATCTTAAATGGTGGGTTTGAAGAGCTTGCACACAACCGTCATTAGATTAACTGGTCTCTAATGTATTGGCTTGTCCTTCTGTCACTTCTTTACTTTGGCTTGCCTCCAGTCCCATGGCACAATTTTAAAATGGTTGTTTAATGATACCGGCCAGTGTAATTAACAATATTTTGTATTGGCACCAATTAAATAAGCCTAGCTGCACACAGTATGGCCAGGATATAAAATACATAATTTAGCAAATCAGAAACATTGCAATAGTGGAGCAATTTTTAAAAACGGAATAAAAGAGGCTGCAAGTGGCTGGGAGGTCTCAAATGCTCAAAATCAAATGTAATGAGTTAATATTCACTTTATCAACTCTCAACAGTCACAGCTGCAATAAAGCCAGACAACTGGTCTCCCAACCACCAAGCCTGCAAGATAACACTGCCAAAAGAGTAAAAGTAAACTAATCCTGTCCCCCTCCTCCCCAGCAAACCAAAGTAAATAGAGCTTGGATTGTTTAAACTAGTTCTAACTGGGCATAAGCCAAACTTAATAATAATAATCACTTATTGTCACAAGTGGGCTTCAATGAAGTTACTGTGAAAAGCCCCTAGTCACCACATTCCGGCCCCTGTTCGGGGAGGCCGGTGCGGGAATTGAACCCGCGCTGCTGGCCTTGTTCTGCATTACAAGCCAGCTGTTTAGCCCATTGTGCTAAACTTGAACACGGTGTGAAAGGGAGGAATACAGAACAGCTAATAAGATTTTGATAAGTCTGATTTCAATGGAATGAGGCAGATATTGTCCACAGTCAACTAGGCAAATCACTTGGTGGGTAAAACGCCCAAAGATCTTACTTAACACTGGGTTCGAGGAGCAAAGATTCCAGCAGCAAAGCGCGGCGGCTCTGAAGGAAGACCCTGAGGAACAAGACCAGGGGGCCGCAGGGCAGGATCAGGAGTCGGAGGCTGCACCACCATGCAGGGGGTATGAAGGTGCCAAAGGAGGCCATGGTCTATCGGACCCGTGCGTCCTTCCTGCAGTTATCCGAGACCTTGTGCTAATGAAGGTTCCACTTTACAAAGGAGATTGTGTGGCACCTGGGCCATGTCCTTGTGGACTTGGCGCCATGTGGAGGCAGCAGGCCCCTATGGCAGTCAAGGTCATGGCAGCCCACAACCTCTTCACCTTGGGGTCCATCCAGAGCTCCACAGGGAACCTCTGTAGTATTTCACAGGCATCCGCTCATTAGTGCATCTGTGAGGTGATGGATGCACTGCATGCAAAGGCTCTGAACTACATCCACTTTGACCTGGACCAGGTTTGAGAGCCCCTGAGAGAGCTATAGGGTTTAGGCACCTAGCTGGTCATGTCACAAGTGCAGGGGGAAATAGCCTGCACTCATGTTGCTCTCTTCACCCCGTGGCACAAGGGTGTTCCCCTCATCAACCAGAAGTGATTCCATTCCCTCAACGTCTAGCTGGTGTGTGACCACCAGATGAATTTCATGCACATGGGCGCTCATTTTCCAGGGAGTGTGAATGACAGCTACATCCTTGTCCAGTCACAGATTCCTGGAATCGTCGAGGAACACCCCAGGCTCCTTGGGAGCAAAGAATCTCCCTTCGGGTTTGGCTGATGATGCCAGTGAGGAGGCCACAGACCACTGCGGAGATTAGGTACAGTAGCCGCACATTGCGACCCAAGCTCTGATCAAGCTGTGCATCGGCCTGTTGAAGATACGGTTCCACTGCCTTGATATGTCCAGTGGGCCCTACAATACAGTCCTCAGGGGGTCTACCGCCATGCAGTGGTTTGCTGTGCCTTTCAAAACCTAGCTCTGCAGCGGGAGCTCCCTGAGGATGACCTCGAGGAATGGCGCATGTCCTCTGATGAGGAAGACATACAGGAGGGTGTCAAGGAAGAGCCTGCTGAGGATGCCCCCCCCTCCCCCCCTCCCCCCCCCCCCCCCCCCCCAACCAGGACGTTGTAGCTCCTCCACGAGCAGGGATGAAGGTAGCAGGGATGTCAATCATCAGGGTGGTGAACCCGAGGAGTCCTCGAGTGCCTGCTGCTCCTTCAGTGCAGTGGGGAGATGACGAGGAATAGTCCGTGATGCTCCTCAGCTACTGCTCATGTCTGTCTGCAGTCAGCGCGCTGATTCCCCGGTTCATGTCTGTGTGAGGTACTGCGATAAATTCCTTTGCCCGAGAAGGGGATTGGGGGCTACGGTCTAAGATTCACTGAATCATGCTGGAGTGCTATCACCGCGAATGAAGGATACTCAGAAGTGAAAGTGGTCTGCTGCCTTCTACACCCTGGGCGGGTGTCCTCTGGAGGGCACTGGTGTTGTAGTGTCACCCTGTTCTGCCCGCTGTGTCTGTGTTGAGGCGGTCTAGTGAGGGGGGGGGTCAGACTGACTGGGCATTCCAGGGGGTCTCCTGGATGAAGACCCCGGGATATGCTCCAGTGGATCCACCTCCTTTTGGGTGCTCGTGGCCCCCTGGGTTACTCCGTGGTATGGGGGAGGCAGGTGGAGGAAGCATGCCAGTCCCGGACGCCCGCCATTATCTGAAAGATGCAGTTGAAGCCATCAGCCATGGTTCTCAGCAAATGAGCCATGCTTCGAAGTTCTCGTGCCATGGATCGGACCTTGAGCCCCAGACTTGCCACAGCCGACGCCACCCGTGTAGTGTTGGCCTGGGTACCACACATTGCCGGCACCTTCTCCTGCGACAGAAGGCTTTGGGGCTTCTCCATCTTGCTGGAGGGTCTCCTGCTCGCCTCAGGGTAGATAGTTCCCCTTCTCGCCTCAAACAGATGGGTGAGGGTTCCCTCTGTGAAGGCGGAGAGCAGGCTTCTGACTGTCAGCAAGTGCTGTGGAGCACTTAAATGCAGCACCCCTCTGATAGAATTGCTCAGGCGACCTCCCAAGGGAGGCAAATCAGATGCCTCCAGTGCAAGCGCAGCATTTTAAACAGGGGAAAATAAGGTACAGATCCTGGCAACCGGGAGAGATGCTAGCTGTAAGAGCTACAAAAAGAAATGGAAAAGAAACTTGCGAGGGATATCAAATCAACACAAAAATATTTGCTCTTCCAATAGAAAAAAAAGAGATCAACGGGCCAGTTATGTCTCTTGAAAACTGAATGTTGATACTGTAGATGACAAGCCAGACGGGTTGAAAATTACTTTGCATCAGTTACAGTAGAGGAAGAGGATAGCGTCTCAGATATTCCAAAGAAACTAATATTGAATCAATGACGGGGTTTCGCCAAACTTAAGTTAAGAGTCATGAAGCTGGGACTGGCACTAATGAGTGATATAGCCCCAGGACCAGATCCTTTCCAGACTTATAAAAGAGGTAGATGGGAACGTTGAAGATGCCGTAACAATAATCTTACAACATTGTCTTGCGTCAGGAGCCAGTCTTTTAGATGGAGAAATTGTGCGCGCCACTCCACTGTTCTCCACTTTTTAAGACAGAAGAGAAACTGGGGAGCTACAGACTGATCTATAATTGTTAGTGGGAAATTGCTACAGTCGATAATTAGGGATAAAGAGTGAATATCGTGGGAATATTCAGCTGATCCAAAAGAAACAGCAGAGTTTTGTAACAGGTAGGTCGCGCCTGATCACATTTTTGCAGAGATGAGTAAAGTAGTGTTCAGAGGAAAGTCTATGGACGTTATTAATATGGAGTTCCAGGTGGCATTTGAAGAAGTCCCTCATAAGCACCGGTGGCTAAAGCCGAAGACAGTGATCCCTCCAGACAGGTTGCTGCACTCCTCGGTCAATATGCAAGTGACGCACAGCCACATATCCATCCATCTAAAAGGGATGCTGTTTGTTGCCTGCACTCGCACAATTCAACGGAAACATTTATCTCATGGACTTGGCTAGGAAACTGGTGGTGGCTAGTGGTGCCCCACAAGGACCTGTTTTGGGGCTGCAATTATGAGTTATGTGATGGAATAGAAAACTACATAGCCAAATTTGCCTTCTGTCATGGCATTGGAAGCTGTGTAAATGGAAGCACATTAAAAATGGATATTAAGTGAATGGGGAAAACTATAATAAATGCATTTAAATGTGAGGTTGTCCATCTCAGAACCAGAAAAGGTATAACAGCGTACTTTCTAAATGGTAAAACCAGTGGATGATCAGGTACTCCCATTATTAAAATATCATGAACGGGGACCGAAAGTAATCAGAAAGTCAGATTGAATATTGGTGTTTATGTCTAGGAGGACTGGAAGACAAAAAGGTTGAGTTTATTCTTCAGCGATACGAAGTCCTTTTGAGATTTGTGAGTACAGCAAGCAACTCCGGACACCACTTCTTAAGATGGATGTACTGGCTTTGGGAGGAGCGAAGTGAAGCATAGATTTACCAGAATGTCCAAAGAGTTTACACAAAAAAAGGCTCGTAATCCCTGGTATTTAGAAAATTTTAAAAAAGATTGAATCAAAATTTCTGAAAAATGAATGAGTCAGAACTGACGGAATCTATTTCGACTGGTTAGGGAATCCAGAACCAGGGCTCTGGCTAAAAATAAATAGAGCCAGGCCTGTCGGGAGTAAAGTTAGGAAACACTGTTCGACACAAAGGTTGCAAATGGCAATTGATGCCAGTTCAAACGTTAATTTTAGAGCAGAGATTGATAGATTTTTGTTTACCAAAGGTATTAAGGGATATGGGGCAAAGCCCAATATTAGTTACATGACAGATCAGTCATGCTCTGACTGAAAGGCAGAATAAACTCAAGAGGTTAAATGGCCGACTCCCGTTCCTTTGTTCCCAACTTTCTCTCACGCAGTTTTGGGCTTGACAAAAGCTGGCAATTTCCTTCGGACAACTCATGGAAAGCTAGGAACTGCCGCTGCCAAAAATAAAAGAAAGCGGCGTGGCAGTTTTCACTACAGCACGACAAGATTTAAAACTTACATCTCCACTTAGGAACACAAGGAAAACCACGGAACAGAAGAACAGGAACAACTGAGGGGAGGAGAAACTAACACTGATATGACCTTTACTTTGCCTGTCTGAAATGATAAACACAACCAAGACTGGGTATGGAAACTGTCAAGTTGTTTTCCCAATTGTTCCTTGGATTGGTCACAAGTGCGTACATGGAGAACGTACAGGAAAGACTCACAATCCAATCCAAGACCATCCTCCAGGCTAAATCAAGAGAGCTCACTAACGTAGCCTCTCCAGGTATCAAGAACCACACTGGTGCACTTGGGCTTGTTCAATTGTCATCAAAACAGGGAACTCTTCACTTCTTTATGACACAAGTGGCAGCACGGTAGCATTGTGGATAGCACAATTGCTTCACAGCTCCAGGGTCCCAGGTTCAATTCCGGCTTGGGTCACTGTCTGTGCGGACTCTGCACATCCTCCCCGTGTGTGCGTGGGTTTCCTCCGGGTGCTCCGGTTTCCCCCCACAGTCCAAAGATGTGCAGGTTAGGTGGATTGGCCATGATAAATTGCCCTTAGAGACCAAAATTGCCCTTAGTGTTGGGTGGGGTTACTGGGTTATGGGGATAGGGTGGAGGTGTTGACCTTGGGTAGGGTGCTCTTTCCAAGAGCCGGTGCAGACTCAATGGGCCGAATGGCCTCCTTGTGCACTGTAAATGTTAATTCTATGAAGTGCTTCTGCGATATGCTGGAACTCCTCATGCTGTGGAATCAACCTCATATTTCAGGGCTGATTTCACAGCACTGGAGGCAAACAACTACACAAGCAAAAGAAAAAACACAGCTTAGTCTTCCCTCCTTCCTTTTACCTCACCTCTCCTGTTCTCTTGCAGCAGAACAGCTCCTTCAGTGTTGGACATTCTCTTGGAAGCTGACTAATGTCATGTGAGAGTACCTTTAAGAAATGGATGTTTAAGCAATGTGCCTTTAAGATATGGAGCAGCTCATATTACTAAAGTGATGTCGGGGGGGGGGGGGGGGGGCTGGCTGGTTTGCTGAGAGCTGCATGAAGAAAATGAGCTTGGGTGTGTCTGTGTTTGCAGTGAGCTGGATCTGCTGTGATCTCTGCCATGAAAGACTATCTCTGAATCATTTGGGTGATTTAAACTCATAATAGTAATGTCTTTAACCTGATGTGTTTCAGTTTAAAGGTGTTAAGTCTTTTGGAGGTTTGAAGGAACATTTTGAGAGATTATTTAGTGTTGTATTATTTCCAGGGTTATCTTTGAAGTAAGGGACGTTAAGGGATCCAGTGTTTATTTGAAAAGGTTAAGTTGAATTCATGGAATAAACATTATTTTGTGTTTAAAAACCCACGTGTCCATTCTTGTAATACCACACCTGGAGACCAAGCCGTGTGCTTCAAAAGCAACAATACATTAAAGGGAGAGGTTGGTTGAACTCCACGATACATTTTGGGGTTCTGAAAATGCCGCTCCCATAACACTAAACTGACATTCTACATGTGCAATTCATAACAGTAAGCTCTGGTTATTTTTGTTTTTTTTATAAATTTAGAGTACCCAATTCATTTTTTCAAATTAAGGGGCAATTTAGCGTGGCCAATCCACCTACCCTGCACATCTTTGGGTTGTGGGGGTGAAACCCACGCAAACACAGGGAGAATGCGCAAACTCCACATGGACAGTGACCCAGAGCCAGGACCAAACCTGGGACCTCGGCGCCGTGATGCAGCAATGCTAACCACTGCGCCACCATGCTGCCCCAAGCTCTAGGTATTTGACAATGAGGTGCATCAGTGCCAAACCCAATACAGCCTTCGCCAGAGAGCCACCCGCGCAAACTTGCACCAGGGATCACCCATGTAGCACACAAACATTGGCAGAATTGCCCCTCCTGACCCAAGTGCGCCACGGTCAACATTGCTATCCCGAACGACAAACCCAAAGTTAAAACTTGGGGCCCAACAGTGTGGCTTAGCTAATCACTGTTCAAACCCAGTGGGCTTTCCAGAGAACTTACCATGGCTTTATGGAAAGTGGAAATTCGATACCAGTGCAACTGAAAATGCGGAGAGAGAAGAGGGCGAGCTTTATCTCACCTTCACAGGAGATAACTGTTGAAGTAATCCTACAACAGATTTCCGACTATAGCATCCCCTCCATTTCACATTGCCGAGCTCATTCTTCTGCAGGGGTGGCAACAGCACAAAAGAAATAAAATGCCGGTTTAAGCACATTGATGTGGTACAATATGAATTTAAATTAAGGCGACCATATTTTACGAACCAAACTCAGGATCGTACAACCCAACATTGACCCATATCTCCTGAAACCACAGGACACTTTCTGACCCTGTTTCAGCCTGGCTTCAGCCGCTGTTCACCCGTTCGGTTGCCAGTGCGTCCCGGCCCAACACTGTTGGGGGCAGTGTTTTTCCTGGGACACACTGTCTGACTGTCCTCAGAAAAAAGGAACATTAATAATAATAATCGCTTATTGTCACAAGTCGGCTTCAATGAAGTTACTGAGAAAAGCCTCTAGTCGCCACAGTCCAGTGCCTGTTCGTGGAGGCCACTATGGGAATTAAACCCGCACTGCTGGCCTTGTTCTGCATTATAAGTCAGCTGTTTAGCCCACTGTGCTGAACCAGCCCCTATGGTAACCCTAGTTATATACTTAGCACAAATAAAAGCAATGCTGAAATAATATCCCAAGCATTATCCTTAGGTTTGAAATGCTGTACTCCATCGGCTAAACCTGACCTGCAATCATATTTGAGTGTACAACACCATCCTCAAAGCAGAATGCTGAGAGAGGAGCAGCATACTGCACCTACAGAACTACAACATGTGGGCAGCATCCATCCCAGTAGCACAGAACACCAGTTAGATCTTGATTAAAGCCAAGTACAGGTTTGGAAATAAGCAACGACTCATTTGTTTATGCTGTACTATCTTCAAATATTAGCCAAATGACTAAGACTTGAGTCAGCCAGTGTCAGGACAAACTTTTAATACATATTATTTTACATCATTGTTGCTTATAATCTGCTCACGGACGCTCAGTTTGGGTCTCACTCAGTTACTGGCCTGACTGCAGCCTTGGTTCAGTCACGGACTACAGAGCTGAACTCCAGAGGTGAGGTGAGAGTGACTGCCCTTGACATCAAGGTAGCATGTGACCAAGGGTGGCATCAAGGAGCCCTAGCTAAACTGGAGTCCATGGGAATCAGGGCAAAACCCTGTGCTGGTTGGGGTCATACCTGGCACAAAGGGAGATGGTTGGATCATCAGAAGGTCAGAAGTGGGGATGTTCGCTGATGATCGCACAATTTTCAGCACCAAGATTCGAGATTCCTCAGATACTGAAGCAGTTATTGACCAAATGCAGCAATATCCAGGCCTGGGCTGACAAGTGCCAAGTTACATTTGCACCACACAAGTGCCAGACGATGACCACCTCCTAAAGAGAATCTAACCCTCGCCCCTTAATATTCAATGGCAAAACCAAGTTACCTCCCGACTCCCCAAAGCCTGTCCAACATCGAAAGGCACAAGTCAGGAGTGGAATGGAATACTCTCCACTTGCCTGGATGAGTGCAGCTCCAACAACACTCAAGAAGCTCGACACCATCCAGGACAAACCTGATTGGCACCCCTTCCACAAATCTTCACTTCCTCCACCACTGACGAAAAATGGCAGCCGTGTGTACCATCTACAAAATGCACTGCAGGAACTCACCGAAGCTCTTTAGACAGCATCTTCCAAACCCTACAACTGACACCACCTAGAAGAACCACGACAGCAGAGGGAACAACACCATATGGAAGTTCCCCTGTAAGTCACTCACAATCCTGACTTGGAAATATATCGCCATTCCTTCACGGCCGCTGGGTCAAACTCCTGGAACTCTGTCCCTAAAAGCACTGGGTGAATGTGCATACATCACATGTGCTGTCGTGGTTCAAGAAGGCGCCTCACCACCACCTTCGAAAGGGCAATTAGGGATGGGCAACAAATGCTGGCCGAGCCCACATCCAGTAAATATATATATATTTTTTTTAAATTACCCATTACTTACTATTTAAAATAATTTTTAGAGTACCCAATTCTTTTTTTTCAAATTGAGGGGCAATTTAGCATTGCCAATCCACCACCTAGCCTGCACATCTTTGGGTTGTGGGTGTGAGACTCACGCAGACATGGGGAGAATGTGCAAACTCCACACAGGACAGTGAACCGAGGGTGGGATCGAACCCAGGTCCTCGGCGCTGTGAGGCAGCAGCGCTAACCACTGTGTCACCCAGATGTCCTGTTCAATATTTACCCCTCAGCCAACACCACAACAGATTATCTGGTCGCCATCATATTGCTGTTGGTGGGAGCTCGCAAATTGGCTTATACATTTTCCACACGACAACAGTGACTTCATTTCAAAAGTGGGTGTACAGTGCTTTGAAATATCCTGAGATCACAAAAGGTACCACACAAAAATACCAGTTTTGAAAATGAAAATCACTTATTGTCACAAGTAGGCTTCAAATGAAGTTACTGTGAAAAGCCCCTAGTCGCCACATTCTGGCGCCTGTTCGGGGAGGCTGGTACGGGAATTGAACCCGCGCTGCTGGTCTGCTTTCAAAACCAGCGTTTAGCCTGTGCTAAACCAGCCCGTTTTCTTTTAGTAGTCATGATAGGTATCATCTGCTGTTCATTTACCACACTCCCCCCCCCCCACCCCTTTTCTCAGCTTTTGTAGCCGACTTGTCATTTCAAACAATATCTTCTCCAGTTCCCTCCCTCACGAGAGACCCAGCTCTACCGCTCCTCTCCTCTCCATCACACTATCTATGTGCTGTGAGCACCCCGAGGAAACCCACACACACACAGGGAGAACGTGCAGACTCTGCACAGACAGTGACCCAAGCTGGGAATCGAACGTTGGACCCTGGAGCTGTGAAGCAATTGTGCTAACCACTGTGCTGCCGTGCTATCGATTTGCTGTAGAGCAGTCTGCAGACGGTACAAGACACAGCCAAAGTTCAAATATAGATTAGGGTGGGGGGTGAAGTGCTGAACAAGCCGGCTGCTTCATCCTGGACAGTTCATACCTGGGTGTTACTGCAATGGCATTAATCCATCATCCTCCATCATTGCACCTGGGAGGCACTAGCTGATGAGAGGAAATTAGCAATATTTCCTGTAGGCTGGAGCACACTACCACAATGACCAATGGATAACAGTGGCTTGGCAACAAACCGCAATAATGAAAAAAATACATTTTGACACTCAGTAGCTTCACACGCGGTACTTGTGGCAGAACCTGCTTCTCAAGTGCTGCCGTGGGCAGCACGGTAGCATTGTGGATAGCACAATTGCTTCACAGCTCCAGGTTCAATTCCCGGCTTGGGTCGCTGTCTGTGCGGAGTCTGCACGTCCTCCCCGTGTCTGCGTGGGTTTCCTCCGGGTGCTCCAATTTCCTCCCACAGTCCAAAGATGTGCAGGTCAGCTGGATTGGCCATGCTAAATTGCCCTTAGTGTCCAAAATTGCCCTTAGTGTTGAGTGGGGTTACTGGGTTATGGGGATAGGGTGGAGGTGTGGTCTTGGGTTGGGTGCTCTTTCCAAGAGCCGGTGCGGACTCGATTGGCCGAATGGCCTCCTTCTGCACTGTAAATTTGATGATTCAATGGCTGCCCTCTTCAGCCATCAGCAAAGTGGAACAATGAGCAGGCATCCCATCGAAAAGCAAAATGGTTTGATGCACGTTTATCATCTTTCGTAGACGGAATGTTGCCAATGACTCATCCAAGAGATGGAACAGTATCGTACATGCAAAGATGTTCAACAGGATTGGTGGAATCCCGTACAGCAAGAGAGTCACTTAAAACATTCAAAATGACGAGCATATTAATTAGCTCCGTAATAGAATTCAACTCACTAGCTTGGTCAAAACAAAGGACATGGAATATGTCGTCACCTAAACCAGACCTCTCTGTACTGCCCAGAACACCTCGTGTAATTAAACAAGATGCTGTAAGGAACAAAACAAGGAGGAATGGGAAAAATGAACAATGGAACATCCCGGACCTATAGAACATCCAACAAATGAATCCAAGGCAAATTGCCCAGCTTCATCTGACGAACTGGTACATTACAACACCAGACTGTGCGGCTGTCACATCATACTGCAGTTGCTTTCTCAAGTGTATTTAAAGGATTATAATTGTTATTGTTGGATTGCCATTGGGACTCTCAAGCAGGTGTATTCATTATCTTAACCAGCAACCTGAATAAATGCCTTCTTTAGTGAGAGATGCTATAACAACAGGAGTCACAATAGGCTTGCTGAATTATTTGGGGCTGCATGGTAGGGGGTTTAGAAAAATACAGCAGTATTTATTTTTATAAATTTAGAGTACCCAATTACTTCCCCCCCCCAATTAAGGGGCAATTTAGTGTGGTCAATCCATCTACCCGGCACATCTTTGGGTTGTGGGGGTGAGACCCACGCAGACACGGGGAGAATGTGCAAACTCCCCACGGACAGTGACCCAGGGCTGGGATCGAACCCGGGTCCTCAGCACCGGGAGGCAGCAGTGCTAACCACTGCACCACCGTGCCGCCCTGTACAGCAGTAGTTCGGAGAAAAACATTTCGAGGAAGTTATTACACAAAGGTAAAACTTCGGTATTATTTTTTTTTCCAATTTTTTCCAATTAAGGGGCAATTTAGCCGAGCCAATCCACCTAACCCTGCACATCTTTGGGTTGTGGGGAGTGAGACCCACGCAGACATGGGGAGAATGTGCAAACTCCACACGGACAGTGACCACACTCCACACGGACAGTGACCACACTCCACACGGACAGTGACCACACTCCACACGGACAGTGACCACACTCCACACGGACAGTGACCACACTCCACACGGACAGTGACCACACTCCACACGGACAGTGACCACACTCCACACGGACAGTGACCACACTCCACACGGACAGTGACCACACTCCACACGGACAGTGACCACACTCCACACGGACAGTGACCACACTCCACACGGACACTGACCACACTCCACACGGACAGTGACCACACTCCACACGGACAGTGACCACACTCCACACGGACAGTGACCACACTCCACACGGACAGTGACCACACTCCACACGGACAGTGACCAAACTCCACACGGACAGTGACCACACTCCACACGGACAGTGACCACACTCCACACGGACAGTGACCACACTCCACACGGACAGTGACCACACTCCACACGGACAGTGACCACACTCCACACGGACAGTGACCACACTCCACACGGACAGTGACCACACTCCACACGGACAGTGACCACACTCCACACGGACAGTGACCACACTCCACACGGACAGTGACCACACTCCACACGGACAGTGACCACACTCCACACGGACAGTGACCACACTCCACACGGACAGTGACCACACTCCACACGGACAGTGACCACACTCCACACGGACAGTGACCACACTCCACACGGACAGTGACCACACTCCACACGGACAGTGACCACACTCCACACGGACAGTGACCACACTCCACACGGACAGTGACCACACTCCACACGGACAGTGACCACACTCCACACGGACAGTGACCACACTCCACACGGACAGTGACCACACTCCACACGGACAGTGACCACACTCCACACGGACAGTGACCAAACTCCACACGGACAGTGACCAAACTCCACACGGACAGTGACCAAACTCCACACGGACAGTGGCCAAACTCCACCCGGACAGTGACCCGGGGCCGGGACCGAACCTGGCTAACCAGCGCACCACCATGTCGCCCTAAACATTGTATTTTTACTATAATCAAGTAAACCACAGCTGTGTATTACACATTCTGAAAGAGCTGCTCCTGGGGAACTAAACATGTAGGATTGGCTAAGGCCAATGTGCGTGGTTACAGGATAGGTCAGGGGAGTGGGCCTAGGTAGAGTGCTCTTTCGGAGGGTCAGTGCAGACTTGATGGGCTGAATGGCCTCCTTCTGCATTGCAGGAATTCTATGGCTTCTAAATATTGCTATTCAGTTACATGACAGCTTCACAGCTAGTTATCATCATGAATCTCAAGGTACATCTATAAAAAGTTACATACATTACGAATATAATTACGATTAAAAAAAATTTCAAGTACCCAAATTCTTTTTGTTTCCAGTTAAGGGGCAATTTAGCGTGGCCAATCCACCTCCCCTGCACATCTTTGGGTTGTGGGGTCGAGACCTATGCAGGCACAGGAGAATCTGCAAACTCCACATGGGCAGTGACCCAGGGCCTGAATCAAACCCGAGTCCTCAATGCCATGAGGCAGCAGTGCTAACCACTGCCCCACCGTGCCGCCCTACTGATATAATAATGAAAACTGAAGTGCAAGCTAAACTAGAAATCAAAGTGCAAACAAACAAGGAACCTGGGAAACTTCCATCTAATATGCATTAAACCAAACGGTAATGTCATTCCCCTGGGCTAAGTTTTTGGCAGAGTCACTCTGACAGTTTTGGCTGAGCGACAAACGCTTAATTTCTTAGTTTAAATTCCTCATTCACCAAATGTAATTTAACCTTTGCAGACAAACAACGAACTGAAAATACATGTGTTGTCTACTGATGTTCATTAATTTCCAGAAGCATTTAGCCCATTTGTAGTGAACATCTAATTTACAGGAAGGTTATCCAGGAAAAGGTGGCTTCAATCAATGCTTCACACGGACAGCTCAATGTCCAGCTTGACGTTTATGCCACCCATAGTTCAACGTTGAAAGGAACTTAACACATCTTGACATTAATTGACCTGACTGCACAGCAGGAAATCGGAATAATTTTCAGTACAAGATACACCTGGTGCAGATCTCCTGCACTCTTCTGGGTAAGAGGAACTGTGTGTGTGGATCTGCTCATCAGGTCATTTAATACTGCTTAATAATAATCTTTATTGTTACAAGTAGGCCTACATTAACACTGCAATGAAGTTACTGTGAAAATCCCCTGGTCGCCACACTCTGGTGCCTGTTCGGGTACACAGAGCTGGTTTAGCTCACTCGGCTAAATCACTGGCTTTTAAAGCAGACCAAGGCAGGCCAGCAGCACGGTTCGATTCCCGTACCAGCCTCCCCGGACAGGCGCCGGAATGTGGCGACTAGGGGCTTTTCACAGTAACTTCATTGAAGCCTACTCGTGACAATAAGCGATTTTCATTTCATTTTTTTTCAGAGGGAGAATTCAGAATGTCCAAATTGCCCAACAGCACGTCTTTCGGGACTGGTGGAAGAAAACCGAAACACTCGGAGGAAACCCACACAGACACGGGGAGAACGTGCAGACTCCGCACAGTCACCCAACCCTGGTATCGAACCTGGGACCCTGGAGAGGAAGAAACAGTGCTAACCACTGTGCTACCGTGCCGCCCTAAGCAAGCGTGTGCTTGCTGCACAAACTGAATTTTCTTCTGAGGCACAAAGCAATAATAAACACCTCAGTGGGGGGGCAGCACGGTGGCGCAGTAGTTAGCCCTGCTGCCTCAGGGCGCCATGGTCCCAGGTTCGATCCCGGCTCTGGGTCACTGTCCGTGTGGAGTTTGCACATTCTCCCCGTGTTTGCGCGGGTATTGCACCCCAGAACCCAAAAGATGTGCAGGATAGGTGGATTGGCCACGCTAAATTGCCCCGTAATTGGAAAAAATGAATTGGGTACTCTTAACTTATTTTTTTAAAGGAAGAAAGAAAACACCTCATTGTGGATCGAACTAATTTACATCAAATGAATGCAAATTCTACAGTAAGCGTGATATAAATCATCCCAAATACTGAACAGAGTTAGGCAACATCTCTCTTTGAAACTATCCTCATAAAAAGCCAGGGTTCAGACTGTGCCTTCCGGAACAAGGTCATGTGATCAATCCCGGAGAACCCGATTCACACACCTCCTTTCACAACACATCTGACCGTCTAGTGTCAGTCGCCCCTCAGTGGGTAGCACCCTTGCCTCTAATCACAAGTCTGGGCTGACACTCCAGTGCAGTACTGAGGGAGTTCTCCCCTGGCGTTGCATCATCTTCTTCCAGGAACAGATATAGTGACTGAAAGAAACATGACAAAGCATAGCCAAGACGGTCCCTCCCTTTGTAATAAAAGCTCTGTTATATGCGAACTGCGTTTTTCTCTCTCTCCACAGGTGCGACCAGACCTGATGAATCTTGCAGCATTTTCTGTTTTCATTATGGCCCTCTCTTTATGCTGGATCAGTTACCGAATGGATTTAGCAAAGAAGAAACAAGGAATAGAAGCTTCAAAGTTTGAACTTTTTTTGTTTCTCCTAACAAGAGCTGAAATATTCTTACTGCTCAGAAAGGCTGCCTGCAGACTACAAATAGGAATTCTATTGTGTGTTTTTATTTCTGTTATGGTGTCAAATAAGAAATGCTCAGTCCAGGCTGTGAACTTAAGTCTAAATCTTCAAATCAGTGCCGCCGGTTCCGGACTGTTCATTTATGTATCACTGAGAATGCAGCACCATGCCTCTGGAATCAAGTGGCTCAGGAGAGGCAACAGTGGATCAGATAGTCCATCAAAGTGCACAATATCCAGTAGCTGACTGCAGCTTGCAGCTTACAGGGCAAATCATGTATTTATCTGGAAAAACTA
Source organism: Scyliorhinus canicula (assembly GCF_902713615.1). Classification (NCBI taxonomy): domain Eukaryota; kingdom Metazoa; phylum Chordata; class Chondrichthyes; order Carcharhiniformes; family Scyliorhinidae; genus Scyliorhinus; species Scyliorhinus canicula. Next base: position 9,920,373 of record NC_052147.1, on the reverse strand, counting down.
CATGAAACATCCTGTGGATACATTGGATCCAATCTCGCTGCTTTGAGCTGGAGTTTACCCCTTCCAGAAGTTCCCTTATAATCTACACAAATCAGAATCCTGCACTAAAGTCCACAAATAAATCTAAAATGTCATCACTGCAACACGAGTCCCGACATTTTACAAACGTTGCTGGTCACTGGACCCGCTTCTTTCTGTACCTGGGTGTGTTCGGGCAGAGCAGAGAAAGATGTTTCAAGCGTAATACAGTGCACACTAAGGAACCCCGCCTGACTTGCTCTGCTTTCAAAATGAATACATTCAGCTGGGATCCTTGGGACCATTCATTTCGCCCCCATTTGATTTCCCTCAATGCACTGTGTCGAATATACCCAGTTACAGGAACAAACAAATCCTGCCTGAACTCTTTTGAGGCTTTGGGCTGGATTCTCCACCCCATTGACCAGCCGGCATAACGGAGCATCCCGCCGGCGTGCTGAACCAGAAATGTGGCGGGGCGGAGAATCCAGCCTTTTATGTTTTGAGTAATACTATAATCTCAACCAGCAACCTAAAGCAAACGAGACTAGCAGCAATCCTGCTGCCAGGTGACTTGAAGCCCCACCAGATACTCAGAATCTCAGTAATAGGAAAGCCATTCGCCCAGTTTCCCCTCCGCTGGATTGAGTTGCTCGAACACAGCTCCAATCCCACTTCCTGACATAATTCTGCACCATTCTTCTTCAAATCTTCAGCCAATTTGCATTTACACAACACCACAATCTGTGTGAGAATGCCGTTTCTTGCATCAAGTTTTCTTCTCTTTCTTGTTAACACATCTTTTACTTTTCATTTTTAAAATCCCCGCAGCGTTATTGTTAATCCCGGACCAGACCTCAACTTTCGTTAGGATACCGGAAAAGGGGGGCAGCACGGCGGCGCAGTGGTTAGCACTGCGGTCTCACGGCGCCGAGGTCCCAGGTTTGATCCCTCCTCTGGGTCACTGTCCGTGTGGAGTTTGCACATTCTCCCCGTGTTTGTGTGGGTTTCACCCCCACAACCCAAAGATGTGCAGGGTAGGTGGATTGGCCATGTTAAATTGCCCCTTAATTGGAAAAATGAATTGTGTACTCTAAATTTATTTTAAAAAAGGATACCAGATAAGAACCCCAACCACTTTTTCTTTGATTTGTAAAACTGTGAGGAACGGATACTTAGCTCCAGGAGTGATTCCACTGCCCAATCGGTATACTTTATAGTAAAATAACTTTTATTCTAAACACAGGATTAAACATATTAACATCACAGAAGATAGCCTACAATTAACATTTAACCAATCCTGAAAATAAAAGGAAACCCTTTTAACTACTAACTTATACCTTCTCTATGTCCAAAATTAAGATGTGGAGATGCCGGCGTTGGACTGGGGTGAGCACAGTAAGAAGTCTTACAACACCAGGTTAAAGTCCAACATGTTTGTTTCAAACACTAGCTTTCGGAGCACTGCTCCTTCCTCAGGTGAATGAGGAAGGAGCAGTGCTCCGAAAGCTAGTGTTTGAAACAAACAGGTTGGTCTTTAACCTGGTGTCGTAAGACTTCTTACTCCAAAATTAAGCAACGCCTATTTCAGGCTAAAAGCCATTTTTCAATAAAGTTCGCAATCTCAGGGTTACTTGCTGTACACTTGCAGAGATTTCTTAGAAATACTGCTTGAAGAGAATTATCTTGCAAAAAACAACCTGTAGATCATTCTGTCTGTGTCAGACTACTGCTTAACCTGGCAACCTTTGGCAAAAACTCCTGATCAGCTTAAAGCACTTAGCAGACTAAAAGTTAAATTGTCTGCTACAGATAGGGCTCCTCCCATTAATTACATCATCTTTATCCAGCTGAGGTGTCCTGACCTGCTTACCCAAGTCTAAACACATGTCTCAAATTATCTACTCTCTGGGGAATCTTCTTCCTATAAATAAAAGTCCATTCGGCCTCTCTTGGTTGGAATAAATGATGATCACACATTTACTACATCTTAATTGCAGCTTCGCAGCCACAGATACCTTAACCTAGATTACTTAATACTACTCCAACAGAAATATACTGAACTCAGGCTATTAAAAACATTACTGCAACAGATATAAATACAATATATACAAGAAATCCCTACATTCAGCACAATACAAAAAAGGGTGCAGCCTGTAGACCAGGTTTCTCTCTAGGATTTGGTTCAGCAATTAACATCTGTTGTGGTCATAATAAGTCAGTGGTGGCAAAGTTCTAATAACCCTCCAGCATGAGAACATTCTTAATTTTCCCCATACATTCTTCTAGCAATTAACTATCTTCTATCAACTATCAACACCTTTCCTAATGTTGAAAATGTTATCAGACCCCTTTAAACCAAGTGTGTTTCAGCTCAGGTTTTTCTTCATTTCCTGCCATTCCTGGTCAGCTTCAAGTCAAACTTTGCTGTACCATTTGCAATACTCAAAATATCCTTCCTATGTCGAGAAATGGATGCAATAGTGTACTCAAAATAATGCACAAAATCATTATCACTTGATTGTAGTACCTGTGTGAATAAAACCTCGACTCACACTGTTGCTTTATAGGCTTTTCTGTCTGCAATACCATTTATCCACATCTTGATCTTGCTATTTACCCTCTTCGGTTACGAACTTAATGATTTACTGTATATGTATAGTCACCATTTTGGTAGTTATAATAGCCGAGTATGTTAAACTGAGATACATCTAATAATCAGTAATACCTTCCTGTGTTCTTCAGTTTTCTATATACCCTAATTAATAAAATTCTGTATTCTTCCTCTTCTGCCAATAACCAAATCATTCACATAGACAAAAAAAACAGAGCTCCAGGCACATATCCCTGAAGCACATTATTGTGCACATCCATTCATCACTGCTCTCTGCTCCTGAGCTTTCTGTAGCGATGCAGGCAAATGTCCTTCAGCAAATTTTAATTTCCATTACTGGTCGCTTGCATGTCAACTTACCAGATTCCTGCTGCAACCCCGTATACATACACACAGCATCTATAATATTCCCCTTATCCAAACAAAGTGGCCAATGTCCCAGATGGTCACAGGCTGCTTCCCACTTTTGAGGGGGAGAGCTGACTGGTGATGATTTAACCGGAGGATCACCACACCTCAGGCGAGGGGCAAGGTTGAGACGGCGGGGCCTTCATGAATAACCTCAGCCGGTACGGGAATTGAACCCGTGCTGTTGGCCTCGCTCTGCATCACAAACCAGCTGTCCAGCCAACTGAGCTGAACCGGTCCCCTTATCTACACACTGATATCTCACAAAATTTAAATTAGTCAAACATAACCTTCACTTCATGAATCCCTTGGGCGATACGGTGGTGCAGTGTTTAGCACTGCTGCCTCACGGCGCTGAGGACCCGGATTCGATCTTGGCCCCGGGTCACTGCCTGTGTGGAGTTTGTACATTCCCCCTATGTCTGCGTGGGTCTCACCCCCACAACCCAAATGGTGTGCAGGGTAGGTGGATTGGCCACTCTAAATTGCCCCTTAATTGGGGGAAAAATAATTGGGTACTCTAAATTTCTTTTTCAAAAACTCCTTGAATCCCTATCATGCCCCGAATTTGCTGATGAATTTTTATGAAATTAACCCCACATTTTGAACTACAGATGCTCACTCCCAATTTCGGATAGGTAGCCCAGTTTCTGACTTCCTTTTCCTAATTAGAGGTGGAACCTTTGTCGCAACACATTCTTGGTGTCGCTGCTATTTCCTCTCCATTCTCCTTTAGTATTTCGGGATGCAAGCTATCTGGGTCTGGTGGTTCTGGTGATTTTTCTGCTTTTAGCTGCATCAGCAATTTTTTTAAATCCTTGCGTTTGTAAGCTCCAAAACCAGTTCTTCAACATCTTCTTCGTTGCTTCAGCTGACCCACTTTCAATTACCTTGGTAAAAAAAATGTAGCGCGTACCGAAAACGAAGGATAAATTAGATGTTACAAATTTCCGCCCATAATTATTTGGCATAAAAGCTGCAAAAGCAGTCTGATACAAATCGGAGCAGAAAAAGATCACAGAAACGATGTAGATTAAAGTAATCATTCTATAGAAAATAGATGTACCTGTAATAAAAATGATTTATTCTTGTAAAACATTATGAAAGGGGGATAGAAGGTACCATAGGCCGAGCCAGAAGGCAGCAAAATGTATCGAAAGTTAATTGAAGGACAGGATAAACCTTTCTGTACAATAGAGTAAATCAACGTGGTTAAGAAAAATGTGTTTATATACAAAAATTGTTTATAAATATGGAAAATACCAATGAAAAGATTTTTTTTTAAAACATCATGAAAGGACAAAGAAACTCTGGTATTATTCTTGATTTATTAATGTATCCCATGCATATTTAAAACTTGCACAAAGGATAGGAGGTGGGTTCACCTTTCATGTCGCATTAGAAGTTAGTTTTATCAACATTTTGCATTTTTATACGTTTAAGTGTTTTATTTTCCATCCATTTTGAAGACTGACTTGGATTTTCTGCTTCTGTGCTCGTCGGCCAGCAATTTTCCACCCATTAAAACAAATGCAACCAAGTGGAAAATGCCAGCCGATGATTCGTGCCACTCACTTGTCTAAGTGGTCATTCTTCCCCGAGCGAGCGTATGCCAGTCATCAGGTTATTCAGCCATGAGAGTACAATTGCCATGCCCAATTCTGCTGTCAATCACTTTGCACGCACTTACACTTTCCAGCACAGGGTCAGTGGAGTAGGATCCCAACTCTATTCTATTTCTGCAGCCACGCCACGCCCCACGCCCCCCCTCACCCCCCCCCCCAATCCACCCCACAGTTCAACAAAATCTTGACTGTAAGTGTAGGACCTCTATGACTGACATGAGCTAATGGAGCATAGAATGCAGCAAGCCTGTCTACTGGAATCAGAAATGTGCAGTGCAATTAATTCATCAATCATCTTTTCTTGGAAGCAGTTAAGGAAGATGCTTTTTTTTGGGGGGGGGGGGGCGAAGAGAGAGGGAGAGAGAGAGAGAGAGCGAGAAGAACCACAGTAGAACTTACGCGGACACAGTAAAAGACTTCTCAATCACCAAACTATTGGTTGGTTGCTAACAGAAATAACAGGTTCAATAACTGGCTGATTAAGCACTTGCTATTGAAAGGTCGCTCAGTGCACTAGCTAATCTTTCCAGCAAGCAACATGGTGTCAGGAAAGTTCACATACATGTGTGGGTCATCGACCATGGATCAGCCCCTCAATCCCATTGCTCTTCACCCCACCTCGCCGCTCTCGATAGCAATCAGCGAGACACAAGACATAGCGTCAGAAGCCGACCGGTCTAAAACCGGGGATCACTCCGTTTTCCATCTCGGTGGCAGAAAAAAAACCTACAATTTTCCTCCTGCATGGTTGCTTAGCAACTAGCGAGCTTCTGCATGACAGCAGATGCCATTGAACTAAAAGTCTGTACCACAGCAGGTTTTACATTGCTGCAAATTTAAATTTGATCTTTTCAGATTAAGCAGCTATAAATTCTCCAGTGCTACACGATACAGATCGTACACCATTCGACCTTCTCGAATGCCACTGAAAAACTGCTGCAGCAAACTGACCATCATTGTTCAGAAAAGGACATTTGCTATCACCTTTGGAGGAGGGAACTTGTCTGCAGTACATTTAATTAACCTCAGAGGCTTTGAAAATATAAATATTGACTTGGGCAATCTGAAATTCAGAGACTATTCGATCTTCCCCAACAAAGATGCTGGATGCCACTCAGATCAGTAACCTTTTACAGGGCGGCGGAGTGGTTAGCACTGCTGCCTACGGCGCCAAGGACCCAGGTTCGATCCCGGCCCCGGGTCATTGTCTGTGTGGAATTTGCACATTCTCCCCGTGTCTGCGTGGATTTCACCCCCACAACCCAAAGATGTGCAGGGTCGGTCGATTGGCCACACTAAATTGCCCATTAATTGGGTATGCTAATTTTTTTTTTTAAATCAGTGGTGTCAATCTATCAACTCTGGACGTCATCTGAGTAATAGGAGTAATAGGATCAACTTTTATTCCAAATATTCAAATGACTTTAAACCAGACTTCCAAAAACATATCCTGGAAGCTAATTAAAATCTACACCTTCAAAGATCAGCATTGTAATGTAGCACACAAGTTTTTGTTTGGGGAGGTTGGAGGCTGGGGGAAAAAAAGAGAAATTGGAGAGAGGGAAAGAAGGGAGAGAAAAAGAGAGAACAAAAAAAGGTAAGGTAAGAGAATCATAGAATCTGCAGTGCAGAAGGAGGCCATTCGGCCCATCGAGTCTACACCGGCTCTTGAAAAGGGTTCTCTACTTAAGCCCACGCCTCCACCCTATTCCCACTAAGGGCTATTTAACATGGCCAACCCACCTAACCTGCACATCTTTGGACTGTGGGAGGAAACCGGAGCACCCGGAGGAAACCCACGCACACACAGGGAGAACGTGCAGATTCCACACAGACAGTGACCCAAGCTGGTAATCGAACCTAGGACCTTGGAGTTGTGAAGCAACTGTGCTAATCACTATGCCACCGTGCTGTCCAGAGGAGAGGAGAGGAATTGATTAGATGGGAACTTTCACCATACTAGTACCGGAAGGTTTGCGTTCCATCAGCAGTGCAATTAATTCATCACTCGTCTTTTCTTGGAGACAGTGAAGGAATATCAGGATAAAAACCACAGTGGAACCTGCATGGACAGAGACACTGCAAAAGACTTCTCAATCACCAAACTACATGATTGGCTGCTAACAGAAGTAACAGGTTCTTTTCAAGCAAAATGGTCCTATTTCAGGTTTTGAAATTAATCGGAAAATAGCGAATTGTTTCTCATTAACTAACCTTCTTTCTCCCCTCCCCTTCAAGATCTCTAAACAGTTTCAAGTTTTGGGAATTGTAATTACTCAATCCCTTGGAGACATGTTTGGACTCAACATTGACCGTTAGTTGAAACATATGAAGCAGGACTTGGCACATCGGTCTAATTGGCCGCTCTTATAAATTCTGGAAAGATGAATATATTGCCAAAAAGTCTACATTTATTTCAGTGCATTCCACTGTTTATCCCCAAGCGTTTATTTGTTGCAACAGACCAACTAATTTCTTCTTTCACTTGGAATAAGAAAACACCCAGAATTCGTAAAGTTTCCACTAAGATCCATGAATTTAGGTGTTTGGCACGGCCAATCTTTCAGTTTTAATATTGGTCTGCTGATATCCATAATATTTATTTTTTGTTTCATTCGGAGCCGGCTAGTTTACCGCTAAGCAATTGGAGGCAGCTTCCTGTCAATCCACATCTCTACCTGCTGTGTCGTGCTCCTCCACTCCCTTTTTCAACCAGTCAATTTGCTCCAAACCCCATCGTTAGACACCTCGGACCCAGGTTACAAGCCACTTTCGGCCACAGGGGAATGGGCCTAGGTGGGGTGCTCTTTTGGAGGGTCAGTGCAGACTCAATGGGCCGAACGGCCACCTTCTGCACTGTGGGGATTTCTATGGATCTACAATCACTCTTCACGCTGGCCTATTGGTGCAAATCATTTATGTCCACCTTCATAGGAATCATAGAATTTACAGTGCAGAAGGAGGCCATTCGGCCCATCGAGTCTGCAACGGCCCTTGGAAAGAGCACCCTACCTAAACCCTCACCTCCACCACATCCCCGTCACCCAGCAACCCCACTCAACCTTTCAGGACACTAAGGGCAATTTATCATGGCTAATCCACCTAACCTGCACATCTTTGGACTTGTGGGAGGAAACCGGAGCACCCGGAGGAAACCCACACAGACGCGGGGAGAATGTGCAGACTCCGCACAGACAGAGTCCCAAGCCAGGAATCGAACCTGGGACCTGGAGCTGTGAAGCAACTGTGCTATCGTGACCCGCTTCATTAGGAGATTCTGTCATTCAGATCTGGCGTGCGAGGGGCAGCAAGACCCTTGCTAACTTGCATATTATATTGATAATACTTTTGCTTCCGTTGCCTCTCTCGGGAATAAGATCTGCTCAGTGGGCTAGACAGCTGGTTTGTGATGCAGAACAAGGCCAGCAGCACGGGTTCAATTCCCGTACCAGCTGAAAAATCCGAATTCTCCCTCCATGTACCCAAACAGGCGCCGGAATATGGTGACTAGGGGCTTTTCACAGTAACTTCATTGCAGTGTTAATGTAAGCCTACTTGTGACAATAAAGGTTATTTATTTATTTAATTAATTCACATTCCGCTAACTACAAATCAGAGATTTTGTGCGCGCACAAAAAAAGGGAGAAAAAAAAAATCGCTCACTTTCCTTTACTGCCACCTAAATCACGGATAGATAGATATTACATTAGAACTAAATCTTTTTGTTACGGGGCTCATTTTCAAATGATATTCTCTAAACTTTACACAACCTAGCCCTTCGCTTTCTGCCATAAAAACTTTGGGAGCAACATTTTGATTCAGACTAACAGAAGATAACTGGAAATCTATTCTCTCTCGTGTACATTCCTCATCTGTACGTGCACCATATGGGTTGTTACAATTTAAAATCTTACATCGTATCCATCTAATTATCTCAGATTTACCCTAATTTTGACCCCACCTGCAATAGATGCCATAGATGCCTCTCTAATGTGCTTGAACTGTGGTGTCCTAAATTGGCTACGCTTTGGAAAAATGTTTTTACATCATACATTTTTTAGTAGTAGCTTTGAACCTTGTCCTATTACAGTACTCATTGGAGTGGAACCAATGGCAACCCTCAGACTGCTGCACTCGCCTTTTCAACAGGACAGTGGATGGCTATAATTTATTATTGGCGATTTATTATTGGTTGATTTGCAAAATGTATTTGGTACTTGAGGATTTCCTAGCTTTTGAATCTTCGTGGGCCAAAGTATTCGTCTTTGGAGCCTTAATTGTCCCACGGAATCAGTTTTTCCATTAATTTGCATTCATCTCAAGTTACCGACTTTCCTTATAGTTCTCAACGTCCTCAGACAGCACGCTGGCGCAGGGGTTAGCTCTGCAGTCTCACAGCGCCAGGGACCCGGGTTCAATTCTAGCCTCGGGTCACTGTAGAGTTTTCACCTTCTCCCGGTGTCTGCGTGGGTTTCCTCCCATTTCCCCCCCACAGTCCAAAGATGTGCGGGCTGGGTGGATTGGCCATGCTTATTTGCCCATTAGTGTCCAAAAGGTTAGGTGGAGTTATGAGGATAGGGTGGGGGAGTGGGATCGATGGGCCGAATGGCCTCATTCTGCACTGCGGGGATTCTGATTCTATGATTATTGGATATACATATACCATTACATTGGAAGCAGTCTGTGTCATAATATACACACAAGTATATGATGGTGCATAGACAGACACTGACTGACACACTGAATGACCAATCAACACACAGAACACAGCAGCCAATCACCAGACAGGACACAGCCACTATAAAGACAGAGGGCACTAGTTTTCCCGCTCTCTTGGGATGCAGCCTTTGAGACAGCCAGAGCCTGTGATCAGCAACACAAACATCCACCATGTGCAAGCAGGATAGTCTGGTCAGGTTAGCCTCAGGTCTCCAATCAACTCAACATAGTGTCAACCCACAGTGCAAGTACGTTTAACAGCTCATAGTTCAATAAAATAGAATTGTACTTCTGCAAGTGTTGGTAGCCTGTCTCTCTCACTGCTCTGGTAAACGCAGTCCTCGCAGACCCAGCTTACCCAACATATCAGTCTGCACCGCCCCATTTTACTAATTGGTGAAGTGATCTTAAGCAGAATCTCAAACTTGAGAAAATGAAGTACCCTTTGAAGACCAGACGGGTTTGTGAAGGGTAGGTGCTTGTCGTCCAATGTGAGGGGACTTTCGAATGTTGTATTGTCCCCGGTGGAAGGGAGGGAGCCGGAGGCCATTGTGGCATTGGATGTCGAGAATGCCTTTGTTAGGGTTTTAAAGGGATATTTGTTCACAGTTCTGGAACGGTTGGGATAGGGCCCAAGTTTGTGGCATCGGTCTGGTTATTATGGAAGGCGCCTGCGGCCAGCGTTCGTACAAACACTGAGAGCTGGGGATATTTTCAGCTGCATAGAGGAACGAGGCAGGGGTGCCAATGACCCCCCCCCCCCCCCCCCCCCCCCCGTCTATTGTTCGCAGTGGCAATTGAGCAGGTCATTGCCTCGAGGGCTTTGGACAGGTGGACAGGGATACTCGGGGGGGGGGGGGGGAGGGAATGTTGAACACAGAGGGTCCTTGTGCATGTAAAGGATCCGATCCCCACAATGGGGGATATCACGGCACTGCAGGACAATTTAGGACTTTACCGGGGTACCAGTTGAATTGGGAGAAAAGCAAGTGTTTCCTGGTAACTCAGCCGGGGGGGGGGGGGGGGGGGGGGGGGTCAATTTGAGGGCGTTGTCGATTTGTCTTCCGAGTTCCCATTTCAGATGTTTCGGGGTGCAGGTGGCCTGGGATTGGGCCCGGTTCCAATTTGTTTGGCGGATGGAGTCGGGCTCGTGTGTGTGGGTGGGTGGGTGTGGGGGCAAGGGCATTGGTGGCGGCTTCTCTACCTTTTGCTCCGGGGAAGTACTCATGGGACCCAGTGGTGGCCTCCGCACTGAAGATATGGAGACAATTTTGGCAACATTTCCAAGTTGGGGACGGTATCAAAGTTGGTGCCGGTTTGTGCAAACCACATATTGGAGCCAGACCAGCTGGACGGCTAGGTTCAGAGGATGGGAGGAGAAGGAGGTTGCTGTGGTGAAGGATGCATTTTCGGTGGGCTGATTTGAGGAGTTGGCAGAGAAATTTGGACTTTCACAGGCAGATAGATTTATATATTTATAAGTGCGTGACTTCGCGAAGAAGATCTTCCCTGTGGTTCCCCCTTTCTCATTGCTGGAGGGTTTGTCACTGGCAGGTATGGAGGAGGGGAGCATCTCGGGGGTTTATGGCAGGCTTATAGCAACGGAGGCAGTATCCTTGGAGGGGGTTACAGCCAAGTGGGAGGAGTCATTGGGGTCCGAGATTGGGGGGGGGCATGGTGCAGGATTCTGAGTCGGGTGAATGCAACATCATAGCGTGTGAGGTTAGGGCTGATATAGTTGAAGGTAGTACAGAGGGCCCATTTGACCAAATCCAGGATGAGCGGGGTATTTGTGAGGGTGGAGGATGAGTGTGGGCATTGCGGGAGGGGTCCGGCTAACTGTGTATACATATTCTGACCGTGTCCTAAGCTGGTGGGGTTCTGGGTCTCCTTTGGCACCATATCGGCGATCCTCCAAATGGAACTGAAGCCCTGGCCTTCACTTCGCTGATGGTTCAAAGGTGAGCTGGAGGTCAGCTTCTCCAGTCAGCGCCTCGGTATGGCTGGGGAATCTTGGAAATGTTGTATCTCGGGAACATTAAGTACACTGTGAGGAGCGCAATTGAAGATGCAGCTTGCATCTTCCACACCACACTACCTCAGCGCTTCATTCAGTTTCTCTCATCCCAACCTTACCAACTTGTGTGGTATGACATTTTTTTCTACTTATTGATTCAGATGATCAGCTTAATTGGTAGCAATTGTGCCCTTGACTCTTGGGTTCAGCCTCAATTGAAGATTGAAGCACATAACATGGGCTGACAATAAACTCGGAATGCCTCTTGAAACAAGGTGTTTGTCTCGGTGGACATAAAGGTCCGACAGTACTAAGACAAGCAGGGGTGTGCGCCAACATCCTGGCCAACATTTATCCTTGACCAATGTCAGCAAGAACAGATTAACTGACAATTCCATTTGTGGAATTTCATTAGAAACTGACTGTCCTACTTTGCATAAATACAGCAACTGTACACAGAAAAGTAACTGGATGTGAAATGGAATAACTCTCCAGTATTCTTCATTACTTTCTCTCAGTAAGAGCACTGTAGAAACTCATCTCTACTACAACCAACATGGCAGGTCGAGCGCAACTGTACAGCAAGGCACCCTCATTCAATAGAAACCCAACATGTAGCTTCTCCTCTCTGATGGAAATCTCCGAAAGCTAAAGGTTCATCCATTTGGCCTTTCAAGCTGGCTTAAATAGACAATATAAATTTACATTTTCATTGATTTTATTCCAACATCCTAAGGGAACTGAATAACCTTAAGCTAAACAGTAAGAAGTAATCAGGGTAATCCCCTCTTTCACTCTCTGGTGACTCCCAGGTGTGTTGGTCAAGGCTTAGAGCATTTGATGCCAAGCTTGCAAGAATCTGGAGTCGTGGGCGCCCCACTGATCATCTGGCTCCAGTTACCTCACCATACAGACGGTTCTTGGATATGCAATTGCCTCCCATCCTGTGGACGTACTGATCCATTGAAGCCGCCTCCGATTAGTGCCGACATGTTTGGGAGCTCTGCCTTTAAGACAACTGCCAGATCTGCGATTTCATCCTGTGGGCATCTTTCCTTAGTGTGTCGCAGCTGGTGAAGATGGAAATTGAGCTTGTTTTCCCCTCGTCATTGTAGTCGCTCATGTTTCACCGACAGCAACATGCTAAGAAAACATCAGCTCGGCCAGACGGTCAGCTTTGTATTATTCCATGCAAGCCGGCGGGAGGTGATCATAGATCATAGAATTTACAGTGCAGAAGGAGGCCATTCGGCCCATCAAGCCATCCATGGTGGCTGCTTTCCCCATGCGCGTATCAAGCTCGGCGTTGAGGAACGGATTGTCGTAGAGCCACGGTATCAGAATTTTCTAACCTTCACCATTGGGGTGGTATTTAGTGTGATCAGGAGTAGAGACGCAACACCGTGACCCATGACTGCTGGCTAAGATGCTGTGGTTCCAAGAATCACGTTCATCCAACTAATGTTTTTAGAAAGGTATCAAATATTTGTGCATGTGGTTGAGGGAGGGGTCTGCTAAATTGAAGTTAATAGCGCATTCATTTTGTACTTGACCAGTCCAAAGATGTGCAGGTTAGGTGGATTGGCCATGATAAATTGCCTTTAGTGTCCAAAATTGCCCTTAGTGTTGGGTGGGGTTAGTGGGTTATGGGGATAGGGTGGAGGTGTTAACCTTGGGTAGGGTGCTCTTTCCAGGAGCCGGTGCAGACTCGATGGGCCGAATGGCCTCCTTCTGCACTGTAAATTCTATGTTCTATTAAGTCAACTTATCTCTTCAGATCTGCATTTAAATGTCTAAATCATATCCCCTTTGACCCAGTTCTTTTCCTTTAAAATGTACACAGTACACAAGAGTTCAGAGAAAATTTAGATGGATGATTCCAGGAATAAATGATGACGAAAACGCACAGTTTGGTTTCACTGGAGAAGATGGAGAAAAGGGAACAGATAGTACAGGGGTAAAGATGGTTATATGAACCAGAAGCCTGAACTAGAAGTCACGGATACAAAATAAACAAACTTCAATCATTACTTAGGATTCAAACAAAAATTCTCCTACTTCCACAACCCCATAATTCCGCCCCCCCCGGCCCGAGTTCCAGAGTAAAGGATGTGTGGCTGAAATTCCTAGAAAAGGCAACTTATTCTTTTTAATCAACTCCTCATTAAAAAGGAGTCAATGCTACTCGCTTCACAATTTAAAGTTGGAAGTTCAAAGAGAGAGGGGGGAGACAGATTGAATTCTGCATAGGGCTCCTGTACCACTGGAGCAATGAAATAAGTCATTTTGGCAATGCAATTGGTCTGTCAAACCATGTAAACTGGAAGGCTGATTAATATCACAGAGCTTTAATCAATTATACTTCAGGAGACAGGAAGAAGTCTCAAGGAGCTTTCTTTTCTGGGAGATTTAGTTCCTGTGGTTAGATTACTCCTTCAGCCAACTGGATAACTTGGGTGGCATAAACGATAAGATAACCTATGCATTGTCTTTTCCAGTTCCTTACAGTCTGTATCATTGAAAAAGTATTTCGACACATCAAGAAACCCAAAATATCATCCATTATTCATCTGGGAACTGTTACATTGGAGCAACACCTGCGTAGTTTGGGCGTAGCACCAGGGGCTTACCCTGCAACTTAACTGTTCTCGGAGTTGTAAATGGCTAATGCGGACACTGGGTCCATTCACATCATCAGAAACTCTATATTAAGAACAAATGCGTTGTTTGGGAGGAGGGTGATGATACAGGATAAAACAAAAAGTTAATGATGGGTCAGGTTTCCAGCACCCGTATTGCAATCATTGTCAGCTGTCCCTTGATGAGCATAATGTCAAGCCAGGGTCACATGTTTCTGCTAATGGGTCTTCAGACTGTGAAAGTTCAGTTTGAACCAGAAGATCTTTGGGCACAAAGGGCACGACATCCCACAAGGTAGTGGGATCTTTTTCCTTCATTGTCCACTGTCGATCTGCTGCATCATCAAGGCTCAAAGCATTATTCAGCTGGATGGACAAGTTGATGCCATTCTGGGTGATTGCTCGCGAACTCCACTCAATCATTGAGGTCAATGATGCCATGCTTCAAGAAGACCTTCAGAATGTCTTTGAATTTTTTTTAAAAGAAAATATTTAATAATAATCGCTTGTTGTCACAAGTAGGCTTCAATGAAGTTACTGTGAAAAGGCCCTAATCGCCACATTCCAGCGCCTGTTTGGGGAGGCCGGTACGGGAATTGAACCCGCGCTGCTGGCATTGTTCTGCATTACAAGCCAGCTATTTAGCCCACTGTGCTAAAGCAACAGGCATTTGTAATTTTAACACTTTTAAACGGAAAGATCCAACAAAGTCAAAAAACCCACAATAACATAGCTATCTCCCCTCAAACGTGGATGACAAATATCACGGTCCATGTAACTTTTGCATGTCATGGTCCTCCCTTCATTGATTTTCCTACTTTATTCATCACTTCCATACCGCCCCACATTTCCCCCCCACTCCCCATTCTAACCCCCCTTGCTGACAGACCTTATCCTGGAGCCCCCATAGTGGGAGGCACGGGAAACTCGGGACCTGTATCCAAACAAAGTCTCGCACTTGCAAGTACCGGAACTATTATGGGCCAGGGTTTAGAGAACACCAAAGTATATCAGGGAGTTTACCTGACCCACAACTTTGAACAGATTTTCAGACAGGGGGGGAAGGGTAGTTTAGATTAAAGTAGGGAGGTAATAAGATTGGGACCTGTACAAAAGGTAAACGGCTTTTGCACTGTTTATGGTTTTAGGTAACCCTTAGTAACTTTCCAAACAACATCCATAAGCCAAAACACTTTTTAACAAAAACAGTAGGCTTGAATTCTCTACAGGAACAGGATTACTTTGAAATCATCAAGTGATCTGGAGACACATTCTTTAGAGAGAGATGTACACCTTCTTGTTTGAATGCAGCTCTCCAACGGAAAGCGAAACTAAAGCACAGAGACAAAAAGAGCTCCACTCACACAATGAGATCATTGCAGCCATTTGATAAAACACACTTTTCTGAAAGGGACATTCACATGACAGAACCCATTCCCATCTGGCTGTTTAGCACAGGGCTAAATCGCTGGCTTTGAAAGCAGACCAAGCAGGGCAGCAGCACGGTTCGATTCCCGTAACAGCCTCCCTGAACAGACGCCGGAATGTGGCGACTAGGGGCTTTTCACAGTAACTTCATTTGATGAAGCCTACTCGTGACAATAAGCGATTTTCATTTCATTTCATTTTTCATTTCAAACACCTCCTTTAGCTCCCCCAAACTTGGAAAAGCCCTCATCAATAAAAAGATCTCCGAATCTCTTGATCCCTGCCCACTGTCACCTCCTAAAGCCCCCATCCAGCTCCTCCCCCCGAGCGAACCTGTGGTTGTCCCAGGTCAGTGACCACACCAACCCCCCCCCCCATGTGCTGCCTCCACTGTCACCACATCCGCAGGGATGCCACTACGACCGGGCTTGTGGAGTACCGAGCCGGCGAGAACAGCAGAGGTGCCGGCAACAAAGTCCTCAGGGTCCTGCCCTTGCAAGATGCTGCCTCTACCCGCTCCCACACCAATCCCTCCCCCACTTCCTAAGTGTTGATATGTTAGCCACCCAGTAATAGTTGATAAAGTTCGGAAGAGCCAGCCCCCCCCCCCATGCCCGGGCCCCCGCTCAAATAGGAGTGTAATATCTGGCTGACCAGGTGTGGGTTGATACTTGTTTTGTTTTGGCAACATTCAAGAACAAGCAAATTTCTATTGTGCATAATCAGAGATGGTGCACTGGGTAATGACATTGTCGTCATCCACAAACTGTAGATGGATTTTAAGATGGTAGACGAATGAGTTAAAGAGTTTTCCACCTAGATGGTACTTAATATTCACGTCAGTAGTTGATCGGTTACGAGGCGCATAGCCTCGGTTAGGTTCTACGTATTCAGTATGGGGGTTATCACACAGCGTTGTTTGACACAGGTCCGTATTTTGAAGGAATGAGTTTCACATCTCCCATTCAACACCGATGCAGCCATATTATCATGAAGCAATTGCAGAGAAATGTATTGGTCTCCCAAATCTTTGTAACACCAATCCTCAAAGCCTTGTGACTTACGGAGTTAAACACTTTGATCAGCTCGATGAAAACAATGAAGTATTCCTGGAGTTGTTCAGTACGTTTCTTCAAACAAAGGCCAAAAGCCACAGTGTCTTTCTGGGAGGATATCCTCAGCCACAGGAAGGAGTCGATTCAAGAGGTCTGCGCCAGGATTTTCCCAGCAATGGATGAGGAGGAAATAGCTCGATAATTTCCAGAACATGGCTCGTCTCCCTCTTGAAGATAGTTACAATTGTCACATTCCTTTTTAAAAAATAAATGTACCCAATTCATTTCTTTTTCCTATTAAGGGGCAATTTAGCGTGGCCAATCCACCTACCCCTGCACATCTTTGGGTTGTGGGGGCGAAACCCACGCAGACACGGGGAGAATGTGCCAACTCCACACGGGCAGTGACCCAGGGCTGGGCTCAAAGCTGGGACCTCCGCACTGTGAGACAGCAATGCTAACCACTGCGCCACCGTGTTGCCCACAATTGTCACATTCCTGAAGTTGTGGTGGGGGAAGGAAATTATTGTTTCTCCCAAATCTGCGTGGAGTCTTAATATGAGCGAAGGTCCACCAGCTGAGAAGATCGCAGCTGAAGTGCCACCAGACTAACGTGCTTTCCATTTGTTTCATTGCTTGCTGCTGCTCTTCCACAGATGGTGGTGCCCCCATGGATTCGACCCGAAACAAGTTGAAATGTTCTTTTCAACAATGACTTGACATGACAACCTTGTCAACTTTACAAGGGGAAACACCACCTCGTGGGCATAGAGGATTTTGTCCATTTGACCTCACTACATTCATTATACACATCGCCCTGGTGCTCCAAAGAAGATTTGCATGGCATGATGGTCAGCATACTGTTGAATTTCCGCTCCCACCGCATGTCTTTTATCTTTGAACATCAGCCTTGAGCTGCAGGTATGCTGCCTGGAGTTGCCACCTTGGGCTGTTCTGCCAAGCAATAAAGGCTGCTCAGGTTTTGTTCTAGGAGGTTGTCCATTTTGTCAAATCAGCCGTGATAACGAAGGTGCCCAAACCCAATAATAATAATAATCTGGGCACAGGAGTCCTGACCAGCTGACTTGATTGGATTCCACTGTACACTTTCAGCTCCGTTGTAGAAAACAAGTTCCAGATTGGAGGTAAACTGCACTTGGAATTCACTTTCCAATCGAATTGTTTTAAGGCTGAGACATTGATCTGCTTGCTCTTGAACTCTTCCGCCTTGGTGCTAAGTGGGTGTTCATCATCGATCAAACATGTCAATGTTCTATCCAGTATGTATCAGTCAGCCCTCCACATGGATGCAGATGTCACTTAGATCTTTGAACATTGGCATAATCCAGGAGACGAAAACTCTTTGATCCAGAATACTTCCATGTGGATTCGTATTAGTCTTTCTGGACAAATACTGTGTTAGTTCGTGACTGTAATAAAGGTCAGTTCAGACACTGTAGTCAAGCAGTTTAACTCTAGTTTCATGTTGATATTTAAAAAAAAATCAGGGCAGCACGGTGGCACAGTGGTTAGCATTGCTGCCTACGGCGCTGAGGACCTGGGTTCGAATCCCGGCCCTGGGTCACTGTCTGTGAGGAGTTTGCACATTCTCCCCATGTCTGCGTGGCTTTCGCCCCCACAACCCAAAGATGTGCAAGTTAGGTGAATTGGCCAAGTTAAATTGCCCCTTAATTGGAAAAAATAATTGGGTACTCTAAAAAAAAATTTTTTTATTTTTTTTTTAAATCTACGCTCTGACAGCACAGTCACACTGCATTCAGCAAATTCCCCATTCCGTATAGTTCCAAATTGGTGAAACCTGGCAAGAATGGAGGAAACAAAAGCAGTGTTCTCTCGTTCTCCATTAAGCATGAAGAATGATGACCTGGCCAAGTTAGTGACATACACGGAATTGTAGACCTCGGGATAGGGGGGAAAAAAAGCATGTTGCTGCACACTCAGCCAGAAAATAAACACCATACAACAGATAACGCGGATAAAATCAGAGCAGAAATATAGTTTATAATACATTCATTCAGATTAACTGCAATATCAGATTAGTTGCAATATTTGTTCCGCATCAATGATATAAAACAAACTGCAATTAACACTGTCAGATGAAAACTCATCCACAATGAAAACCAATTTAGAATAATTTAAAATATGCATTTTCAATACAACTATATTCAAACATTTAACAAATATTCTGATTTCTCATAGAGTTTCAATGGCTAATTTATATATATGGTACGGACGCCTGGCCAGCTATCAACAGTAATTCAGAAACTGGAACAGAAACATAACTTCTTCAAGTTTTAAGATGGTGCAGAAAGATTGATTTGTTCCAGGAGTGATAATAAGAAATATAGCTTGTTTATTTTATAAACAAGCTTTATTGAAACATAAGAAAACAATATTTAAACTTAAGCTTCGACCCGAACAATAACAGGTTAAATGTAGTTTCTTAACCTTAACACACTAGTTCCCCATTAAACAGTACGTTCAACAGAACATGCAGCTCTCGTGCCACTTAGACAGACCACGGCAATGCTTGCATTTACGAAGCAACTTTTCTTATGTTTTTTGTAATGAATTTAGAGTACCCAATTCTTTTTCCAATTACGGGACAATTTCACATGACCAAGCCTATTTTGCATATTTTTGGGTTGTGGAGGTGAGACCCACACAGACACGAGGAAAATGTGCAATCACCACACGGACAGTGACCCGGGCTGGAATCGAACCTGGGTCCTTGGCGCAATGGGCAGCAGTGCTTACCATTGTGCCCCGTGCCACCCTACTAATACAATAATGATAACTGAAGTGCAAGCTAAACTAGAAATCTTCCCAACTACCATGTCAACCCTGCTGAGTATTCTGACTCCAGAGAATACAAACTCACTATATTTAATAAATTGCTACCAATACGCATGCTGAAACTGTACAAACAAGGACTTTAGGCAAGAATAGAGGTTATGGGGAGAAGGCAGGAGAATGGGAAGAGAAAAATATCAGCCATGATTGAATGGCGGAGGAGACTTGATAGGCCGAGTGGCCTAATTCTGCTCCTATGTCTTATGCTCAACTACTAAAATGATGTCTCCCGTGTTTGATTGGTGCACCAACACAAACTAGATAGACACAAAATAACACCCAATTTCACACAACGCCACAAAAAAAATCAACCCTTTCATCAAAGGGGAGAATATTAACAGAAAAGGAGATTCTGGATTAGAAAATAATTGAGCATTAGCAACAAAGCAATGAATTCCAAAAGCTTTAATCAAAACGACAACACAGTCTGAGGAGGGTTCCACTCACCAACTAACATAGCAACTGTTGTTAAAAATATGGAAATCCACAGGGAATATAAAACCTCAGCATTACCAAACAGACTTTCAAATATGCAACTAAATGTCAAAACAACACATTGTCTACTCAAGTTAAACATTCTTCCAGTGGAGGAAACTTTTCCAGATTATTTTAGTTGTTCGACCTTGAACTTTTCTAAAACTGACCAATTGCAATCCAGCTCAAGCCCATCAGTAAAAGCACCAATCAAAAACGAGGTTTACAAGCACAAAGAATAAATTGAAGTTGATCCAGTTCACTGGAATGTTGGGAGTTAAAAAGGGAGCTCCGATGGATGTTTGCGGAACAAGCTGCAAAGAAAGTCCTCACTAAAGTGAGGGATTTTGCAAGAAAAAAGTTAGGCAGGTCTTAACTAAAAGGGATGGGCTACCTGGCCTTTTGTTGCTCCTAAAGATTTGCATATTCACATACCTTGCAGTCGAAGCTTGAGCTCATCCTTAATCCCAAATCCTAACGTATGTTAAGACCAGTCCAGCCATCAATATTCCTCACCGTCTCCCAGTGCAGGAAAACATTCATTTTGCCACTTGTACATCCCAGATTTTCATTGCTCCACCAGTGACATCCGTGTCTTTAGCTGTCCTCCCTTGACTATTTTAGAACCTACCTTCTCAGCCAAGCTCTTGGCCACTGCTCCTAATATTTGTTATCTCGCTCAATGTCAATTTTGTTTGCTAGGTCACTGTCCGTGTGGAGTTAGGTCACTGTCCGTGTGGAGTCTGGTCACTGTCCGTGTGGAGTCTGGTCACTGTCCGTGTGGAGTTTGGTCACTGTCCGTGTGGACTCTGGTCACTGTCCGTGTGGAGTTTGGTCACTGTCCGTGTGGAGTCTGGTCACTGTCCGTGTGGAGTCTGGTCACTGTCCGTGTGGAGTCTGGTCACTGTCCGTGTGGAGTTTGGCCACTGTCCGTGTGGAGTCTGGTCACTGTCCGTGTGGAGTCTGGTCACTGTCCGTGTGGAGTTTGGTCACTGTCCGTGTGGAGTTTGGTCACTGTCCGTGTGGAGTTTGGTCACTGTCCGTGTGGAGTTTGGTCACTGTCCGTGTGGAGTTTGGTCACTGTCCGTGTGGAGTTTGGTCACTGTCC
This sequence comes from Scyliorhinus canicula, assembly GCF_902713615.1. Lineage (NCBI taxonomy): Eukaryota > Metazoa > Chordata > Chondrichthyes > Carcharhiniformes > Scyliorhinidae > Scyliorhinus > Scyliorhinus canicula. The sequence goes on along the minus strand of NC_052147.1, from coordinate 9,899,394 downwards.
GTGTGGAGTTTGGTCACTGTCCGTGTGGAGTTTGCGCATTCTCCCCATGTTTGCGTGGGTTTCACCCCCCACAACTCAAAGATGTGCAGAATAGGTGGACTGGCCACGCTAAATTGCCCCTTAATTGGAAAAAACGAATTGGGTACTCTATATTTATTTATTTTTTTATTTAAAAATTTGTTTGCTAGTGTTCCTGTGGAGAGCCTGGGAATATTTTACATTAAAGGCTTTATATAAATGGAGGTTATGGAATACAGGCCACACAACACCCAACACTTCCTGAGCAAGATTGAAACTATGCAAAGAGCGCATGCTAAAATGTTTAAAAGGGCTGACCTGAAGTCTGGTAGAGTCGAGCAGATTCACCAACACCTTGTGATATTATCCCCAATACCCCCACCACCACATTGGGCAATTTAAATATAGGTTAGAATAAAAGACCAACAAGTCGTGAAGTTTTTTTTTTATAAATTTAGATTACCCAATTGTTTTTTCCAATTAAGGGGCAATTTAGCGTGGCCAATCCACCTACTCTGCACATTTTTGGGTTGTGGGGGCGAAACCCACGCAGACACGGGGAGAATGTGCAAACTCCACACGGACAGTGACCCAGAGCCGGGATCGAACCTGGGACCTCAGCGCCGTGAGGCGGTTGTGCTAACCACTAGGCCACCGTGCTGCCCTATAAGTCGTGAAGTTAACATTACAACAAAGAAGCGTTCACAGATTTAAAAACCCGGGTATGACAAACTGTACAAGGCAGAAACCAATTCCACCTCAAAGCCAAAAGGTATTTGGGCAAACCCAGATAAAATGGTAATTGTGTTTACCAATCTGATCTTGCAGCAGAGACGGTTCAAAGTGATCCAACGGCCTTGCCAGATGTGCTACAATGATTGTGCTTACAGAAGACTTTGTTGCAAGTAAGATGGCTTAGTGACTGTATCCAATTTACTCCAATTAGAATGGATGGGTAGGTGACCAAGCTAGTAGAGATTAAAGTTTTTAAGGGCAGCACTGTGAAACAATTACTGAACTAAGGGAGAAATAACAGTGAATTAAACACGAGCTAGACAATAAGAAACCACGTGTATTTTATTTCCAAGTGACCAGTACTTAAAAGGTAAGTGGCTCATTAGTTACCCAGACAGCAGCTCATGGAACAATACTTTGATAATCTTCATGACTAGTAGACCAAACTGAACTTGGTTTCTCTCTCCTCAGATGCTGCCAGACCTGCTGTGCTTTTCCAGCCTTTTGACTTTTTCTTTGGGAACAGTTGTTGGCCATCATCTAAAATCAGGGGTTTTCAAAGTGCGGGCCATAGGTGGGTCGCAGAGGGGAGTCCGAAGGGGCGCAGAGCAATTGATCCAGGTATTCCTGATCCTGAAAGCAGCCAACGGCCACCACAGGCATTTACAATAAAAATGGATGCATCATCAGCCATGCAGTTTTCCGACCATAAGAGACAACAGTGAGCAGGTAACACGTCCAGCTCGTATACTTGATGCCAACCGCACTATACGTACATGCTTTTGGCAAAAAATCCTCGAGTTGAGCTTATTCCATTTTCTAGCTGCTTGCGACGATCAATTGTTTTGTTACAAGAAAGAGAAAGCCAGAGCCACAAATAGGCAGAGTACCTACTGGCCACAAACTCACTTTTTTCACGTTACCTTCATTGCAGTGTTAATGCAAGCCTACTTGCATTAAGCCTACTTATTGACACTAATAAACATTCTTATCTGCTGGACAGACCTGCTGAGGAGAGTCCACGACAGGACAAGAGTAGAGCTAGCTCTGTGAGTGTACGGAGCTCCAGGGCCTCTGGTGAACAGCATAGAAAGAAGTTTGACAAATGCAAGTACAAAGTCAAAACTACTATGTTCCCCATACTGCTATGACACATCAAAGAAAACAGTGTTAGCGTGGGAATTGTCAATAATAATCATCTTTATTAGTCACAAGTAGGCTTACATTAACACTGCAATGAAGTTACTGTGAAAAGCCCCCAGTCGCCACACTCCGGTGCCTGTTTGGGTACACGGAGGGAGAATTCAGAATGTCCAATTCACCCAACAAGCACATCTTTTTGGATTTTGAGAGGGGAAACCGGAACACCCGGAGGAAACCCACGCACTCTGGCAAGCCTTATTCAGTCGCATCTAGCTGTGCTGATCCAACAGCTTTTGTTGCTACTTTCCAGAGGAGAAGTTTCAGATTTTGAAAGAGAAGAGGTGGGTGAAAATTCCCTTTGTGTTTAAAGAGTGCTGAGTTTTGTTGCTATTGCCCTTCACGACGACCTACACGTGCAAGGTTGGAATTTTATGTCCTCTTAAAGATGAAGACGACCCAAAGGAAGTGGCTGAACTCCGCACCTAAGATGCGCATTACCCTCTCCTCCTGTGATAAGGGATGAGATTGTGAGGGACAAGCAGGCTCACCTGTCGCATTAGAGGTAAGCCAACGTGGCAGATCGCGCAACGATTGGCTGTCATGAATCTCAAAGGTCGACCGGCCAGCGATAGTGAGTCCGGGGGGGGGATGGAAAATACTGATTTCAATTGTTCTGACAATGCTGGACGTCTTCATGTCAGTCAAATGGAATGCGAGTCTGCCTTTGTTGCCAGAAGCATGTAGTACATGTCAATGGATGTGAAAATATCCATAAGTCCTCAGTTACAGGTCTAGGGCCAGCACAGTTCAGATACTATTGATTTCAATCAATAAGTGTTAATGCATTCTCATGATTACTATTGGACATCTGATCCCATTTTCTACATTCCGAGGAGGGAAAAAAATTATTTCCTTCTCCATTCCCTTTTTATGTTGTGCTGCTCACAGATTGACCTTGGCCCAAAATCTTTAACATTTTAAGCTAAATTAAAAAGTACTCAAATTTATCCTGCTGATCTTCCTCACTCCACCTCACCAAAAAAAGAAATCCTGTGTACTCAGAAAACGAATAACCAAATTCAGGCCCGTGAACCTGCTCGGCTACGCAGAGAGGGGACTGAGGGTTGGGGAACGACAGTGCATACTTGTTTTTTAAAATTGTAAATTTAGAGTACCCAATTATTTTTTTTTTCAATTAAGGGGCAATTTAGCATGGCCAATCCATTCTGCACATCCTTTTGAGTTGTGGGGCTGTGAAACCCACGCAGACAAGGGGAGAATGTACAAACTCCACACAGACGGTGACCCAGGACCGGGATCGAACCCGGGTCTTCAGTGCTGTGGGGCAGCAGTGCTAACCACTGCACCACAAAGGCACCAGATATCTCACAACTGGCCCAAACGTGTCATCAAGCAGTAGGTGCATGTTTTAACAAACTTGCTCGTTGCAAACCATCTCTCATGGGAAAATAATGCAGCAGACTAGCCTCAAGTGGAGGCAAGCATCGAAAGATAGTTCAGCATATTTTAAAGACCATCTACACCAAACTTGAAATATCCAACATGGCCAGTAGAAGATCTGAGGTGTGTGTGTGTGTGTGTGTGTGTGGGGGGGGGGGGGGGGGGGGGGGGGGGGGGCTCCCAGATGGCTGATAAGTCCAATCTGCGATCTGCAGACTTTGCCACATGTGCCTCAGGTGGTGCTTAAAAGATTGGGCAGATAGTCTGGAGATTTGCATGCTTTCTCTGACGTCTCAACTTGAAGTCACTTTGAAGAGTCCACCAACCACTTCATCTCCATTTTGCTCATGTTCCTTTATACCCTCATCTAATAGAATCCCATCAGTGGAGGAGGAGGCCATTTGGCCCATCAAGTCTGCACTGACTCTGCGAAAGAGCACTCTACCTACGTCCACTCCCCATCCACCCCGCCCTATCCCTGTAACCCCATTACCTAATTTCACATCCCTGGACACTAAGGGACAATTTATCATGGACAATTCACCTAACCCGCACATCTTTGGACTGTGGGAGGAAACCGGAGCACCCGGAAGAAACCCACACAGACGCGGGGAGAATGTGCAGACTACGCACAAACATTGACCCAGTGGGGAATCAAACCTGGGACCCTGGCGCTGTGAAACCACAGTGATATCCACTTGTGCTACCGTGCTGAGTTGGGTATGGTAGGGAAAGGTTGGTGGGGAATTGTGGTTGGGGTTGTTTATGTAAGCCATTTTGGCTGGGTTTTGTTGTTTGTTTGGTATGTGGTTGCTTATTTGGTTAAAAATTACAATATAAATGCCTCAATTAAATATTTTTTTTAAATCTAGATAGATGACTGTCAAAATAACAACGTAGCATTGTATCAAGCTGCCCCTCAATAAATGCTTCATGAAGCCCAAATCTTCAACTTTCACACAAATAAAACAAATCACAGCAATTCAGGTCCTCAACATTCACTGATATGAACATTTATTAGACATACCATACCACGGTGATGATTTAAACGGTTATAAAATTATTGCATTGTGGCCCCTTTATAAAGAAATAAATTAATTTCACGAAAATCAACAATTGTGCGCGGACATTCATTCTTGGGCTGAATGACAAAGTTCCTTTAATTACTTCTGATGCTTGACAACAACAAAAAATCTAAAATTGTTTGTTTAGTTCTTCTCTAACCATAGAACAGAATATTGCATTGGGCAAAGAGAAAGCTTGGAATCCTTATGGGTCTAAATATGGTAAATCCATGTAATACAAATATTCTCCTTCCTTGCCAAATTCTTAAACGGATCCTGTAACTTTTTATGCATCAATGAGACTGCACCGGCCAACTGCAACTTTAGTAACATCTCCTTAGGAACACTGATAATTCATTGGGTAGAGAACAGGATTTTAATTAATAGGTTCTCCAGTTACAGGACAATGATACGCAGAGCCTTGATCAGAGACAATCAAGAGAACTGTGCTCAGACTGGACACCAAACCATAGGAAGGACAGAAAGGGATCCTCCAAAGTACCGTGCCGCGATCGGGCTCAGAGCGGATGCGGAAAATGGGGTGTCAGACCCGCGATCGAGTCCGATGCCTTCCCGTGATTCTCCGGGGAGAATCACCGCCAGTCACGGCGTGGCCCCAGTCGGGGGCCATTGATAGAGGCCCCCACAGTGATTCTCCACCGACAACTGGCCGAGTTCCTGCCGGTGTGGTTCACTCATGGTTCCCCCCGACGGGAGCTCAGAGTGGCGGGTGCGGATTCAGTCCGCGGCTGCCCTGGCGAAAGGGGGGGGGGGGGGTCCGTCACCAGGGGGAGCCTCCAGGACAGGCAGACTCGCGATCGGGGGCCGATTAGCGGGTCCACGCGATCTGGGGAGGGGTCGCCGTCACAGGCAGCCGCTGCGCGCATGCGCGAACCCGCAGCCGGAAGTGCAGGGCCCAGTATCGTCGGCAGCCGGAGCTGCGAGGAGCACTCCGGGACCCTGCTAGCCCCCTTCAAAATGGAGAATTACGCCCATTTTCTCTTGGGCGTGGGGACCTAGCCCCATAACTATACCAGAGCACAAAGGGTTAAGAGGGTGGTTTACAAAAACGTGGCCTGTACTCCCTTGACTTTAAAAGATGACAGGTGATCGAATTGAGGTGTTTAAAACAATAGACGGATTCAATATGGCAGCCATACAAACTATTTGGAACATTAATTTTCAAGACAGGGACACAATAGATTTTTTTTTGTTCGGTAAAGATGTAACGGGAATTATTACAACGGTGAGGGAATGTGGAGGTGCAGATTGGTCACAGTTTGATATAATCCATAGAATCCCTACAGTGCAGAAGGAGGCCATTCAGACCATCGATCTGCACCAACCATCTGAAAGAGCACCCTGCCTATGCCCACTCCCCTACCCTTTCCCCCCCATCCCCACCTCCTGAACATCTTTGAACTGTGCGAGGAAACCGGAGCACCCGGAGGAAACCCTCGCAGACACGGAGAACGTGCAAACTCCACACAATCATCCAAGACTGGAATTGAATCCGAGTTCCTGGCACAGTGAGGCAGCAGGGCTAACCACTGTGCCGTCCTTAAAGGAGCTGAATGGGCCACCACTGTACCGATGATTTAAGAAAGTGGTGGGGGGGGGGGGGCTTTCCGATTTTTCGACTGGGAGCAAATAGCACAGAACTATCAATCAATCTTGATTGTTCAGTTTATGACAAGAAAGCGACTCTCAAGATTAAGCTACAATCTGGGAAACACTCGAGATGAGACAATCAATTTCTGGTACAGCTAAGGTCAAGAGTGAGGGGCTTTTTGTATTTTCCTCGTTGGATTAACAATAATTTTTTTTTTTTTTTTTTTTATAAATTTAGATTACCCAATTATTTTTTTCCAATTAAGGGGCAATTTAGCGTGGCCAATCCACCTACTCTGCACATTTTTGGGTTGTGGGGGCGAAACCCACGCAGACACGGGGAGAATATGCAAACTCCACACGGCAGTGACCCAGAGCCGGGATCGAACCTGGGACCTCAGCGCCGTGAGGCGGTTGTGCTAACCACTAGGCCACCGTGCTGCCCCGGATTAACAATAATGAGGTTGAGGCGATAACAGGAATCATAATTTGAAGTTGGAGTGGAACAAAATCAGGAAATTCAAATTGAATGGAAAGTGAGCTCAAGTTAGCTAAGAGTTATATAACTTCTTGTATCGACATATGGTGTGTTCTGGGTTGCCGGAAGTGAATACAATTTGGAACACAGCACTTAGAACGCAATGTTGGAAACCAAAAAAGTTCCATTACACTTAAGTCAGTCAGGTAATGTTGCTGACAAGCCACACAGAAGTACACCATACCTGGGGATTGAAAGCGAGACAATTCTTTGCCAAATCACTGATCTGACCATCCCCAGTTCAACTGAATACTACATTAGTGGGGCGGCACGGTAGCGCAGTGGTTAGCAGTGCTGCCTCACGGCGCCGAGGACCCGGGTTCGATCCTGGCCCCCAGGTTCGATCCTGGCCCCCAGGTCACCGTCCGTGTGGAGTTTGCACATTCTTCCTGTGTCTACATGGGTGTCACCCCCACAACCCAAAATGTGCAGGGCTGGTGGATTGGCCACGCTAAATTGTCCCTTAATTAGAAAAAAATTAATTGGGTGCTCTAAATTTTTTTTTTTTTTAAATCATGAACCCTTTTGTCGTTATGATTGACATGGGAGTCAAGGGTATAGGGAGTAGGAAGGAACGTGGAGTTAAGGCCTCAATCTGGTCAGCCATGATCTTGTGGAATGGTGGAGCAGGTTTATATGACCTCCCTCCAGACCCTAATGCCTATGTTCCTATGTATGCAGTCCCTCCAGTTTAAAATCAGCCCAAGCACACAGTACACACCTGGATCAGAGTACATAGAAGTACTCTTGTACAATACCAGAGTTGTGGTTGGGGGGGTAGCAGATTTGGCTAGATAACTGGTTTGTGGTGAAGAGCTGGTTCAATTCCCGTACCGGCTGAGGCCAGTTGTGAAGGCCCTGCTTTTTCAACCTTGCCCCTCGCCTGAGGTGTGGTGATCCTCAGGTTAAATCACCACGAGGGAGCTCTTCCCCCTCAAAGGGGAAAGCAGCCTATGCTCATCTGGGACTATGGTGACTTTACCTATACTTGCAAGGATTAAAGCAGTAACCAAAATTGACAACGGTCACCGACTCAAAACTCAACTCTGTTTCGCTCACCACAGATGCTACCTGGCCTGATTGTTGAGCCATTTTCTTTTAATGTAAAGATTCCCGGCATCAGCCGTATTTATTAAGTAAATTATTTCCTCAGAGTTCTGAAGGTTAAATGCGGCAAAGGTTTCTCAGTCTCAATCTTCAGTTGACACTGGTTTTATCACAGTAGTTTTACAGATAAATGCGTTGCTAGAACCGGGGAAGAGCTAACGTACACTCAGCTACCATCCTGACCACAAACAGATCTGCAGTAATCTGTCAGCAGCTGAAGTTTGTGGTTACTGTCAACACCATGGCAACAGAAAATACAATCAGCAATTTTATAAGCATGACGACCAGCACACACCCAATACTTTTAAGGCGGCACAGTTCAGTTTATGAGGATGTTTTAAGTTTGGCAAAGGGATTTGGTTCAGTTATTCTGGTGATCATGGCTCCAATGCTTTTTCCCTCCCCTCACAGTCCCTTCAATCTGAAATTGAGCCTAAATTGATAGCAAAGAAAAATAATGTGCGTCTTACTGCATTACTACAGCAACAATACAGCAACCCAAGATAGTCAAAAAAATAAGAGGGAGAAGATAAAACTTTGAGGGTAAACTAGCAAGTAATATAAAAATGGACAGCAATAGCTTTTTTTAAATACATAAAAAGTAAAAGAGGCTAAAATGGACATTGGTCCCTTATGTTCATTTTGGCCTCTCTCTTCCTTTTTATGCATTTTTAAAAAAATTCTCTGGGGATATAATAATGAGGAACCAGGAAATAGCAGACGTGTTGAACAAATACTTTGTAACAATCTCCACAGTCGACAGGGCAGCACGGTGGCGCAGTGGTTAGCACTGCTGTCCCATGACCTTGAGAACCCGGTTCGATCCAGGCTGTCCGTGTGGAGGTTGCACATTCTCCCCGTGTTACGTGGGTCTCACCCCCACAACCCAAAGATGTGCAGGTTAGGTGGAGTGGCCACGCTAAGTTGCCCCGCAAATGGGGAAAAAATCTTCACGGTGGAAGACATGAATAACATTCCAAAAAAATGAAGTAACCAAGGAGCAGACGGGGGTGTGGGAATAAATATATTAACAATCACTAGGGAAAACATACTAGTGAAACTAAATGAAGCTAAAGGCGGAGGGCATTTAAGATTCAACCACATTGTTGTGGACCTGGAGTCACATGTAGGGCCAGACCAGGTAAGGACGGTACGGTAGCACTGTGGATAGCACAATCGCTTCACAGCTCCAGGGTCCCAGGTTCGATTCCGGCTTGGGTCACTGTCTGTGCGGAGTCTGCATATCCTCCCCGTGTGTGCGTGGGTTTCCTCCGAGTGCTCCGGTTTCCTCCCACAGTCCAAAGATGTGCAGGTTAGGTGGATTGGCCATGATAAATTGCCCTTAGTGTCCAAAATTGCCCTTAGTGTCCAAAATTGCCCTAAGTGTTGGGTGGGGTTACTGGGTTATGAGGATAGGGTGGAGGTGTTAACCTTGGGTAGGGTGCTCTTTCCAGGAGCCGGTGCAGACTCGATGGGCCGAATGGCCTCCTTCTGCACTGTAAATTCTATGATTCTATGACAGCAGACTCCCTTCCCTGAAAGAAGGACATTAGTGGACCAGATGGGTTTTTATGACAAATCGACAATGGTTTCATGGTTAATTCCAGATTTTTCCAGAATTCAGATTTCACGATCTGCCATGGAGGGAACCTTGGTCCCCAGAGCATTCTGCTGGATCACTCGTCCAGTAACAATACCACTATGCCACCGCCTCCCCTCAGCCCAACAGAGCAATTTGGGTTCAAGCCCGATTTGGCTTGCACAAGGGCCAATGGGCTGAATCAAGCAGGCACTCCAGCGGCTGGCCCTTCTAAAGAGGGACATAGCCAATTGAGACAGGGCAAGTGAGCTTTTCCCCACTATTTCAGTGGCACGATTATCCTGTTTCCACTATCTCATATAATAAGCTCGGCTCTATAGCAACACTCGGTTAAGCCCCAGTCCAGAATTTGAGCAGATAATCTAGGTTGACATTCCTGTATAGGGAGTTCTGTATTGTTAGATACAACATCTTTCCTGTTGAACTGAGAGCCCACATGTCGGTTTTGGACAGATGAAACAGACACTGATCAACATTATGTTCTTCTAACATGAAAGGTGTGATATAAAAGTAATTTTGACTTTCAGGTCAACCATCATGGGGAGATGGGGGGGGTGGAAATCCAGGAATCACTAACAATTTAGATTAATTTGGTGGCTTTAACACAATAAAATATCCCATGGCACAGAAACATTATAAGCAAAATTAGGGTTGACGGCTGATGTTTGGTCAAGGAGGTAGCTTTTACAGGGCATCTTAAAAGGACCAGAGAGACAGAGAGGTTTAGGGCTAGAATTCCAGAGCTCTGGGCCCAGATAGCTGAAGACATAGTCATTGTTGGTGGAGCAATTAAAATAGTGCTCAAGAGGGTAAAATTAGAGGAGTGCAGGTTTTTGACTGCAATGGAGCCGGATAAGAGAGATAGGGAGGGGCGAGCTCATGGAAGGATCTGAAAACAATGGTGAGGATATTTAAAGTCAGGGCGGTTCTTAACCAGGCACCAATATATGCCAGCGAGCACAGCTGTGATGGCGAGGGGGATTTGGTGTGAGAGAGTGAGCTGTAGCAGAATTTTGCAATACCTCAAGTTTATGGAGGGTAGAATGTTGTTCGAAAATGTCTGAAGTAACATTTGGTTTAAAAGAATGGAAGTGCCGAATCAGTAGCAATATCTCGACAGACGAAGGATTGAAAAGGGCACAGTGATTTCTTAAATTTCACACCAGGGCAACAATATTGGATAAAAGATGTCGCATTCAGCCATAGAGCAAGAAACATCAAATCAGTTTAGGGCTTTATATGATTGATGGGATCCACTGCTTTCTGTGCGCGTGATTCTCTTTTTTTTAAATTTAGCGTACCCAATTATTTTTTCCAATTGGGGGGCAATTTAGCGTGGCCAATCCACCTATCCTGCACATCTTTTGGGTTGTGGGGGCGAAACCCACGCAGACACGGGGAGAATGTGAAAACTCCACACGGACAGTGACCCAGGGCCGGGATTCGAACCCAGGTCCTCAGCGCCGTAGGCAACAATGCTAACCACTGTGCCACCGTGCTACCCTTGTGCGCGTGATTCTAACTGCACTGCAGCTTTGACAATAATATTTACATCCAAAAGTATAAATGCGCATTTGCTGGACATACCCTCACCTGCTGGGCTGGGCCTTTCACTGTCAATGCACAGATTAATACCAGTGGCTATGCTGCTTTCCCACTTGCTCATTTGGGGGAAAAATACATCCGAGCAAGCAACGTTCATGCAAAACACTGGCAAGCAGAGAAAGAAACCAGCAGCTGAAAATAAAAACAAAAAGACTAAACGAGAAGAAAAAGTTGGAAATAGTCAGCCGGTCAGGCGGCAGCTATGGAGGCACAAACCGGTCAGTGACCCCCAAATGTACGGCACAGCGGTTAGCACTGCTGCCCAACAGCAGCAGGGATCCCTGTTCAACCCCGGCCTTTTGTGTCATTGTCTGTGTGGAGATTGTGCTTTCTGCCCGTCTGTGTGGGTTTCCTCCGGGCGCTCCGGTTTCCTCGCACAGTCCAAAGATGCGCAGGTTAGATGGATTGGCTGGGATAAAATTGCCCCTCGGTGTGCGGGTTAGGTGGGGTTGCGGGGATAGGGTAGGGGAATGGGCCTAGGTAACGTGCTCTTTCAGAGGGTCTGTACAGACCCAATGGGCCGAACGGCCTCCTCCCACACTGTAGATCCCATATTAGCTTCTTTTCTTTCTCCACAGACGCTGCCTGAACACTTCCAGCAGTTTTTGTTTTCATTTCAAATTTTCATCAGCAGCATTTTGTTTTTGTAAAGAAAGCCAGCAACTTTGTGCCACAAATTGAGATCAATAGGAAGGGTCAGCTGAAGTACCACTGTCATTTCTAATCAATATTCTGCCCGGAACCATTACTTACTGATGTTTTAAATTGGACTTCCGCAACTAAAGTCTGAAGCTTGTGCTTCAGTTACGGTATAATTGTCTTGACAGACAGCTGACACCTCCTTTAGATTTTTTAGAAAGAGTTCAAGTTTTATAGATCAGGGATCTGCTATATTAACAAAACGAAAGGCTTGTGCAGAAATGCTGGACTGCCATTAACCTTTAAAGTCACGTAGAGGCAAACTTAGCAATTCCAAATTCGGGGGGGGGGGGGGGGGGGGGGGGGTGGTGAGGAAAAAGCTCAACAGGTTTTCAAAGTTTTGGACCCTGTAGTAGATGAACTGGGGCTATCAATTGATTTGTTTTCCACGTGGAGTTTGCACATTCTCCCCGTGTCTGCATGGGTCTCAACCCAAAACGCTGTGCAGGACAGGGGAATTGGCCACACTAAATTGCCCCTTCATTGGAAAAAAATAATTGGGTATTCCGAATTTAATAAAAAGTTTAATGGTCATTAAACCATTGTCAGAAAAACCTATCTGGCCCTTTAGGGAAGGAAATCTGCCATCTTTACCTGGTCTGACCTACATGTGACTCCAGACCCACAGCAACGTGGTTGACTCTCAAATGTTCTCCGAAATGGAGGACAGTCAGGGACAAGCAATCAAAGTTGGCCTAGCCAGCGACGCAGACGTCCCGGAAAATTAATTTTAAAAACCAATCTCAGGCGATGCCTTTTGAGGGGAAAAGAAATCTTTTTTTAAAATAAATTTAGAGTACCCAATTCATTTTTGTTCCCCAATTAAGGGGCAATTTATGCGTTGGCAATTACCTACCTTGCACATCTTTGGGTTGTGGGGGTGAGGCCCACGCAGACACGGGGAGAATGTGCAAAGTGGGGGGGGTGGGGGGCGAAATCGAAGATCTTATTCTCTGGCACTTTTTCTTTGTACCCCAATTCCCCTTCTGCCTCTCGTGGCCATGGTGTTTAATCTTTCAAACGCTTAATTGCAGATAGTTTAAAAGCGGATTTCAAATGGATGCTGGCTGGATTACTTGTCCAGTGATCATAACCACCACACTTTGTTTAAAATCTGAACAGTAATGGTGAGTAACCCAGTCCCACAGTGTGGGGCAGAGAGAAACAGGATACCCAGGATAGTTTGGATGCCTCTTAATAATCAGTCCTCGAGACATATGCTTTGTTTGACTATCCCCAATATTCATAGGATGCCAGTTGCTGCATTAGTAGTGTACAGGCAGCACTAGGATTTCTAATACAAGGTGACCCTTGTTAATAGACATCAGTGACCTCCTTGGAAGAATCAGATGTAATCTTTCTTTAATCTATAAAGAATTTGGCACTAGTCTGTGGAGAATTATTGCTGTTTTCTTTGCGTCAGTGAACTCTTGGCATCCAAGGGCTTAAAAGGTATCCTCAGCAATGTCGTGGTGTCAATTCAAATTGCCACGGCCTCAGCGCAATGCAGTGACGATGCTCTCTCTCAGCATTTTTCCCGTGCTGACGTGCACTCTGCAATACCCAACTGGGGTGACTAGATCTCTTAAGATCAACCATGGTTGTTCATCATGTTGACTGATGCTAGAAACACGAGGCTATTTTTTTTTTCGCCGGCTGCACCTCATGCACAGGGCAAATTTGGCAAGTTGAAATGACATGCTGCAGGATCAGCATTTTATGCAACAATTGAGAGTACCTGCAACGTGACTCACCTACTGCATTCTGCAGTGTTTCAGAATTCTGGTGGAAGCTTGTGCTGACGTACTGACCCAATGCAAGTTTATTTTGGATAAGGGCAACGTGCAACAGGCAAGCAGGATGGGGCAATCAGTCCCTCGAGTGCAAAGTTGCGGTATGCAGCCCAATATGATATTAGTCTTGTTCAGCTATCGTCTGCTTTATTTGCTTGCTCTGACTGTCTTAAGGATTAAGTATCGGTATTTTATAAGCAAAAGAACATGATTTTTCTTTTCTTCTAAATGCCTGTCCCGCAGCGAGCAGTGTAATAATGAATTTGTTGGCCAAAATCAACTGAGATATTCTCCCCACCCACCCCGCACCTCCCCAAGAAACCTGAAGAAGAAATGCAAAAATCTGGACCAGCCAGATTACATAACAGAATACCTGAAGTCTGACTAATATCACCAACCCGTGGTGACTGAAGACTTCATGCCAACCTTTGCTCCACCCATCACATATCTTGTGAACCTTTAGCAAACACAATACAAACCAGCACGACGACCCCGCGGTCTCCAGGCTTTCCAGGAGGCAAATGTGGTATCTGCAACCTTGCAGTGCTTCAATATGCATATTATTTTCCCAGAACCCATAGGAGATAAGCTGTACCCTCTGGTGTGTGGAACCAGCAATTTAATTTACAAGTAAAGAAAGCCCGACGTGGATTACCAAGAGTATTTCAAATTTAATCTACACCATGCATTTTGTTTGACAGGGCTGCCAAGGAAAATGAGAACACTAAGCTGGTACTGTCATGATTTGATGTGGCACCTTGGGAAAGGCGTCGAAAGATAATACTTTCTTTCTTTAAAAAAAAGGAAAATTGAACAAGGGAATTACTGTGCAAAGTTAGATGGCCAAATCAACTGGGAATGCATATTTAAATGAACAAGATGACGAGCTCAGATAGGGCCCACCAGCAACAAATCGTCACCACAGTTCTAAAAATCTAAATTCTCTAGCAGTGAAAGGGAACAAACGATTCTGTAAGCCTCTTACAGCCAGGCGTAAACGTACACCTGATTCCAAACATAGATTTGGACACCAGATCAACACATTCACTCATGTACGCAACATTAACTCCATGTTCAACATTTAAAGAGGAAATCCTTACGATTCGATCCCGTCCGTGTGGAGTTTGCACATTCTCCCTTTGTCTGCGTGGGTCTCACCCCCACAACCCAAATAGAATTGCAGCATAGGTGGATTGGCCAGGCTAAATTACCCCTTAATTGGAAAAAAGAATTGGGTACTCTGAATTTATTTGTTTGTTTTTTTAATTTTAGTTGATTTGAAATGTTAGTTTTTAAAAAGATCTGAATTAAAATGTTTAGTAGCTGACCTCCAAAGCTACCGTTCACCATAATACAAAACGTTTTCAGATTTCATAACTGCCTCTTAAATTAGTTTTATAGACATAACTTATCTTTGAATGAAAGGTTATCAACTTGAATCATTCCACTCCACAGATGCTGCCTGTTCTGCTGAGCATTTCCATCCATTTCTGATATTAATTGAGATTCCCAGCATCCACGGTATATTGCTTTTATGCCACACATACTCTTGGTATTGTTCGGTTTATTATTCATTAACAGGGAATCCTTCACTCTTTCCAAAGGGGGAGGGGAAATAAGTGGGCAGATGTTTAGTTTTAAAATAAATCTGACAAACCTATCCATGAGGAGCTCTGATTGAAATCAAATCTGCAATAAGATCACAATGAAGATCTTGCCACAAACTATTCCCAAATGTTATTTCCTTTGATCTCATTCCAGAATATTTTCCTTATGAGCCAGGCTGAGGAATTTTCTATCAAAAAAGTCACCAGGGAGCATACAATTTCTTTTTTACTTTGTGTCTGCTTTTTTTGCAAGGAAAGAAATTGTTTAAGGTGTGGGCTGAAGATTGTCAAGAGAGAAGGATTGAACCATCAGGGAGGCCACTGATCAGTCTCAAAATCAGCTATAACAGCTTAATATTTTATTTGATTCAATTTTTTATTTATATATATTCCATGTTATAATAAAAAGTTGCATTTATATAGCATCCTTCACTGTACAAGTACATTACAGCCTATTAAATGTAGTCACTATGATCATATCAGATCATATTTGGGCAGCACGGTAGCACAAGTGAATAGCACTGTGGCTTCACAGCGCCAGGGTCCCAGGTTCGATCCCCTGCTGGGTCACTGTCTGTGCAGAGTCTGCACGTTCTCCCAGTGTCTGTGTGGGTTTCCTCCGGGTGCTCCGGTTTCCTCCACAGTCCAAAGACGTGCAGGTTAGGTGGATTGGCCATGATAAATTGCCCTAAGTGACCAAAAAAAAAAGATTAGGAGGGGTTGTTGGATTACGGGGATAGGGTGGAAGTGAGGGCTTAAGTGAGCCGGTGCAGACTCAATGGGCTGAATGGTCTCCTTCTGCACTGTATGATCTATGTTCTAACTGTCTAGCCAGCTGACAGTAAGTACAAACAGCAATGAAATAGTGATCAGATAATCTGTTACTGCTCTTGTTTGGGGGTTACAGGTTTCCAGGGAATTCCCCTGCTCTTCTGAATATTGCTCTGGGATTTTAGGCCCTCCTGAGAAGAAAGATGGGGCCTCAGTTTAACGTGTCATCCAAAAGCAGGCACCCTTAAGACAGTGCAGCGCTGAAATGTCAACCTAGACTTTGTACTCCAGACTTTTGTTTTCCCAGTATATTCTGAAGCTTTACTTGGGAGCTGATGCACTTGGTCACAGTCTTTTGTCGAGCAGTTTGTTTGGACAGCTTCCAGGACCCTGTGGTTTGGATTTCACAGGAGCGGACGGTGTGGCATATTTTGTAATTGACCAGGCGAGAGGTGCTACCCACGAGCAGTTCCAAAACATCTCCCACAAAGGAGTTCATGATGCTCCTGACCATAAAAGGAGATGCCAGTATTGAGGTGACCAGAGAATGAAGTAACTCTTCATCTCTCGCTGCTTCTTACCCTTCTCTGGCGTCTCATTGAAGGTTTGTTGTTGCCCTTCATGGGAGTGGCTCTCCCCTCCTCGGGTACTTTCAAACTCCATTTCATTTTTTAAAATTCCAACCATCCAACTCAAAGTCAAAAGAGGGCGCAGCTGATGACCTTTAACCAGCAAAATGTCCTCAACGCTTTAGGCTTAATTTCCCCCAATTTTTGCATTCACTGAAGTGAGCAATGTTATGGCAGGGAAATAGAGGGCGCGATTCTCCCGAGTCACGAAAAATCGGGAAGTTGGCGTCAAAAACGGCCGCGTTTGACGACAGCCTCCGCCCCCCCGACCGGGAACCGATTCATCTCCCCGGTCGGGGCTAGCATCGCGCGGCCGTGAACTCCGGCATCGCGGGCTTAACGAATTTCGTTAAGCCCGCTAGCCAAAGTTAGCGACGGCTGACGCGTCAGATGACGTCAGCCGCGCATGCGCGGGCCGGTATGCCCCTCAGCCACCCCGCGAATGGATCCAGCGGGGCGGCGGAAGGAGAAAGAGTGCGCGGGGTAAGGTACGGCCGTGCCAATCGGTGCCATGGTTCCCGAGAACGGGACTTTACGGCCGTTTTTACGAACAGTCAGAGCAGGTGTGTTTTACGCTTGTAAAAACGGCCGTAAAGGCCTTGGAAATCGGCCCATCGGCCAGGAGAGAATCGCTGCTCGCTGTAAAAAAACGGCGGGCAGCGATTCGTGTCGGGAGGCGGGCGTGGGGGGTGTGGAGAATAGCGGGAGGGCGTCGGACCAGCGTGTCCATAAAAAATTACGCCGCCCGCTATTCTCCGATTTTTCGTAAGTCGGGAGAATCGCGCCCAGAATACTTAGTTCAAGTATTCGGTGTTGGCAACAGGCACATCCAGATCATTCCATTTTTTTTTTAAATGGAAACAGATCTGCCAAGACAGATCCCATCACGTTGGAGGATATGCTTATGCTCAAAAGGACAACAGCATTACACCACCGTAAAACGCAAATTGTACTAACCTGCTACTAATGTAGAGCTGTGCCCCTGTCAGGGCACAAAGTCTAATTGTTGTTAAGTACACACAGTTTCGTGTCAGAATTAAATTGCTGTTTTGGTATGACAACTTTGAAAATTGAAAAGCGTTTGTGAATTCTAGGTCAAATTTCAAGCACCCGGCATTAAATGATTACCTTTTCTTTCCATCTGTTGCTGAGTGTGACACTCTGTAATGCATACATGTTAAGAGCAAGGTTTTGATGAGTGGATATTACAAGGTCACAATAAACAAACTTTCTCTGTACTTACATGAACTTAAAAGGCAGTTTTTGCCATTTCATTTTCTCCAAGTTGCGATCAGCTTTAAAAGGTGCCCTAATCCCTTGATCAAAAACCGAGTGAATAAATTAGCTGCCAATTTTTAATTTCAAACCTTACAAGGTGTAATGTTCCATCTACATTTAACGTAAAGCTGGCCACGGTAAACATAGACAACCTTGAGAAACTGTATTGTAACCCTTTGTAAAAAAATAAGCAACCCCACTGTAAACCAGTTTCTCACCTCTCAAGTAAAGTTTTCATAAAAAGTACAATATCAACATGCACAATAGCTGCAGATGGCCTCCAAATCCACCCGACAGAATAAGCAAGGTGGATTCAACGCGTGAATCGGGTTCAGAATAATCTAGCTATCTATCAAACAAACGGCTCCACCAACATATCCTCCCAAAATGCAGAATCTACTGTTTCTTTTGCTAGAAAGGGAAGTACAGGGTGGTGAGAACTTAAGTACAATAAGTAGAATTGGCAGTTACCCAAGGTTCCTAGATACCAACATTAGACAGTCGTAAACTTATAATGTTGTAATATCATTCAGCGGACTGACAAGCTGCTCATGTGGGAATATAGTACCCCATTGAATAGCAGCTTCCCTCCTCATCAAAAATGGCAGTGTAAGGAAATGTTAGTGAAATCAAAGGCAGAACAGATTCAATGAGAAGTGAAATTAATGAAGTGATAGGCCAGATAGGTGACACAAATTACCTGCAAGATTCTAGATAACCCTACACCTTTAAAGGCAAGGGCAGCTTGAAAGATGTCTTCAGTGGAAAAGTATGGGTCAGCCACAGGATCAGAATACTACATCTCAATGTCAAGTTGAACAGGCTCACCAGCATTTAACTATACAAAATGGGTATAATTAGACAGAGGCCATGTATCCTACATTATGTATCTTACATTACAGTATTCTGCACGGAGATGTTATGACAACATATTAAAGCCATCTCATGCTTTATTTATACACACATTATTTAAACAACTCAACTGAATAACTCAATACTTCCCAGCATTATTTATATTTCACTCTGCTGATGCAATGTAGCATTAGCAGAAATATGAAGGCTTATTTCTCAAGTAAACACAGAACAAGAGGACAGCAATTCAAACTCCAGGTTTACACAAGTCTATAACAAACCTTACAAACATTACTACATGATCGTCAAAACAGATGTACTCTATATATTAGAACTGTAGTCAATCCGCAGCTCAGCATACAAACCACCCATATTTTAAACTGCTTTGCATTATCCTAAACTTATACCTTCAGTAACGTCAACCCATATTTCCATATACTGTTTTTTAAACAAAGAGAGAAGCTGCACTGTTCAGACTTTCAACAAACCCATCAAACTATATACAGCAGTGAGCAACCTATGGCCCACAGACCACATGTGACCCACCTGGATTCTGAGTGTGGCCCACGGGACATTTTGTTAACCATTGCCCCAAACGCAGGGTCGCACATTCCACTGATTTTCATCAGTGTAATTTCTTTTCCCCTACCCGTATGACTAAAGTGATACGCATGTAAAGCAAGGTACATGCTGATTGCATTGACTGTGAGAGCTGTGCGCTCCCTCCGCATCCAATTAAAGCCTAAATATTTATTTTGTTTTTAAACCATTTGAAGTTGATGACAGTTTTATTAATATAGAAATTATTAAACATTTTCTATAACTCATTATGAAATATTCAGTGTGTATTAAATGCGGGGTCACGGCTAGTGATCAAGCCCGATTTCAATCTTGCCGTCCACTAAAATGAAGGAGGGCCACTCATTCGGCCCACTCACTAGCCTAGGTTGCCCATCACTGATTTACAGTATACAGCATAAAGCTTTTTTTTAATTTAAGAGTACCCAATTCATTTTTTCCAATTAAGGGGCAATTTAGCCTGGCCAATCCACCTAGCTTGCACATTTTTGGGTTGTGGGGGCGAAATCCACGCAAACATGGGGAGAATGCGCAAACTCCTCACAGACAGTGACCCAGAGTTGGGATCGAACCTGGGACCTCGGTGCCGTGAGGCCACAGTATTAACCCAATGCGCCACCATGCTGCCCCTCATACAGCATAAAGTTAACCGCAGATTTGGTCTTGTTCAGTTTGGAGAGTGCACATAATTTGAATGTTACAGGAAAGAACAGAACTGTTGGTTAAAAAGTAAGAAGAAAATTGAGTTTACCAAGTTTTACTGAGTTTTTTAAAAATTCAATTCGACGATATTTAGAATTACACTTCCCAAAATAGCTTACTAAATTACCTGTTCAGAACATTAGCCAGCATTCCCAGACCAGAATATTGTGAAACACTAAATGGAGCCCTCTTCAGAGAGTAGAGATGTTAAGATACCACTTAGCAGTTGCAACTACATAAATTAGGCTGCATGCATCGAAAAGGTTCCACTTTGGCTTTGCGATTTCACCTTTCTATTGAATCCAGGAGAATGAACAACCGTGGGGCTGACCAGCGGCTGTTCCTAACCTCAGCAAAATCATTCCTCAAACACCTAGCATTTCAGTACCATCCACAATCAGCATTTATTTACTGGATTTATCTTGTTTGAATTTTGCGGGCCTGGGCCTTTGGAACGGTTTTGCTTTTAAAAAGTGTTTTGTCTCATTGGCGGATAAATGTTAAACCAGAACATTGAGGAAAGTCATCATCTTGAGATGCATGCAAATTAATGGAAAAACGGATACCACAAGACAATTAAGGCTCCATCATACAAGGCAAATTATTTGACCCACAAACAATCAAAGAAGCAGTCAGATATTCCCCGAGAACCAAATACAGTAACTAATCAACCTTTGCCAATAATAAATTGTAGCCATTCACTGTCTTTTATCAATTTGCCCCTACTAATCGTAACTGTTGATGGTCTAATTTTTAGCAGAACTTAATCAGTTTCAGACTCCATGACAGCGTTTAGAAACTTTGCAGTTCAGTTTCGGGTCACTGTCTAGACTAACAACCAACAAAATGAAAAAAAGGATTTTACTACTGTTAGAAATAGAGTTTATTAATTTAGAACCACAGAGACCATGGAATTATTTCAATTTCTTTCCTCTCTCTCATCTTAGTCAAAGCAACAAATTAATCTCTCACATGCAAAGAATCTCTTACAAGGAAATTGCAGAACTGATGGATTTACTTAATCTCTCCCATCTCCAGAACCATTTTATTTGTGATTCCATAGTACTTGGGTAGCGTGCTAAGTAAAATTAAGCATATATGGAGGCTGTACTTGTTTCACAACTTGGGAGGTGGAATTTACACAGAAACATAGAAACTAAGAGCATGAGGAGGCCATTCGGCCCTTTGAGGCTGCTCCACTATTCATTATGATCATGGCTGATCTATCAACTCAATAGCCTAATCCTGTCTCCCCCCCCCCCCCACATTCGGCCCAAGAGCTATATCTAACTGCTTCTTTAAAACATACAATGTTTTCGCCTCAAGTACTTCCTGTGATAATGAATTCCACAGGCTGACCATTCTCTGGGTGAAGAAATTTCTCTTCATCTCTGTCCTAAATGGTCGACCCCATATCCTCAAACTTTGACTCCTGAGTCTAGGCAACCCACCATCAGGAACATCTTTTCTTGCATCTACCCTGTCTAGTCCTATTAGAATTTTATAGGTTTTCAATGAGATTCCTCCTCTCATTCTTCTGAACACCAGTGAATACAATCCTAACAAACTCAATCTCTCCTCATACATCAGTCCCGCCATCCCAGGAATCAGTCTTGTAAACGTTCGCTGCACTCCCTCCAGAGCAAGAGCATCCTTCCTCAGATTATGGAGACCAAAACTGCACAATATTCCAGGTCTGGCTTCACCAAGACATCCCTACTCCTGCACTCGAATCCTCTCACTATGAAGGCCAATATGCCATTTGCCTTTTTGCTGTACCTGCATGCTTACCTTCAGTGAATGGTGTACCAGGCCACCCAGATCTCGTTTCACATTCCCCTCTCCTAATTTATGGCCATTCACATAATACTCTGCCTTCCCATTTTTGCACACAAAGTGGATAACCTCGCATTTATCCACATTATACGGCATCTGCCATTCATTTGCCCACTCGCTCAAGTTACCCAAATCACACTGCATCCTCCTCACAGCTCACCCTCCCACCCAACTTTGTGTTGTCAGCAAATTTGGAGATATCGCATTTTGTACCCTCATCCAAATCATTAATATATATTTTGAATAGCTGGGGTCCTAGCACCGATATCTGCTGCACCCAATTAGTCACTGCCCGCCATTTAGAAAAAGACCTTTAATTCCTGCTTTTGTTACCTGTCTGCCAATCAGTTTTCTATCCATCTCAGTACACTATCCCTAATCCCATGCACTTTAATTTTACACACTAACCTCTTATGCAGGACTTTGTCAAAAGCCTTCTGAAAATCCAAATAAGCCACATCCACTGGCTTCCCCTCATCAACTCTACTAGTCAGAGAGCAGCATGGTAGTGCAGTGGTTAGCACTGGGACTTCGGCGCTGAGGACCCGGGTTTGAATCCCAGCCCTGGGTCACTGTCCGTGTGGAGTTTGCACATTCTCCCCGTGTCTGCGTGGGTTTCACCCTCACAACCCAAAGATGTGCTGGTTATGTGGATTGGCCATGCTAAATTGCCCCTTAATTGGAAAAAAAAATAATTGGGTACTCTAAATTTATAAAAGAAAACTCTACTAGTCACATACTCAACGAATTTCCCTTCACAAATCTACGCTGACTCGATCCAATCCTGCCACTGTTTTCCAAGCGCTCTCCTATAAACTCTTTGATAATGGATTGTAGAATTTTCCCCACTGCCGATGTCAGGCTTACTGGTCTATAATTCCCTGTTTTCAGTCTACCCTTTTTGAAATAGAGGGGTCACATTAGCTACCCTCCAATCTGTAGGAGCTGTTCCAGAGTCGGTAGAATCTTGGAAGATGACCATCAATGAATCCACTATTTCTAGAGCTCCTTCTGTATATACTCTTGGGTGCAGATTTGCTATGTGACATCTGTTTCGTACCAAACACTGACAATTAATGTGATTTCGGTCATATGGTTAGACATAGTCTATCAGATGACACATGAAATTCAAGTCTTCACCCCACCTTCCTACTCAAGAGGATGTCTCCCTCCACATTCCTCCCTCAACCAAGAGGGAAAAGATTCGCTAACCATTCATCTAATTTCAGGATCTCGTGCGTAAATCGGCTGCTGTGTGTTTACACAATACCAGAACAACACTTCAAGAGTAATTAGTTGGATGTGATATGCGCTAGCACATCCTTAAAATACGAAAGATGCAACATAAATGAGAGTTTCTTTCAAGCAATAATCAGATGCACGAAAAGAGATGGGGAGTTACCAGGTCATTTATTTTGACTTTAACCAGGATTGTTTCCAAGATTCAATTAAAAGGCAAGTTTCAATGTTTAGATGAACTAATCAGAAAGAGTACAGTGATCAAAGATTTATTTTGCTATCAATGCCCAAAGCAACACGTTGAACAGTGGATGGGTATCACAGAGAGGCAGCAGATGTATATACTACTTACTGCTCATTTAAAAAGTTAACAATGTGTTCGCTTCGGCAGCACATATACTAAAATTGGAACGATACAGAGAAGATTAGCAAGGCCCCTGCGCAAGGATGACACGCAAATTCGTGAAGCGTTCCATGTTTTTCCCAGGTAGCCAAGAATCAGGGGAAAGTCGCCAAAGCATGAGAGGGAGAAATAGACCGGGGGGGGGACAGTTAAACCTAAGAGGAAAGAAAGGCGAATCACAGGAGGGGGGGGGGGGGGGGGGGGGGGGGGGGGGAAGGGAAGAGACAGGAAACAAGAGAGGAGAACCAGGGAGGTGGGGGGGGGGAGGCAGGGAAATGAGAGCCTGAAGGAGGGCACGGGATACAATAATGAACATGGCATCTCCAGGAGCAGGGAACGAGGGGAATAAAGACGAAAGGCGGGAGGAACGGCAGAAGCGGAGGTGAGCGCGAGACGGCAGCGAGATCCGTCCAGGAGAAGCAAGTGACAACACCAAACCCATTCGAGTATTGCCCACTGTAATTGTTTCTCCGGCACCCAAATGTATATCTACCTCCCCAGTCTCCACCACCACCCCACTTCCCTCCCCCCACCAACAGTCGCCCACTTATGTGTTGTAAATAATTTTGCCAGGTGTACAGAGTTGCTGCTGTTGAGCTGGTGCACAAAACCCTACCAGTTATTCTATTTTATAGTTTTATTGTTTTTTTTTTATTATTTATTATTTTCTTTTCTTTGGTATGTTTGGGTGTGCCCTTCTCTTCTATATATATATATATATGTCTCTTATCCTGTGTACATAACAGTAAATATACTTTGTTCAAAAGCCCAATAAAAAATATTTATAAAAAAAATAAAAAGTTAACAACTGCATCACCAACTGGAAATTAGGGTTAAAAATACCATTTACGGGTCTACAAACACAAACTAAAAGTGCTCGATTGACAGCTTTTTGCCATTTTGTTAATACATTTGCAATAAAACATACCAAAAAGTGTTATGAATAACAGTTACATCATGGAGTGTTACCAAAAAAAACTACTTTCATTTTTGTCCAAACTCTTTGCGCCACGGATAAGTAACTAGTAATTACAAATAACTATTTATACAAAAGCTTTTAGAATGAAGATGCAACAGAATTGTTCAATCACTGTAACAACCCCTTTTGCGCGAGTGCCTGAAGAGATTATTTGTTAGCAATTCCCTGCATTCCCAAACAAGTAATTAACATATAGAATGGGAAAATAGGAAACTATACTCACAGGGTAGCAAAATATCTTACAAACAACAAAGAAAAGTACAGCACAGGAACAGGCCCTTCGGCCCTCCAAGCCTGTGCCGACCATGCTGCCCGTCTAAAATAAAATCTTCTGCACTTCCAGGGTTTGTATCCCTCTATTCCCATCCTATTCATGTATTTGTCAAGATGCCCTTTAAATGTCACTATCGTCCCTGCTTCCACCACCTCCCCCGGCAGCGAGTTCCAGGCACCCGCTATCCTCTGTGTAAAAAAAACATGCCTCGTACATCTCCTCTAAATCTTGCCTCTCGCACCTTAAACCTATGGCCCCTAGTAATTGACCCCTCTACCCTGGGAAAAAGCCTCTGACTATCCACTCTGTCTATGCCCCTCGAACCCCATCAGGTCACCCCCTCAACCTCTGTCGTTCCAGTAAGAACAAACCGAGTTTATTCAACCTCTCCTCATAGCTAATGCCCTCCATACCAGGCAACATCCTGGTAAATCTCTTCTGCACCCTCTCTAAAGCCTCCACATCCTTCTGGTAGTGTGGCAACCAGAATTGAACACTATACTCCAAGTGTGGCCTAACTAAGATTCTATACAGCTGCAACATGACGTGCCAATTTTGATACTCAATGCCCCGGCCAATGAAGGCAAGCATGCCGTATGCCTTCTTGACTACCTTCTCCACCTGTGTTGCCCCTTTCCGTGACCTGTGGACCTGTACACCAAGATCTCTCTGTCAATACTCTTGAGGGTTCTGCCATTCACTGTGTATTCCCTACCTGCATTAGACCTTCCAAAATGCATTACTTCACATTTGTCCGGATTAAACTCCATCTGCCATCTCTCTGCCCAATTCCCCAAACAATCTAAATCCTGCTGTATCCTCTTCCAGGGTTGTACAGTTAAATTTTGCTTCCAAATTCAAAAAGACTGCCAGCAAACTCAAAATGGATGTTGAGATCAGGAATTTTGTAGAATTCAGTGCAGGACTTTGCATAACTTCTCTAGTGGCATTTTAAAGCCGAGACCTGTTCAGTTATTCAAAATCAATTGGTAAATGTGCAGATCCATCAAGCCTATACCCAGACAATAACTTCAGGGAGATGCTGGAATCCGCCAACCTTGAAAACGTGAAGTGGGATGTGGTGGTGGATTGCAAAGTAACAGAAAGAGAAAGGTTCTGCTATTTTTTTCTCAGGGTGTAGAGGTGTCGCAGGCTATGCCAGCATTTATTGTCCATCCTTAATTGCCCCAGAGAAGGCGGGGGTCTGCTTTCTTGAACCACTGCAGGCCATGTGGTATAAGTACACCAACAGGGCTGTCAGAGAGGGAGTTCCAGGATTCTGAACCAGCAACAATGATCAGGCCTGTTTTAAGGATGGCGTGTGACTTGCAGGGGAATTTGCAAGTAATGCTGTTTTTATGCATCTGCTAACCTTGTCCTTCCAAGCGGTAGCAGTGTGGGTTTGGAAGGTGTTGCCGAAGGGGCCTTGGTGAGTTGCTGTAGTGCATTTCATAAAAGTACACACAGCTACCACTACACCAGTGCTGGAGGGAGTGAATATTTAAGGTAGTACATGAGATGCCAATTCATGCAGGCTGCTTTGTCTTGGATGGTGCCAAGCTTCTCAAGTATAGAAAATCAAAATGTTAATCATTTACTGCAGAATGAGGACTAGCTCCTCAAAACTCAATCATGTCAATCTTTGGGGCTACAATATAACATTCTGCGATTCAATGAGAAAGTCCAACATTTCCCTGTCCACACTGTGATTTAACAAGTAGCTTTTCTCATTCTTTGCCACCTTTAACAAGATGAAACTTTTAACTGGAGGGCAAGGTAGCTTTGATGCCTGACTTAACAAGTTCCGATTGTCCACAGTATATAAAAGTATCTATTCTGTTGAGATGGGGTTTATTTCTCCCTGCAGGTCTATAAAAAGAAAAGTACAGGGGAAATAAAAATCTCATGATTTGGTGACACTGATTTTTATAACAATACAATTACTGCTCATGAATAAGTGTTATGTAACCACTCAGACTCAATGGCACCTACTTGCAATCTCAATGTGTTATGTGGAAGTTCCTATAATTTTATACAGTTTATTTTCTTCAAACATTTACATTTGGCAAGAAAAGGAAAACAACTCCAACTCTTATAATTTCAAGACGACAGACTACAACTTGAAAAATAATTGCATTGTTTGGCACTTGGCATTCACCAATGCATTAATGCCAAGGTTTCCAGAGAAGCCCAACATCAGGCTGCATTTGTAATAGAAATTTAGCAGTCCTCAAATATATGGACTTAGCGAAGTAAATAAGGCCTGAATATTCTGCATAATATCAGCAGACTCAAAGGAGATAAAAGCGGAATATACAGGGAATGGGTGGGGCCACATCTCAAATACTGTGTGCAGTTTTGGTCTACTTATTTTTTAATAAATTTTGAGTACCCAATAATTTTTTTCCCCCAATTAAGGGGCAATTTAGCGTGGCCAATCCACCTACCCTGCACATCTTTGGGTTATGGGGGGTGAGACCCACGCAGACACGGGGAGAATGTGCAAACTCCACACAGACAATGACCCAGAGCCGGAATCAAACCCGCGTCCTCGGAGCCGTGAAGCAGCAGTGCTAACAAATTTGTCTCCTTATTTATCATAGAATTTACAGTGCAGAAGGAGGCCATTCAGCCCATCGAGTCTGCACCGGCTCTTGGAAAGAGCACCCTACCCAAGGTCAACACCTCCACCCTATCCCCATAACCCAGTTACCCCACCCACCACTAAGGGCAATTTTGAACGCTAAGGGCAATTTAGCATGGCCAATCCACCTAACCTGCACATCTTTGGACTGTGGGAGGAAACCGGAGCACCCGGAGGAAACCCACGCACACACGGGGAGGATGTGCAGACTTCGCAGAGACAGTGACCCAAGCCAGAATCGAACCTGGGTCCCTGGAGCTGTGAAGCATTTGTGCTATCCACAATGCTACCGTGCTGCCCAAAGAACATTTAAAGAAGGATTTAAATGTATTGGAGGCTGTTGAGAAGATGTGTTCTGGATTGATACCTGATTATGAGCCTTATGAGGAAAGGTTGGTAAGACTGGGCTTGTTTCAAAGAGTGAGGGGTAACTTGATTGAAATATATAAGATCCTGAATGGTCTTGACAAGATGGACATTGAACGGATGTTTCCTCTTGTGGGCGTCCAGAATTAGGGGTTACTGTTTTAAAATTAGGAGTTGCCCTTTTTAGACAGAGATTAAGATCTTTTTTTCTCTCAAACGGATTTATAACTTTGGAACTTGAAGCAAGGTCTTTGAATATTTTCAAGGCAGAGGTAGGCAGATGGATTGTTGCTCTGCAACAGAATAAAAGGCTGCCCGGTCATAGATGGGAATATGGAACTCAAAACACAAACAGATCGACAGCAGGCTCGAGGGGCCGAATGACCTACTTTTGCGTCGAAAAAGTGTCACGTTGGACTCATATAATGTTAACTCTGCTTCTCGCTCCACAGATGTTGCCAGACCTGCTGAGTTTATCCAGCATTTTCTGTTTTTATACACTCATTTCACAACTGGCTTTTAACAGCAAGAATTTGAGAATGGCATGTTCAGCGGGGTTCTGGGAAAATGATTTGGAAATAGAGTGTAAGTAAAGATAAAATGATTAAAAACAAAAAGGCTTATTATTATTCATTCAATGACCTAATGGCAAAAGTTACTCCTGCAGTGTGATTTAGTCAATGCTTTCTGAAGGCGCAGAATGGGAATTTAAGGCATGTGAGCAAATGGCCATCTGACATAAATAGCTCTCAGATAGATTCACATCTCAAACAGTGAAGCTAGTGTCTTGTGATAAATACAAGTCACATATAATAAAAACTATTCTTAAATTTAGTAACTACTCAGCTAAGGCAGTTAAATGCGACACAATCCAGAGAAATGTACAGAACTAAACACATCAGCGCAAGTGTGTCATCAAAATGGTATTAAAAGCAACACTGCAATGAGATAAATAAAATTGCTTTATTAAAAATAGGCAATAAGAGCGTAACTACTTATATCCTGTGGATAGTCTAATCACTATTTAAAAATAAGCATGAATGCCAGCCCTGAAAGATACATTTCGAAAAACATTTTCTCCTTTTATCATTCAGCATTGGTTACATAGAACATAGAACACTACAGCGCAGTACGGGCCCTTCGGCCCTCGATGTTGCGCCGACCTGTGAAACCATCTGAAGCCTATCTGACCTACACTATTCCATTTTCATCCATATGTCCATCCAGTGACCACTTAAATGCCCTTAAAGTTGGCGAGTCTACTACTGTTGCAGGCAGGGCGTTCCACACCCCTACTACTCTCTGAGTAAAGAAACTGCCTCTGATATCGGTCCTATATCTATCACCCCTCAATTTAAAGCTATGTCCCCTCGTGTTGGTCATCACCATCCGAGGAAAAAGACTCTCACTGTCCACCCTATCTAACCCTCTGACTATCTTATATGTCTCTATTAAGTCACCTCTCAGCCTTCTCCTCTCTAACGAAAACAACCTCAATTCCCTGAGCCTTTCCTCGTAAGACCTTCCCTCCATACCAGGCAACATCCTAGTAAATCTCCTCTGAACCCTTTCCAAAGCTTCCACATCCTTCCTATAATGTGGTGACCAGAACTGCACGCAGTACTCCAGGTGCGGCCGCACCAGAGTTATGTACAGCTGCAGCATGACCTTGTGGTTCCGAAACTCAATCCCCCTGCTTATAAAGGCTAGCACACCATATGCCTTCTTAACAGCCCTATTAACCTGGGTGGCAACTTTCAGGGATTTATGTACCTGGATGCCGAGATCTCTCTGTTCATCTACACTACCAAGAATCTTGCCATTAGCCCAGTACTCTGCATTCCTGTTACTCCTTCCAAAGTGAACCACCTCACACTTTTCCGCATTAAACTCCATCTGCCACCTCTCAGCCCAGCTCTGCAGCTTATCTATGTCCCTCTGTATCCTATAACATCCTTCAGCACTATCCACAACTCCACCGACCTTCGTGTCATCTGCAAATTTACTAACCCATCCTTCTACACCCTCTTCCAGGTCATTTATAAAAATGACAAACAGCAGTGGCCCCAAAACAGATCCTTGCGGTACACCACTAGTAACTGAACTCCAGGATGAACATTTGCCATCAACCACCACCCTCTGTCTTCTTTCAGCTAGCCAATTACTGATCCAAACCGCTAAATCACCTTCAATCCCATACTTCCTTATTTTCTGAAATAGCCTACCGTGGGGAACCTTATCAAACGCCTTACTGAAATCCATATACACCACATCAACAGCTTTACCCTGATCCACCTGTTTGGTCACCTTCTCAAAAAACTCAATAAGGTTTGTGAGGCATGACCTACCCTTCACAAAACCGTGTTGACTATCGCTAATCAACTTGTTCTTTTCAAGATGATTATAAACCCTATCTCTTATAACCTTTTCCAACATTTTACCCACAACCGAAGTAAGGCTCACAGGTCTATAATTACCAGGGTTGTCTCTACTCCCCTTCTTGAACAAGGGGACAACATTTGCTATCCTCCAGTCTTCCGGCACTATTCCTGTCGACAAAGACGACATAAAGATCAAGGACAAAGGCTCTGCAATCTCCTCCCTGGCTTCCCAGAGAATCCTAGGATAAATCCCATCTGGCCCAGGGGACTTATCTATTTTGACATTTTCCAAAATTGCTAACACCTCCTCCTTTTAAACCTCAATTCCATCTAGCCTGGTCGACTGAACCTGAGTGTTCTCCTCGACAACATTGTCTTTCTCCAGTGTAAACACTGACGAAAAATATCCATTTAACGCTTCCCCAGGTTGCAGAAAAAAAGTTTCTGATGCTCTTTTTCTTCCTCAATGCTTTTTGAAAACGAATAGGGCACAGCCCCTGCATGACCCCTAACCTTCCCTCTGATAATATTTGAGAAATATTTACTGTCAATCAAGTTACACAACAAATCAACTTTATAATCTAAGCCAATGTCTGTGGCTATCCCGGCATGGATGTTGATTGTCCTTTCCCACAAATAGTATACATTATCAGATTCAGTACCTACCCTTTAATGTCTTCCCTTCCTATTGTCCACGACTGCAAACACCTCATCCGGGTAAAACAGCGATTTGCTAGTACTTTCAATCGAATATACTGCACCCGTTGCTCCGGATGTGGTCTCACACAGACTCCATTGTGCAGAAAGCCATTCAGCCCATCGAGTCTGCACTGACCCTCCGAAAGAGTCCCCACCCTATCCTCAGATCCCATCCTAACCGCTTGGGCAATAAGGGGCAATTTAGCATAACCAATCCACCTGGCCTGCACATCTTTGGACTGTGGGAGGAAACCGGAGCACCCGGAGGAAACCCACACAGTGGTTGTGGGGGGGGGGTGCAAACTCCACACAGTCACCCGAGGCCGGAATTGAAACCAGGTTCCAGCCGCCGTGAGGCAGCAGTGCTACTTACTGTGACACCTTGCCATGCCACCGGGAAAATAAATGTCCCACTTTGCGGAACACCTTTATTCAGCTCACTAACAATCTCTGGCCTTCAGATCACCCAATTAATAATTTACTGACCCTGCTCTGTAGTCAGCTTCCTGAACTCTTCAAATGAAACTAACTTGAAGACCAGCATCTTCCCATTAAGTTAGGCATTTTGCAGTCTTCCAGATCCAACGTAAGTTCATCCTTTTCGGATCTTTAACCTCTGCCCCCTTTTTCTTCCAGCTAACAGCTATTGATAATGATTCTACCAATCCTATTTGCTAGGCCCAACCAATCCACATCCACCACAACTCTCATCCCCACCTGGTTGAACGTCTTGGCATGTTGAACAACTTCTGCTTTGACTCCACTCACTTTATCCAAATAAAGGGTGCCGCTATGGTACACACTTGGATACTAGGTGTGCCTGCCTTTTAGTAGGAAAAGTGGAACATTTCTTATTCCAGTTCTACTCAAACCCCCACTTTCATCATTTTTCTGTTCCATTGTTGACTACCTTAGTGCCACTTTGTGCTCTTGTCCTTAACCGGAAAGTTCCAATGACTTTGCTTCCAATTTCCACTCTTCCCTCACCTTCACCTGCTCCAACCAAGACTCCTCTCTTCCCTTTGTTTACTTCTCAGAGGCTGCTAACCAATAGTCACGGACACCCACGCCTACCTCAACTATAGTTCCTCACACTCCACTTCTTGTAGGGACTCTATTTCATTCTTTCAGTTTCTCCATCACATCTGTTCAGACTATACAAACTTCCATGCTAGCACATCCAAAATTCCTTTTCCCCCAACAGCGGATCCCGCGACCCTCGATGATGTCCATTCCATTCCCCGCACTCCTCACTTTCCATCCCCCACAAAGCAATCTTGCCCTCACCTTCCACCAGTCCCCACATCCAATAGATAATTCTCCGCTATTTCTGCCACCTTCAGCCGGGAGGGGGCAGGGTGGCTCAGTGGCTAGTCCTGCTG
Organism: Scyliorhinus canicula; assembly: GCF_902713615.1. Classification (NCBI taxonomy): domain Eukaryota; kingdom Metazoa; phylum Chordata; class Chondrichthyes; order Carcharhiniformes; family Scyliorhinidae; genus Scyliorhinus; species Scyliorhinus canicula. Next base: position 9,867,399 of record NC_052147.1, on the reverse strand, counting down.
CCTCACGGCGCCGAGGACCCAGGTTCGATCCCAGCTCCGGGTCATTGTCAGTGTGGAGTTTGCACATTCTCCCCGTGTCTGCGTGGGTCTCACCCCTACAACCCAAATATGTGCAGGTGGATTGGCCACACTAAATTTCCCCTTAATTGGAAAAAAAGAGAATTGGATACTCTAAATTAAAAACAAAACAAATCTTCCTTTCCATCCCCTTTTCAGAATTATGAAGGGACCATTCCATTCATTCTCTGCGACACACCGATCTACTCCTCAGCTACCCATATGTCTCCCTTTCTTATGACAAGCGCAAGAGATACACCACCTATTATTTTACCTCATTCCTCCTTCACCCTACCCCATCCCTAATTGCCCTCGAGGAGGTAGCGATGAGCTGCCTTCATGCTGCATTCCATGTTGTGTGGGTACACTATTGGGGAGGGTGTTTCAAGATTTGGACCCAGCAATAGTGAAGGAATGACAATATATTTCCAAGTCAGGATTTGGGGTGGCTTGGAGGGGAACTTGCAGGTGGTACCCCTAGGCATCTGCTTCTCTGGTTCTTCTAGATGGCAGTAGCTGTGGGTTTGGAAGGTGCTGTCTGAGGAGGCCTGGTGAGTTCCGGCAGTGCACCCTTAGATGGTACACGGCTGCCAGTGTGCACCAGTGGTGGAGGTCGTGAATGTTTGTGGAGTCGACCGCTTTGTCCTCACCACCCCAAGTCTCACCCCTGCCAAGCGAAGCACCATAACAGCAATTTAGTTTTCTTTCTTTTAATTTAGTATACTGTATTTGCTGGTCTATCTAATTTGGGAGAGACCAACCACAGATTGGAGGACTGCTTTATAAAGAGTATCTCCATTCAGTAGAGTGTGACCCCGAGCTCCTATCACCTGTTATTTCAATTCCCACTCTGACCTGTCTTTGGCCTGCAGCAGTGCTCCAATGAAGCTCATTGCAAGCTCGAGGAATAGCATTTCACCTTTTGACTGGGCACCTCACAGTCTTCTGAACTCAATGTGGAGTTTAACTATTTTAGATTATGATTTCACATCCCATGTTACTTACTTTTATTGTTAACTTGTTTTTTTTATTCCTTTCTTGATCCCCCTTACTTTGCACTGAGACGGTGGCTATCCTGCCATTCACACCTCGTAAAGACATCTTCTGTTTGTTTTCCCATTACAACTTTCAAACGTTAAATCATCCGCTCACCTGCCCTTGACCCAATCACAGACGTTCCCTTTTATTCTTCCCACCTCCTGCATTTCTCTTGTTTTTTAAATTTAGAGTACCCAATTTTTTTTTCCAATTAAGGGGCAATTTAGCGTGGCCAATTCACCTATTCAGCACATCTTTGGGTTATGGGGGTGAAACCCACAGGGAGAATGTGCAAACTCACACGGACAGTGACAGGGCTGGGATTCGAACCTGGGTCCTCAGGGCCTTAGTCCCAGTGCTAACCACTGCGCCACCGTGCTGCCCAACCTCCTGCATTTCTAACTATACTCAGCTCTGATGAAAGGTCATCATCGATCTGAAACATTAACTCTATATTTCTCTTTCCTTGGGATGCTGCCAGACTTGCTGAATACTTTGTGCATGTTTTTACTTCACATTTCCAGCGTCTGTAGATTTTTGTTTCAGTCTACAGAGTCTACTTTTTCACCCAAACAAGAAAACACTTTTGTACATTAGAAACTGGAAGGTTATCGTGAGAAAAAAGTCAAACTAATTAATATCACTAATCAGCTCATCCCAAAACCTGTGCACAAAATGCTCTTTGAAAATAAAGAACATCCTGAAGTATGAAGGTTTCAGAAGAAACACAAGTTGTTTATATAAACCACAGTACTGCTCAGGCAGCTCCTGCCAACATATGGCTGCTGTGCAGACTACTGAGCAGCAGCGGCTTGGAACTGGAGACAGTGAAGTATATGTCTTCCCAATCATTAACAGCCAAGTATGCAAACCGGCCACACTCAAAAACTCTTTTGCACAGCTGCTCCGACGTTGATTGTTCAATTATTTCCAGAATGTCAAATACTGATGCAAATAAGGACCTTTGACAGTGGCCACAGTTCAACGTACTTTCAGTTTGAAGACACCGAAACACTGAGACTTCAATACCTCTCAAGAAAATGGCATCACTTTCTCCAAGTATAGTTCCCCCAAACTCCAGGTTCAGATGTGAAGAACAAAGCCATTGACTTTTCTTTTTGTCAGGGCTTTAGAAAACAGAAGAGAACGGACTGCACATAGTCAGCAAGTCACCGAATCCTTTTCACTTCCTTCAGTTCAAGAAAACAAGCGACTGACACATTTCCTGCCAACAGACCTTCCCTCAGATAAAAAAAAACAGCTCCCACCAACAGGAAATCCTTGAACTTACACAGGCTGCTGTAAGACTCTTGTGCGTTCGGTTTTAAACACGATTAAAACCTTTCCAAATGTTTTAAATTGCTGCACGTAACTTAACAGTTATTTTTTACCAGGTTTACCAAAATACTCTCAAGGTGGGTTTTTTTTTGTTGTTTTAAAAGGGAGTTGATTTTGCTCATTTTAAATTTACTTCGAACGTATGCTGTGTACGTGCAGCTGATCATTATTCAACCAATTGTATACCAATAGACAAATAAACAAGGCTAAATCACCGATCATGCTCTCCCATGGAGAAAAAGGCCTAAGCTGCAGGTTTCAAAGAGCAGGTCAGAACTGAGCAAACACAACCTTTGCTTTTGGGACTTCAGCTGTGGTGCATTCACACAGACAGGACAGACCGTTAGACCCAGCCTGGATAGCTGCCCTAAATGGATTTCTCCATGCAAATGTCTTGCGGCAAGTTTCACGTTTAGGTCAGTTTACTTTCTGCAACAACCCCGTTAACCATCGACAGGAGGAAATAAACGGAGTTCTTCGGTGTAGCATTACTTGCATTTTCTTCTTAACATGCAACATTTATAACAAAATGTTTCTTACGATTAAAAAGGGGGAGGGGGGGGAAACCTTGCTGACTAAAGCTGGGGCACCACGTCAGCAATTGATTAAATGACCTTCTTTTGACAGGCAGATACTCGGGTTTCAACAGATGACATGAGAAAGTGAGCAGAGGCTAATGCTTCATGCATCTGAACAGAAATACAGATATCCTTTTTAAGGTGGGAGTGTCTTCTCTTAATCTCCATGGTAACTGTGCCTCTGGTCGGTTATTGGACACCCTGAACTTCCTGTGCCAGCACGAATGAGCGAATCTGAACACGTCCTTTACAAGCCAGACAATCCTCTCGACAACAGTGTCTCTTCCACAAGAGGGCACGGTTTAAATTTTGGTAAAGGAGCAAACTGTTTTGGATCAAAAATATCAGACAATCTTTTGTAAGAATTCAAGCCGCAGCAGACTTTTGTCTCATGCTCTGTTTTGTGAGGGGCTGATTTAGCAGAGTGGGCTAAATAGCTGGCTTGTTATGTAGAACAAGGCCAGCAGCACGGGTTCAATTCCCGTAACAGCCTCCCCGAACAGGCGCCGGAATGTGGCTTTTCACAGTAACTTAATATTATTATTATTGGTTTGAAAGGATTTTGATCTAGGAGAAATGCCCATTAAGTCAGGAGCACGTCTTATTAAGAGTGCTCTGTGGAAATCATAATTTTACAGATGGTATAAATGTTGAGCACAATGTGGATTTCAGTGGACTTTGTGACAAAGGAGGGAGAAGGGTTACAACAGCAGAGCATCATGCACAATTACATCACATGTAAGCAAAACTCCTCAACTAAAGCACACAATCACACCAAGTATTCATCAAACAGAAGTAAAAACTACATAAAGCACTAGTTCATTCCATGTTGAAATATTCTGCTCAATGCAAGGCACCAACTTTAGGCATGAAGCTTTGGAAAAAGTACAGAAGACATTTACTGAAACGGTCCTGGGCGTGACGGTTTTGTGATAAGACTGGGCTGAAGAAGCTGGAGTTATTCTTCTTGGAACAGAGAAAGTCAAGAGATTTGATTCAGAGGCTATTAAAATCCTGAACGGTCAGACAGAGTAAATAAAGATGAATCATTTCCAATTGCCAAAGGGTCAATAACCAGAGGGCACAGCTTTGAGCTGAATGACAAAAGAACAAAAAGCAACTCGAGAAAAAACTTTACTGCACCAATCCACCACCAGATAAGGTGATGGATACAAATTCAATAAATGGCAATTAGATAAATATTGGAAGAAGAAAAATAAGCTGCGGGACACGAGGAGAGTAGCAGAGTGGACAAAGGAACTGGCACAGACTTAATGAACCGAATGGCCTCTTTCAGCACTGTGCTATTTTACGATTCAATAACCTTAAGGCATGAAGAAAACAAAATTCGGCTCAGGCAGACTGCTGGTGGAGCGGTCCTCATAAAGCACAAGACCCTGGCTCGAATCCGGCCCACGGTCCATGTGAAATTTGCACATCTCCCCGCGTCTGCGTCTCACCCCCACAACCCAAAGATGTGCAGGGTAGATGGATTGGCCATGCTAAATTGCCCCTTAATTGGGGAAAAAAAAAGAATTGGGTACTCTCAATTTATTTTTACGAAATTTTTCAAAAAAGATGACAGTGGGGAACCCACTCTACCAAACTCAGTGACTAAATTCACCGACAAATCGAACATTACAAAAATACAATCTAGCAGCTTAATTATAATATCCTCTCCTTTCAAGAAATGCAAAAAAAAATCTTCAAAACTCAAGACAGCCATTTGTTTTCAATAGTATCAATCCTTAAATCAGTCCCAGAAAATAATACTTGGAACCCACTCAATAATCACTGGCAAAGGTAGGCATTGCAGTAAATTAACTGCTAGGCATCAAATGTTTAGTTTCAATACATTTACTTCTTTACTTGTCCCCATCCCAAAGACGAAAGATGTTGTATTTTTTTAAACATAGAACATACAGTGCAGAAGGAGGCCATTCGGCCCATCGAGTCTGCACCGACCCACTTAAGGCCTCACTTCAACCCTATCCCCTTAAGCCAATAATCCCTCTTTTGGAAACGTCATTGGTTAGTAGCCTGTAAATTATATTAAAATACAGTCATTGCTGTCTTAGGAACTGGGACAAGTCAAGAACTTCTGTTCAAGACCACCTCTGTCCTGAGTCCATTGAACCCAACGTTTAAAAGCAGCGTGCATTCTGATATATTGGTTTGACTTCAGTGAAAAAGTTCAGCAATTTATCCCTATTTGTTTAATCCAGAGTTTATCCAAACAGGGTCTACTGGCATGTACTGCTGCTGGTTTGAAGTAACAGCAAAGTAATGTGTGTATCCACCATTCTTCATGTGTTTCTCTCTCATTATTTGTTACTCCCTTCCTAATTAGCACATCAAACTCCTGAATTGTCCTAACTGCTCCTCCCAAAACCTTAACAGAAGTTAGCACTGAATTGCAAATTAAAATGGAGAAAACATTAAACAAGTTTCAATTTTAGTGAACTAACATCAAAGTGACAAAAAGTAAACAAGACCACAACTCGAGTAGCATCAAACTGTTAGCAGTTAGAAGTTAAATAACACAATGCCAGGGGGCTTTTACTCAAAGTCGAGTATTTGGCCAAATCAAAAACACAAGAATTGCTGTTTGCTATGAGTTTTTGCCAAGGTTTATTATAGAGGCACCAGGAATGCAGAAGTTCATTTACATAAAATCACTTGACAACCTGAAGTTGTTCTCCTTCGACCAGAGAAGGGTAAACAGATTCTTAATAGAAACCCTGTGTTAGACTGACTAGTGAAGTCGCCATCGTCGCCGATGACCGAAATCTGCTTTCCCCTTTAAGGGGGAATAAGCTGACTGGTGGTGGTTTAACGCGAGGATCACCACACCTCAGGTGAACGGCAAGGTTGAGAAGATGGGGCCTTCATGAATAACCTCAGCCGGTACGGGAATTGAACCCGGGCTGCTGCCTTGATCTGCATCACAAACCAACTGAGCTAAATCAGTACATAACAAGTGACTGCCCTTTAAAAGTAATTAATTGGCTGTGAAGCACCTTGGGATGTTCTGAAGACTTCATCCTCGGGACTTAAAAGAAGTGACTGCTGAGATAGTAGATGCATTTGTTTTAGTTTTCCAAAATTCTCTAGATTCGGGAAATTTAATTTCCCGTCAGATTGGGAAACAGCAAACGTGATTCCTCTATTTAAGAAAGGAGGCAGACAGAAATCATAGAACATAGAACATAGAACAGTACAGCACAGAACAGGCCCTTCGGCCCTCAATGTTGTGCCGAGTCATGATCACCCTACTCAAACCCACGTATCCACCCTATACCCAAATCAGAGAACTACAGGCCAGTTAGCCAAAATCTGTCATAGGGAAAATGCCAGAATCTATTGTTAAGGGGGTTACAGCAGGGCACTTAGAAAATCTCAATGCAATCAGGTAGAATCAACATAGCTTTGCGAAAGGGCAATCATGTTTGACTAATTTATTAGATTTCTTTGGGGAGCTAACTTGCAACGTGGATAAAGGGGAACCTGAAGATGTGGTTTATTTCGATTTCCAATAGGTATTTCACCAGGTGCTGCATCAAAGGTCAAATGGTCTCCCATTTAAGATGGAGATGCGGAGAACCTTTTCCTCTCGGAGGGCTGTTAGTCTGTGGAACTCTTTCCCAGACAGTAGGAGAGGCGGGGTCATTGAATATTTTAAAGGGAGAATTAGACCGACTCCCTTGTCATCAAGAATCTAAAGGTAAAAGGGAGCAGACAGGAAAGCAGAAGCCCCAGTCAGATCAGTCATGATCTCAGCAGATGGTGGAGTAGGCTCAAGGGGCCAAATCTCCTACTTGTACTCCAAATTTGTTCTGGTCAAATGAGGGTGTCAAAGGTGCCAATAAAATTATCTGGTGTAGATCTGCTAACTGGAACAGCAATATTCATTTAAATTGCATTATGCCAATTTCCAGGAAAATTGAATTGGAGTGAAAATTGTATCTGTCTGCAACCTAATACGTCCTTTTTAAACAATACAAAACAGCATTTCAAATTATCTTCAATATAATTTCCATTGACAATGCAGATAGTCAGTTCATTTCTCCCCCCCCCCCCCCCCCCTTCGGTTGCAACCCAGACCAAAATAAAATACAAATATCATAAACCTGGTTAACAATATTTTTGTGGCCAGCCTATCAGCTGTGAACTACATTTTGCAGATTTCATTGCAAGACACTCGGTTTCATGAGATGGTCTCTTTCCAGTGTTCATCATAGAAGCCCTAAACTGCAGGAGGCCATTCAACCCATCGAGTCTGCACCGACGACCCTCCGAACGAGCATCCTACCTAGGCCCATGCCCCCAACCTATCCCCGCAACCCAGTAAACCCACCTAACCTTTTGGACACTAAGGGGCAATTTAACATGACCAACCCACGCAACCTGCACACCTTTGGACTGTGGGAAGAAACCAGAGGACACCCACGCAGAGACCGGGAGAACGTGCAAACTCCACACAGGATGTTTCTAAATTTCTTTTTTTCTGAAACAGCGCTTCTAAATCATGGAGCCTTGGTAATCTCGTCAGATGTACAAACTAAAAAGGAAATGTCACTCATGCATCATGTACTCAAAATATTGACCTTGGTACAATATCAATAAGGTATGGATCTTATTATTTTAAAAGCAGTCATTAGAAAATGTCCTGCAACAAGCAAGTCAGCTTTTGAGGGGTTAATTGCAGGCGGCAAGGTGGCACAGTGGATAGCACTTCTGCCTCACGGCACTGAGGACCCGGGTTCAATCCCTGTCCCCGGGCCATGTCCGTGTGGAGTTTGCACATTCTCCCCTTGTCTGCGTGGGTCTCACCCCCACAACCCAAAGATGTGCAGGGCAGGTGCAATGACCACACTAAATTGCCCCTTAATTGGAAAAAAAAAATATTTTTTACAAATGAGAGGTTAATGACCAGAGGCAGCACATCCCACTCTACTGATACATAATTCCATTCTCAAAAGAAGTGTGCATTAGTGCTCATTTCTGACACAGCCTTTATCAACACTATTCAGTAACTGGACAGCCCCAGTTATGAATGTACAAAGTCACCCTGGATGCTTCAATAAAACCTCAGTGTACCAAAGAGCTAAATTACTTTGAACTGAGAAACAAAAAAAAGTCAAAACTAACAAGCCAGTGAATAAGATTGAAAATTGTTGCACAGAGGGCAAAATAAATCAAGAGACAGCAATTAGGTGCCACCTAGTTTGGGTTTTTAAATCGCCCATGATACAAGAGGAAGCAAGGTGAGAGGCATGGAGTTCCACATTTTCAAATTAATGAGAAACAAGAAGTTGATAGACATGTTGCAATGAACTTTGGTCTCAGGTACTTTTAAGCATACATGTTATAATGGAGCACTATATTGGCGGGGGTCATTTATTTTGATTCTCTTAATGCACTCTGGATTCGGACTTTGTCTATTGTACCAAGGTACAGTGAAAAGTATTTTTCTGCGAGCAGCTCAACAGATCATTAAGTACATGAAAAGAAAGGAAATAAAAGAAAATACATAATAGGACAACACAAGGTACACAATGTAACTACATAACACCGGCATTGGGTGAAGCATACAGGGGTGTAGTGTTAATCAGGTCAGTCCATAAGAGGGTCGTTTAGGAGTCTGGTAACAGCAGGGAAGAAGCTGTTTTTGAGTCTGTTCGTGCGTGTTCTCAGACTTTTGTATCTGCCCGATGGAAGAAGTTGGAAGAGCGAGTAGGCTGGGTGGGAAGGGTCTTTGATTACGCTGCCCACACTAGACAAACTAATGCTTTTTTTTTAAATCCTAGGAAATTTGGCACCAATTTCCCACAGCCGGGAGATGAAGAAGGGCAGTTCAAATGTTTGTTTGGCTGGCTTGAGCAGGCAAAGAGCTAGTCTTCATTTGGTCCCACAGGATCTTCAGCAGCGACCTGACCCATGACAACAGGGAGAGGGGACCTCCGTTTAAACATCTCAGCCGATTACAAATAAAGGATTCAACTTTCTGAACGGTTCGGAATTTGCACAATAATTTTTTTTTTAAACGGCAAGAGACAAAGATGACCGGAGGAAGACAACCTGAGGCATTGAAGTTCGACAGCAAGTACTTTGCTCATTCATACAGTGCGAGATCGTCTTCCCACCGTTTGCAAACATGCTTCAAGGCATCAAAACAGACTGAAGGAAGCTGCAAATCGATCACGATTTGTATGTATTTAACCCTCCCCCACTGGGTTACAAACACTCCAACTAATACAATCCAATAACCTATTGCTTCTTCAGTAACCTACTGTAAAGTTAGGAGGTGTTAAATAAAAAACATCCCCGGCCCAAACATGCTTAAAGAGGGTGTAACTGTAATCAGCCTTCTGAAAAAGGGAAAGTGGGTACTACCGTCCCGATACGGTGAATTCGGCGAAGCCACATAATAATCTTTATTATTGTCACAAGTAGGCTTACATTAACGCCGCAATTAAGTTACGGTGAAAATCCCCTAGTCACCACACTCCGGGGCCTGTTCGGGTACATTGAGGGAAAATTCAGAATGTCCAATTCACCAAACAAGCCGTCTTTCTGGACTCGTGGTTGGAAACCGGAGCACCCGGAGGAAACCCACGCAGACACGGGGAGACCGTGCAGACTCCGCACAGTCAGTGACCCAAGCCGGGAATCGAACCCGGGACCCTGTAACAATGTAGAGGGGGGGAGGAGAGGAGCGGTTAATTTAATAAAGGCAACTTGAGGAGAGAGAATAAGACAGAGCAACAACATTGAAAGTGATTGGTTGCTACTGCTCAAACCTCTGGTCTCAATGAAGTGGAGGCGACATAATGAATGACAATCGCGAGGGGGACAGACAAGGGAAGAGCCCGTCCCTCACACATTTTACACACACCATTGCAACAAATAGAGAGAGAGAGAAAGAGCCACGGCTGGCCACAGAGAGCCTGCTCTGCCCTGTGTGCTCTGCCCAGCCTGCCTTGCTCTGTCCTGCCCTCCTGCTCTGCCTTCCCTGCCCACTCTGTCCTGCCCAGCCTGCCTGCTCTGCCTTGCTCTGTCCTGCCCTCCTGCTCTGTCCTGCCCTCCTGCTCTGCCTTACCTTCCCTGCCCAGCCTGCCTGCTCTGCCTTGCTCTGTCCTGCCCTCCTGCTCTGCCTTCCCTGCCCAGCCTGCCTGCTCTGTCCTGCCCTCCTGCTCTGCCTTACCTTCCCTGCCCAGCCTGCCTTGCTCTGTCCTGCCCTCCTGCTCTGCCTTGCCTTCCCTGCCCTGCATGCCTGCTGTGTCTTCTCTGCCTTGCTCTGCCCACCCTGCCTTGCTTTGCCCACCCTGCCTTGCTTTGCCCACCCTGCCTTGCTCTGCCTGTGCAGCACAGGGTCACCCACAGTAGGCAGCCGCCGCTGCGGCCCCAGCGTCTCCCCCCCCCCCCCCCCCCCCCCTTCTCCTTTCTCTCCCTGGATCGGATCGATGTGGAAACATTCCCAAAGCATCGCTCGGGTGATGTGTTGAATTTTTTAAAATAAAAGATTCTGTGCAGTGCAGGCGACAGGGTGAGCGAGTGAGTAACCTTGTTAATGCCGGCTCTGTGTCTGCTCCGCTCCTGCCGCTGCTGCTGCTGCTCCGGCCGCTGCCTCTCCGCTGCCGCCCCGGCTCCGGCTCCCCCACACGGCTCTGCAGCTCATCCTCCTCCCGGTAATCCACACACGCTGCTGCTTTCCGCCACACAATGCTCTGCCCTCTTTCTCTCTCTCTCTCCCTCCCCCTCCCCTTCAATCCTGCCCCAGTTGTAAAATAATATCCCCAACAACGAAAAAAAAACCACAGGAGAAATGAAAAATCACAGCCCGCACACTGAAGGCATCCTCGATTCCCCTCCTGTCCTTTTCCAACTCATCGCACCACACCGAGCACAGAGATCCTCCGGGTCCTAACGCTGCCTGCAACCATCAAATGCTGCCTGCAACCATCAAATGCTACCACCAGTGACTCCCAATGCTCACTAACCTTTCCCTAGGTCGTTCTGTCAACAACTAGTGGGGGACCCCAGGGATCTGTGCCAAGGACCGCCAACTGTTCACATTTATATTTTAATGATTTGGACCAGGGAACTAAATGTGTTATCTCCCAAATTTGCAGATGCTACTAAGTTGGGCGGGAGGGCGAGCTGGCGGTGAGGAGGATGCAGAGATGCTTCTACGGGATTCGGACAGACTTCAGCGAGTGGGCACATACATGGATACATAGAAAATAGGAGCAGGAGGAGGCCTTTTGGCCCCTCGAGCCTGCTCCGCCATTCATCACGATCATGGCTGATCATCCAACTCAGTAGCCTAATCCTGCTTTCTCCCCATAGCCTTTGATCCCATTCTCCCCAAGTGCTATATCCAGCCACCTCTTGAATATATTCAAAGTTTCAGCATCAACTACTTCCTGTGGTAATAAATTCCACAGGCTCACCACTCTTTGGGTGAAGAAATGCCTCATCACTGTCCGAAATGGTTTACTCTGAATCCTCAATCTGTGACCCCTGGTTCTGGACACACCCATCATTGGTAACATCTTCCCTGCATCTACCCTGTCTAGTCCTGTTAGAATTTTATAAGTCTCTATGAGATCCCCCCCCCCCCTCATTCTTCTGAAGTCCAGTGAGAACAATCCCAACCTAGTCAATCTCCCCTCATATGACAGTCCCGCCATCCCTGGAATCAGTCTGGTAAACCTTCACTGCATAACGTGGATAAATGTGAGGTTATCCGCTTCGGTAGCAAACATACGAAGGCAGATTATTATTTGAATGGGTGTTTGAATTCAAGGACAGGGTGGAAATTTACGTGTGGAGCCAGAGGAAATGGGCAAGCTATTAAAAGTGAGTACTTTGCGTCAGTATTTACCAAAGACAAGGACTTGGTGGATGATGAGTCTGGGGAAGGGTGTGTAGATGGTTTGGGTCATATTGAGATCCAAAAAGGTGGTATTGGGGGTCTTGAAAGGAGCCTGGTGGGATATACCCCAGAATACTGAGGGCAACAAGGGAGGAAATTGCTGGGGCCTGGAGAGCAATCTTTGTATCACGACTGACGAAAGGGGATGTCCCAGAGGATTGGAGAGTAACCAATGTTGTTCTTTTGTTTAAGAAGGATAGCAAGGGTATTGGGGCTGGTTCAGCACAGGGGTAAATCGCTGGCTTTGAAAGCAGGCCAAGGCAGGCCAGCAGCACGGTTCAATTCCCATACCAGCCTCCCCGAACAGGCGCCGGAATGTGGCGACTGGGGGCTTTTCACAGTAACTTCACTTGAAGCCTACTTGTGACAATAAGCAATTTACATTTCATTTCAAGGATAAATTACAGGCCAGAGCCATATGTCAATGGTAGGGAAATTATTGGAGAGGATTCTTCGAGACAAGATTTGCTCCCACTTGGAAAGAAGAGGTCATATTAGCGAGAGGCAGCATGGGGTTTTGTGAAGGGGAGGGTCGTGTCTCACAAACCTGATCAGGTTTTTCAAGGAGGTGAGGAAGATTATTGATGTGGGTAGGACTTCGGTCATAAAGACAAACGGTAGCAGTAGAAGGGTATATTTCTGAATGGAGGGCTGTGACTAGTGGCGTTCTTCAGGAATCACTGCTGGGACTTTTGCTGTTTGTTATATATAATATATACAGTAAATGGCAGAATCCTTAAGAGTATTGATAGGCACAGGGATCTGGGTGTACAGGTACGCAGGTCACTGAGTGGCAATGCAGGTGGAGAAGGTAGTCAAAAAGGCATACGGCATGCTTGCCTTCATCGGCCGTGGCATTGAGTTTAAAAATTGGCAAGTCATGTTGCAGCTTTATAGAACCTTAGTTAGGCCCCACTTGGAGTATAGAGTTCAATTCTGGTCGCCACTCTACCAGAAGGGTCTGGAGGCTTTGGAGAGGGTACAGAAAAGCTTGACCAGGATGTTGCCTGGTATGGAGGGCTTAGATATGAGAAGAGGTTGGAGAGACTTGATCTATTCTCACTGGAACGGCAGAGGTTGAGGAGCAACCTGATAGAAGTCTACAAGATTATGAGGAGCATGGACAGAGTGGATAGTCAGAAGTTTTTCCCAGGGTGGAAGAGTCAATGACTAGGGGGCATAGGTTTAAAGGAAATTTACACGGCAAATTCTTTTTTACACCGAGGGTGATGGGAGCCTGGAACCCGCTGCCGGGGGATGTAGTGGAAACAGATACAATAATGACTTTTAACAGGCGTCTTGACAAATACATGAATAGGATGGGAATAGAGGGATATGGACCCTGGAAGTGTGGGGGGTTTTAGTTCAGACGGGCAGCATGGTCGGTGCAGGCTTGGAGGGCTGAAGGGGTTGTTCCTGTGCTGTACTTTTCTTTGTTCTTTTTATTTTGAGCGAGGTGGATACTCAGCGAGACCTTGGTGTCCTTGTGCATTAGTCGCTGAAAGATGGCTCGCAGGTACATCAGGCTGTAAAGAAGGCAAATGGTATGTTGGCCTTCATAGCAAGAGGATTTGAGTATAGGAATAGAGATGTTTTACTGCAATTGTATAGGGCATTGGTGAGGCCACACCCGGAGTATTGTGTGCAGTTTTGGTGTCCTTATCTGAGGAAGGATAGAACATAGAACATAGATGTTCTTGCTATGGAAGCAGTGCAGCGAAGGTTTACCAGGCTGATTCCTGGGATGGTGGGACTGTCATATGGGGGACAGTCCAAGTCGGTTAGGATTATATTAATTGGAGTTTAGAAGAGTGAGAGGGGATCTCATAGAAAATTTCAAAATTCTAACAGGATTAGACAGGATGGGTTCAGAAAGAATGTTCCCGATGGTAGGGAAGTCCTGAACTAGGGGTCATAGTTTGAGGACAGTTTTTTTAACTGAGGTGAGAAGAAATTTCTTCACCAAGAGAGTGGTGAATCTGTGGAATTCGCGACCACAAAAAGTAGTTAAAGCCAAAACGTTGTGCAACTTGAAGAAGGAATTAGATATAGTTCTTGGGGCTAAAGGTATCGAGGGGTATGGGTGGGGAGACGGGATCAGAGTATTGAACTTGATGATCAGCCATGATCACAATGAATGGCGGAGCAGGCTCGAAGGGCTGAATGGTCTCCTCCTGCTTCTATTTTCTATGTTTCTAGGTACTGCATTAGGAAAAATGTTCCTCACTTCCAACAGCTCAAGTAACAGAATTTGCATATTTAAAAAAGGAGGCGGTGGAAAAAAACAGTACCCCTCCATAGGACAGGAGACTTTTTTATATTATCATGTGCCATCCAACTCAATAGCATGAATACACCTTCCATGCCACCCCAATATCCTTTGATTCCCTTTGGCCCCAAGTACCACAAGTGCCCCTCCACCCAACAATGAGTCCAAACCCTTCACAGATTTCTCACTTCTCGCAAGATGCCTTCTCTACTCTGGAGGTTTGGTGGCTAAAGCTTTCCTAGCTGCATACAGGTGGATACAGAAGATTGCCAACAGTGCGCCCACCCCAGTCCGCCCCCCACAGTGCGCCCACCCCAGTCCGCCCCCCACAGTGCGTCCACCCTAGTCTATCACATGATCTAACCACCACCTGTTTTTGTTACTCTCTTATCAACATGTGCTAGCTCAAGGACCTTCATTAGTCATTTCTCCAGTCCATAATTGAAAAAAGTTAATGTTGCTACCACATTCTTACATTCAAGGCCTAGTTTTTACAACGCTACTATGTTGTCGACCACACGCCATTTAACATTTTATAATGGCTGTGTGTTGTTTGATATCTCCTTTACGGTCAAGATTGTTCTGGTATGCCTTTCCCCCCCCTCATCCCCCAGGTTGCACTATATTTCGAACTGGATTTGTTTTGCCCACGATCAATCGAGAATTAAAACAAATTACTGATTTAGGCAAAATTTGATGCAACATCTCCATCCACGTTTTCAAAAACAAACCTTGACATTCACTTGCATGAAACATTTTGGATGTAACAGGCAATTCTGACTCCATGTATAAACCTGAAGGTTCCTAATTTGGGATAAAAGAGAAAACAAAAACAAAAAAGGTTTCCAAAGACAGAGTATCTGGCATTGATGTGTCACACTCAGCACCAGTTATTATTCATCACTGACTGTGCAGCTACATCCTCATTTGTGCACTCCATTCACCCGGACAACACTAGCGATTTGTCACAAAGGAAAACATGATTGAAAAAATGGTTTGTATATTTTGTACACAATAACAGATGGTCAAGAGATGAATTACGGACATGTGGAGGGTCAGTCCTTGGTTCTGTATTGCATGTACACTTAAGGCTTCATCACTTGTGCAAATCAGCCCAGGACCAACTCGTCACTCACCCCGACTAGCCCTTCTGCTACAATTAATAGATTATGGTCGGAACTTTTGGTACTGGGCAAAAGCTATTCAAAAAGCAATCTTTGAGCCATGAGGGATGGAAACAGATTTTGTACTATACCATGTGCCAGGAAAAAATGTAAAACAAAGGGTTAACTTGCATTCACATAGTATCATTCAATTTTTACCCTCTTATCCCCCCGCATTGACCCCTCAATCCTCCTTGAAGAAATCAATGAACGGTTTCCACCTCCGGGTGAACCCCTCTACCGACCCCCGCAAAGAGTACTTGACCTTCTCCAGCCACAGGAAGGGAACCGCAGCCAGGACCCCCCTCAGTCTTGGACTGGACATGCCCCAAAACATGTGGACGTGATTCACGCCCCCCCCCCTTGCACACCCCCACATCGGTCCTCCAGCACCGCAAAGAACCTGCTCATCCTCACTATTGTCACGTGGGCCTTATGCACCACCTTAAATTGGTTGAGGCTTAACTTCACACACGACAAGGACACGTTTACCCTCCGCAAGGCCACCCCTCCCAGCTCTTCCTCCCACTCGCACGTAATTTCCTCCTCCACCGAAGCGCCCTCCCTCTCCATAAATTCCTTGTAAATATCCAAAATCTTCCCCTCCCCGATATCGTCGTCCGACAACAGTTTGTCCTGCAACACCGGAGATGGCAGCCCCGGGAAGGGCGGCACCTCTCTCCTCACGAAATCCTTCACCTGCAGGTAGCGAAAGCAGTTCCCCTTGGGCAACTCATGCAATTCCTCCAGCCCAGCAAACTTGCCCAATATAAATAAGCCCCTAAAGTATTCTATCCCCACCTGCCGCCACCGCCGGAACCTCGCATTCAGCCTTGCTGGCACAAACCTATGGTTGTCACATATTGGTGTCCACAACGACATGCCCTCCAGCCCAATACGCACTGACTCCACACCCAACGCCAAAACCACCACCAGGCTCACGGAGTGCCTGACCGGCGAGAATGGAAGAGGTGCCAAAAACAGTGCCCTCAAACTCGTTCCCCTACACGACGCCGCCTCCATTCGCCAGAAACTGATCTCTCCTCCACAGCCCATTTCCTCACCATCGCAATGTTAACTGCCCAATAATAATTAATCAGATTCTACCAAGTTCAATTTGTGCAACTGCGCCACTTGGATTCCTAAATATCTAAAACTTGCCCCCACCACCCTGAACGGCAATTCCCCTAACCTCCTTTCTTGTCCTCTAGCATTGATCGGAAACATGTTCAATTTGTACCCCAGAAACCAGTCAAATTCCCTCAAAATCTCCATAACCCCTCCAAGGGTCCGATATATATATATATATATATATATATTTTATAATTTAAAGTGGCTAATTCCTTTTTTTCCGCAATTAAGGGGCAATTTAGCGTGGCCAATTCACCTACCCTGCACATCTTTGGGTTTTGGGGGTGAAACCCACGCAAACATGGGGAGAATGTGCAAACTCCACACAGACAGTGACCCAGAGCCGGGATCGAACCTGGGATCTCAGCGCCGTGAGACAGCAGTGCTAACCACTGCGCCACCATGCTGCCCTGAGAAAGGCATTTTAATATATTTGAAAAGATAAATTAATGAACAATTTACTCAGGAACACAGAGGGAGAATTCAGAATTCTCAGCTGGTACGGGAATTGAACCCACGCTGCTGGCCTTGTTCTGCATCACAAACCAGCTGTCTAGCTCACTGAGCTAAACCAGATCATCCACATATAGCGAAACTCTATGCTCGGCACCCCCCACTCAATCCCTTTCCAATCCCTCAATACCTTAAGCGCCATTGCCAATGGCTCCATCGCCAAGGCAAAGAGCAATGGGGAGAACAGGCACCCTTGTCTCATCCCACGATGCAACCCAAAGTACCCCAAACTCATCCAGTTCTTCCGGACACTCGCCATCAGCCCTGTACAACATCCGAACCCAATCAACAAACCCCTGCCCAAACCCGAACCGCCCCAGCACCTGCAGAAAATATGCCCAACCCACCCGATCAAAGACCTTTTCCGTGTCTATTGCCACCAATACATCGACCTCCTGCCCCTCCGAGGACATCATAATTACATTACGTAGCCTACGCACATTCGCCGACAACTGCTTTCCCTTCACAAATCGCGTCCGGTCCTCCCTTATCACCCCTGGCACACAGTACTCAATTCGCGATGCTAACACCTTCGCCAAAAGCTTAGCATCAACATTCAGCAGCAATATCAGACGGTACAACTCACACTGCTCCGGGTCCTTATCTTTGTTTAAGATCAGGGAGATGGGTGCCTGCGACAATATTGGGGAGAGGGGAAACCTCCTCCCTATTTATCTATCACACTTAAGCACAATCCAAAATAGTTTACAGCTCGTGAACAAGTTTAAAAGAAATTATAGTCACTGTTATGATCTAGGGAAAGAGTAACCAATTTGTACACCGCAAATATAACACGGAAAATAAATGATTCCAGTAAATGTCCAGGAAATCTGCCAAATCGTTACTGGGTCTGGGAAGGTAGACTGCCAATAGCTCACATTCAGGAAATATCAAATTCACACAATTTTGTCCCCAAATTTCCCCATTCCTGGAGATGTTGACTCATGCTCTTGTAGGTATCCATAGGAAGACAAATGTTGGCCTTTATTGCAAGAGGGATGGGGTAGGGAAGTAGACTAGAATTGCTACAATTATGCAGAACATTGGTGAGGCCACACCTAGAATATCATGTACCATTTTGTTTGGTCTTCTTACTGGATGGATATCCCTCGACTGGGAGGAATTCAGAGAACGTTTGCTGATTTCTAGGATGGAGGACTAGTCTTACAAGTGAAAATGGAGCTGGTTGGGCCCATACTCATTGGAATATTGGAGAATGAGAGGTAATCTTACCTAAACACAAGTGATTCTGAGGAGCTGAGAGGATGTTTCCCCTCGCGGGGGAGTCTAGAACTAGGGGGCACAGTTGAAAGACAGATGAGAAGAAATTTCTCAAGAGGGTCATTAGTTTTTGGAATTCACTTCCCGAAGAGGAGTGGAGGCTGGGTCATTCAACATATTTCAGGCTAAGTCAGGCAAATTTTTGATCGATGAGAGTTAAGATTTAAAGGGGCAGACAGGAAAATTGAGTTAAGACTACCATCAGGTTAGCTGCGACCTTATTGAATGGTTTAGCATGCTCAAGGAGCCAAATGGCTTACTCCTGCTCCTACTTCTTCTAATAGGGATTAGCAGCTCTCTGCTACATTGCTGAAGTGGCTGTTTCTTATTCAAGGTTGGACACAAATATCACTGGACCACTCCACTACGGAAGTGATGTTTCAGAGCCAAGCCCAATCCTGTCCTTCCCCAACACCCACACAAGCTACTTTTCCAGTAATAATCCTAAATGGGGCACGAGCAAGAAGACTATCTTTCCCCAGCACCCCACCATCCCCCCAGCCCCACCTAGGAACACAGAAATGATCAAATATAACTCTGTCTCACAAGCTCGAATACAAATAGAGACCAGAGAACAAACCGAGTGTATCTTCTTCATTCGCTAACTGGGCGGCACGGTAGCACAGTGGCACCACTGCTGCTTCACAGGGCCAGGGACCCGGGTTCAATTCCAACCTTGGGTGACTGTTGAATTTCTACGTTCTCCCAGTGTCTGCGTGGGTTTCCTCCTGGTGCTCCAGTTTCGTCCCAAAGTTCAAAGATGTGCAGGTTAGGTGGATTGACCATGCTAAATTTTCCCTTATAGTGTAAAAAAAAGCTAGGTGGGGTTACTGTGTTACGGGGATTGGGGAACATTATTCACCGGGACCACCTCACTTTCCCCCACATTCAACATATAACCCAAAAAAGCCCCAAACCTCTCTAAGTCGGCTCAATCCTCCCCATACTCTCCAGTGAGTCTGACACATAATAGCAAGTCATCCACATAGTGAAACCCGGTGCCACCCTAATATCCCTCCTAATCCCCTACCACTCTGCTGACCCCCTAAAGGGCCATTGCCAAGGGCTCTATCGCAAGTGCAAACAGCAGCGGTGACTGCGGATACCCTGCCTCGTTCCAACATGCAACCCAAAACGCCGTGAGCTTAACTCATTGGTCCGTATACTCGCCACCGGGCCATGTACAGCAGATGCATCCATGCCACAAACTTTCGCCCAAACCCAAACCTTCCCAGGACCTCGAACAGTTACTGTCACTTTCCCTATCAAATGCCTTCTCTGTGTCTATTGACACCACTACCTCCGGTGCCTGTCCTCTTCACAGGGCCATGATCACATTCAATTGTCGCCTTATATTACTAGAGAGTTGCCTGCTCTTCACGAAGCCCATTTGATCCTCTGCAACCACCCCCAGAATGCATCCTTCCATCTCACTGCCACTAACTTAGCCAACACTTTCACGTCCGTATTTAACAGCGATATGGGCCTGTATGACCCACAATCTAATGGGTCCTTCCCTTTCTTTGTAATTAGCATAATCATCGGCTGTGTTATTGTCTCCGGCAGCTCCCCCTTCTCCGGTGCCTCGTTAAATGCCCCCAGCAGGTGTGGTGCCAGTTCCGCTGCAAACACCTTATAAAATTCGGCCGGGTAACCGTCCAGTCCCAGAGCCTTCCCCGACTTCATCCTTCTTATGGTTTCCATTACCTCTCCCAGCTCCAGAGGCTCATCAAGCGCCTGCCTCCTCTCCTCATCCAACCATGGAAATTCCAACCCATCTAAGAACCGCCCATAATCCCCATCTTCACCATCCCCCCCCCCACCCCCGCCCGTCTCCCGGATCCGCCCCTCTGGGCGAAAGTTTGTGGCATGGATGCATCTGGTGTAAATGGCCCCGGTGGCGAGTATACGGACCAATGAGATGAGCTCATGGCGTTTTGGGTTGCATATCGGAACGAGGCAGGGTATCCGCAGTACAATTCCTCCTAATATTCCCTGAATGCCTCATTTATCTTCCCCATCTCCGCGCTACCTCCCCCTTCCCTGTCTGTACCCTCAATATTTCCCTAGACACCACCTGCCTCCATAGCTGATGGGCTAACATGCGGCTCACCTTCTCTCCATATTCATACTGCACCCCCCTCGCCCACCGTAGCTGCCAAACCGCCCTTCCCGTCGTCAACCTGTCGAACTACCCCTGTAACTTCTTTCTCTTCGCCAATGCCTCCACGGTGGGGGCCTTCGAACACTCCCTGTCCACCTCAACTATCTCGGCCAATAATCGTTCGTACTCCCCCTCCTTTTGGGTCGGTGCAGACTTGATGGACCGAATGGCCTCCTTCTACACTGTAGGGATTCTACAACCACCGAGAAACCCTAACAAAACCAAAATAAAAACAGGAAAAGCTGAAAAACTCAGGTCTGGCAGCATCCATGGAGTGAGAAGGAGTTAACATTTAGAGTCCAAAGTGACTCTTCCTTGGAACCCTAAGAAACCTATTGCTATTCAAAATAAGGAAAGAAATGCATTTATGTTGTGCCTTTCACAACCTCAGGACATCCCAGAGCACTTCACATTCAAAGTACTTGGGAAGATGCTCATTATTGCAATGTACAAACTCAGGGATGACAATCTGAACCGATGCAGTATTCTATAAGTCAGAAAGAAATGTCTGTGTTGCCTCATCAGTAGCCAATAAAAGGTAATCGCTTACAACAACATTTAGATGAGCCCGAGACTAACTACTAACAGTCATGGTTTGACTGATATTGTGGTCTAACTTACAATACATTCTACCCACTG
This sequence comes from Scyliorhinus canicula, assembly GCF_902713615.1. Taxonomy (NCBI): domain Eukaryota; kingdom Metazoa; phylum Chordata; class Chondrichthyes; order Carcharhiniformes; family Scyliorhinidae; genus Scyliorhinus; species Scyliorhinus canicula. The sequence continues at coordinate 9,846,287 of NC_052147.1, read as the reverse complement.
AATGAAGTCCAGAATCACTAAACATAAAAGGAAGCAGTTACTTCAGCCAGATTAATTGCTTTGTACCTTGCCATATTCTGACCTTAGCTGAAAATGACCAAGTTTAATTTGCACACATTCGAACCACAAAAACAAACTTCTCAGTAAATACATTTAGGCCATCAAAACATAAGTACCATCAGTGTAAAGCTTTGAGATTTACTGTAAACCCTTGGAACGGATAAATATTTTAAAAATATAAATTTAGAGTACCCAATTCATTTCTTCCAATTAAGGGGCAATTTAGCGTGGCCAATCCACCTACCCTGCACATCTTTGGGTTGCGGGGGAAAAACCAATGCAAAACACGGGGAGAATGTGCAAACTCCACACGGACAGTGAGTCAGAGCCAGGATCGAACCTGTGACCTTGGTGCCGTGAGGCAACAGGGTTAAACCACTGAGCAGCCATGCTGCCCCGGAATGGAGAAATATACAGTATTTTCACAGTAACTTCATTGTAATGTTTTTAAAATAAATTTAGAGTACCCAATTCATTTTTTCCAATTAAGGGGCAATTTAGCGTGGCCAATCCACCAACACTGCACATCTTTGGGTTGTGGGGTGAAACCCATGCAAACACGAGGAGAATGTGCAAACTCCACACGGACAGTGACCCAGAGCCGGGGTCGAACCTGGGACCTCGGCGCCGTGAGACAGCAGGGCTAAACCACTGCGCCACCGTGCTGCCCCAACTTCATTGCAGTGATAATGTAAGCCTACTTGTGATAATAAAGATTATTCTTTTTTAACATGGTTGTTGGGAGAAAACAAGTTTCCCACATGTGCATGATAGGAAAGCGGGATGAGGTGTTGGAACCATTAATGTTTAGAATTTTACAGACTCAGAAACTCAATGCCAAATAGTCAAATGTGTGTCTGACACCAAACTAGAAAAGAGAGAAAGAGAGACAGCAGAATTGGAGATGGTTACAAACACTTCAGCTCGTCTTTTGCACTTACAATCATCGAGGATGAAAATATATGTGCAGCCACCTCCCACTATTTATTGTTGTTTAATTGTCCACCACTATTCACAACTGGATATGGCAGGACTGCAGAGTTTTGATCTGATCTTTTAGTTGTGAGATTGCATTGTTTTGAGTCTAGCAGTCCTGTGTTGTCGCTTCACCAGATAGTCACCTAATTTTTAGATATGCCTGCCACTACTGCTGTATTGCTCTCCTCTCCGCCTTATAGAAGAACTCGGGCTGGCTTCGTGGAAATTGTAGATGATGGATATATCAAGCCAGATTGTATTAGCTATACCAAACCACTCTTGAAGATGGACATGGAAATCTTTCACTCAAGAGCACATTCTGGGTCTGTGGAGCTCTCAGCCTTTCTTCCAAATGATGTTCTCCCTTAAGAACCAGAAAATTTAAAATCAACTGTTTTTATAATGCCACTGGATTACAGTTTCCCTGATGCTAATACTCTCATCTGCTTGCTCCTCAATTCCATAGCATTAACCCACGAACACTCCAAATCCAAGATCTCTTTTTGTTTTGGAAGAATGGGTGGGTTGGCTTATGTACTTCAAGAGTCTCCAAGCCTAAACCGGGAACATTGAAAACTTCTGACATTTGGAAGCTCAAGCCCACCTGTAGATTGATGAAGCTGACTAGTCTCGATGCTGGGGATAGGCTAACGGCCTCACTCCCAACAGTACAAAGACCACTACTTCAGATTGGTACTATCCAGCTTTCCCATAATTAACATTGCAAGGCAGAGTTCCTCCTCCTAATTAGTTAATTATGAAATGAAAGAGATGGAGAAATCAATCCCACATAATCCAGTATGGTGCACAAGAGGCTCTGATTTTTGTTTGGCTGAAGTGAGGATCTTAAAATGGAGGGAATAATCAGAGGCGTTGCAAACATTAAAAGAGTTATATGCTACATGAGTGACTGAACAGTTTGCCTCATTGTCGATGGGCAATAATTTATAGTTTTACAATGATTTATATTTGCCTAGCATTAAAACTTTGCCAAAAAGTAGCTTTTATGAAATGCCTGAAAGGAGGAAAGAAGGGTAGAGGGGGCAGAGAGGTGCAGGGAGGGGAATTCAGCTTAAACCTAGGCAACTAAATAGTCAAAAGGCCATCATTGGGAGTCCTAGTCCAGGATTCTCTAAAGGTAAACTTGCAGGTTGAGTCCGTAATTAAGAAAGCAAATGTAATGTTGTCATTTATCTCAAGAGGCTTGGAATATAAAAGCAGGGATGTGCTTCTGAGGCTTTATAAAGCACTAGTTAGGCCCCATTTAGAATACTGTGAGCAATTTTGGGCCCCATACCTCAGGAAGGACATACTGGCACTGGAGCGGGTCCAGCGGAGATTCACACGGATGATCCCAGGAATGGTAGGCCTAACATACGATGAACGTCTGAGGATCGTGGGATTATATTCATTGGAGTTTAGGAGGTTGAGGGGAGATCTAATAGAAACGTACAAGATAATGAATGGCTTGGATAGGATGGACGTAGGGAAGTTGTTTCCATTAGCAGGGGAGACTAGGACGCGGGGGCACAGCCTTAGAATAAAAGGGAGTCACTTTAGAACAGAGATGAGGAGAAATTTCTTCAGCCAGAGAGTGGTAGGTCTGTGGAATTCATTGCCACAGAGGGCGGTGGAGGCCGGGACATTGAGTGTCTTTAAGACAGAAATTGATAAATTCTTGATTTCTCGAGGAATTAAGGGCTATGGGGAGAGAGCGGGTAAATGGAGTTGAAATCAACCATGATTGAATGGTGGAGTGGACTCGATGGGCCGAATGGCCTTACTTCCACTCCTATGTCTTATGGTCTTATGGTCTTATTAGATAAGCACCGATGTGAGGGTTGTAGGACTGGAAGAGATAGGGCGGGATCTGAAAACAAATATAAGAATTTTAAACTTCAAGATGGTTCGGGCAGCACGGTAGCACAAGTGGATAGCACTGTGGCTTCACAGCGGCAGGGTCCCAGGTTCGATTTCCCACTGGGTCACTGTCTGTGTGGAGTCTGCACGTTCTCCCGGTGTCTGCGTGAGTTTCCTCTGGGTGTTCCGGCTTCCTCCCACAGTCCAAAGACGTGCAGGTTAGGTGGATTGGACATGATAAATTGCCCTTAGTGATCAAAAAGGTTAGGAGGGATTATTGGGTTACGGGGATAGGGTGGAAGTGAGGGAGCCGGTGCAGACACGATGGGCCGAATGGCACTCTTTGTTCTATGTTGCATGACTGAGAGCCAATCTAGGTCAGCGAGCACTGGGGCAATAGGGAACCAGCACTTGCCGAGAGTCGAGACACAGGATTGTTTTAGTCTTTGAATTACTTCAAGTTTCCAAAGGGTCGAATGTGAGAGATCAGCCAGAAGTGCATTAGAACTGTCGAGTCTAGAGGTAACAAAGGCACATATGAGGGTTCCAGCAGCAGATGAGCCCAGACAGGGGCAAAGTCGGGCAATGTTACAGAGGTAGAAATATGCAGTCTAAGCGATAGCACAAATATATGATCAGAAGCTCATCGTGGGGTCAAATCTAATCTTTATTATTACTGTCACAAGTAGGCTTACATTAACACTGCAATTAAGTTACTGTGAAAATCCCCTAGTCGCCACATTCCGGCGCCTGTTCGGATACACAGAGGGAGAATTCAGAATGTCCAATTCACCTAACCAGCATGTCTTTCAGGACTTGTGGGAGGAAACCAGAGCGCCCGGAGGAAACCCACGCAGACACGGGGAGAACGAGTAGATTCTGCACAGACAGTGACCGAAGATGGGAATCGAACCCGGATCCACGGCACTCTGAAGCAACAGTGCTAACCACTGTGCTACCGTGCCACCAGACACCAAGGCTGTGAACAGACCATTTAGGTTCAAACTGTTGCCAAAGAAGAATGGAGTTAGTAGCTAGGGAAGAGAGTTTGGACTAGGGACTGAAAACAATGGCTTCAGTCTTGCCAATATTTAATTGCAAGAAATCTTTTCTCATCCAGTTCTGGGTGTCAAATAAGCAGTCTGACAATTTAGTGAACGTGGAGGATTCGAGAAAGGTGGTGATGAGACAGAGCTGTGTGTCATCAGCATACGTGTGAAAATGGTGCAGGGGCAGAAGGAGAAACTATTGCAAATTATACACTGGGTAAAATAATAATAATCTTTATTATTGTTACAAGTAGGCTTACATTAACACTGTAATGAAGTTACTGTGAAAATCCCCTAGTCGTCACATTCCAGTGCCTCTTCGGGTACACTGAGGGAGAATTCAGAATGTCCAATTCACCTGACAGCACGTCTTTCGGGACTTGTGAGAGGAAGCCGGAGCACCCGGAGGAAATCCACGCAGACACGGGGAGAACGTGCAGACTCCGGAAAGAAAGTAACCCAAGCGGGAATTAAACCTGGGACCCTGGCGTTGTGAAGCAACAATGCTAACCACTGTGCTACCAACTAAGAATGGAATTAGGGGAAAGCAGTCACGCCTAGCTAGATAGTGGAGTGACTTTGGACAATGATTGTGTGGTCTACTACGTGAAAGACAGCAGACAGATCAAGAAGGGTGAGGAGGGAAAGTTTACCTTTGTTACAGTCACATAGGATGCCCATGTGACTTTGTGTGGCGCTAACAATTGCACTCAAAGACGAGAGACATGTACAATCGAGGCTTTATTGCTGTGTGATGCTATTCCTCCGGCTGCAACTGTAGAATAGGATCTGAGTGACTCACACGCGTATTTATACACAAGCTCCCTGTGGACGGAGCTAGCCGGCAGGGGCTTACCGGAGGAACCTGTATTACAGGTACAGCCATGCATCTCCCTACTGCAAGTACGCATGTCTACAGTGGTTATCACCACACTTTGATAAGAGCACTATTAACTAAACACCATTTTGGGCAGCACGGTGGCCTAGTGGTTAGCACAACCGCCTCACGGCGCTGAGGTCCCAGGTTCGATCCCGGCTCTGGGTCACTGTCCGTGTGGAGTTTGCACGTTCTCCCCGTGTCTGCGTGGGTTTCGCCCCCACAACCCAAAAATGTGCAGAGTAGGTGGATTGGCCACGCTAAATTGCCCCTTAATTGGAAAAAATAATTGGCTAATCTAAATTTAAAAAAAAACTAAACACCATTTTCTTTTTGTAGATAACTTGTACTTTTAACTACAAAAAGAAATAGTCCCCTTTATATTTAGCACCAATTGCTGTAAAGACTAATTCTGTCCTCAAAACAGTCCTCAAGTACTCCCAGTCGACTCCCATGTTCCTGCTTGGCTGAGTAGTAACTTTGAGCGACCATCTCCAGGTGCTTTCCTCAGTTCTTGGGGAATTCCATAAGTCCACCACCAGCAGTACGGCCTTCGCTGATTATTTTCTTCCCCCTGTTCATGCCAGGACAAATCTCCTGGAATCCGTAGAAGGCTACACGGGGCGTCTCTTTGACTAGAGAGTGTCACCCTCCTGCATCTGGCTGTAGTAGCTCGCAAAGTCAAGCAGTCATTTCTCTCTGCTGACCACACAACCTCTGCTACATGTCTGCAATATTCATTGATTTGTAACTACAAATAGGAAACCTGTAAACTGATATCAAAAACAGCTTCCTCTGCCCTCTTCCCCATGGCAACATGAAAACACATTAACGTTGCATTCAGGTAGAAATGGTAATTATTGTCCTTGATCCCCTCTCTTTCATCTTAGAAGTATACGGACAGTTCACAGCACAACTGTTTAGAACCTGATACCTAGAACATCTTTCTGGTATCTTGGGAGATTAAAAGTCTACTTCTTACAAACTCAAAGCGTAAACAACTTGCACACTCTCAGTAATACAATATAAGCCTTCCTTTGATTTATTTTTTTAAAATTTAGAGTACCCAATTCATTTTTTCCAATTAAGGGGCAATTTAGCGTGGCCAATCCACCTAACCTGCACTTCTTTGGGTTGTGGGGGTGAAACCCATGCAAACACGGAGAGAACGCGCAAACTCCACACGGACAGTGACCCAGAGCCGGGATCGAACCTGGGACCTCGGCACCGTGAGACAGCAGCGCTAACCACTGCACCACTGTGCTGTCCCTTGCTTTGATTTCTAACAATCAAACCACCCAGACTTACTGTCAGACCAACTTCAGAATAGTGTGGTCATTGTGTGGTCATTTATCCAAAATTTAAAGAAAGTGCCAAAACATTCTTAAACACCATGATTGCAACAAAAATGGGATTGAAATCGGGTTCGATTCCCGGTCAGAGAAAAATGGGATTGAAAGAGATTTAAGTCACCAGATATGTGTTTGCATACAAAAAAAATTGGTAAGAGTTAATTTGTGAACACAAAACTGAGATTACAAAATGCGTGTTAAGCAAGAACCTTCCTGTAGCATCAGAGAAGCATTCTAATCTAATCTACCAAAATGAATTCAGAATTTTTTTAAAATAAGAGAAATGTACTGTTCAAAGTGGGCTCAATACACCCAATACTAAGCTAATGCATTTGCCTTTACTGCACTGCCAATCTGAACTTCAGACTACAGAAAAAGAAACAATTTAATACTGACAGGTGCCAGGTTCCAATTTCACAGCTTGAAAGACTCAAAATACTGCGGCATTATTGCACAGTAAACGTATACTTTGTTGGTCAGAAACTATGGCCTGCAGAACAAAACATGGTAATACTGCAGCACCTGCCATAGAATATCCTTCAGATAGAATGACACATTATAATATGCCAGAGAATTTCCTGCAGCATTTCTCACAGCACTAACATTGGGAAAAAGCAAGCTGGGCGGTGTGGTTGGGGAAGGGGTGGAGACTTTCAGGCTCTAGACTGTCAGCACAGTACTGGGCAGTGCTTTAGGAACAGAGGCCTCAGTTGGAGTACTAAGAAGCAGGACAAAAGGGTGAGACTAGATTACTGGGACAGGCCTTGGTCATAAAGGGAGCTAGATTACTCAAGGTGGACAGGTAGGTAAACAATAATGCGCTTTGCAGGAATGGGTCAGTAATAGAGCTGGACCATAGAAGAAGCAGAGGTCAGGAGGATTGGAGGGTTAATAGCAAGAAACACAGAGAACAAAAGTGACCAAAAATATAGTTGTTTTCTCTCAAACACCAATCAGATTTTTCTCATTTTAGCACAGACCGATGTCAGGATGCAAACAATTTATGGTGTCACACTGAGTAATCAGAATCACAAGTTGACTATCTTATAAGCACTTCACAAAAAAGGAAAATAAATGGGAACATGTAGCAAGAGGGAAAGAACCAGTAGAATTGAGTTATGCATGGAGGGAACAGAGAAGTTATTCAGTCTTTTGAAAACAGGAAGGGGAAAAGTCAGGACAGAGGGATTTTGTGAGGGGTCCAGAGGGCAGGGGAGCAGAATGAGCAGGAAGCAAGTATTAGGCCAGTATCAGAAAAGCAAAAAGCTACAAGGAAGAACATAGGAATGGGGTACATTAAGTAGAGCGAGGAGAGGCTGAGGAGGATGGTAAGGAGACTGCCTTGGTGATTAAACTAATCAAGGAAACAGCTTGGGGTCAACCAACACTAAGGTTCTGCATTCAGTCTTGGTGGTAAATTTCATACTTCAAAGACAGTGGAAGGCATGAAGTCCAAGTTTTGAGCGGCAAAACCGGAATCAGGAGGAGAAGCAGAAACGTAACACTGGGGGTATCATCAGCACACATATGGAACCTCGTGGCTCTGGATTATATCACCAAATGAAAGCATTAGTCAAAGAGTAAAGGGCCAAAGAAAGTGGCCAGAAAATACCAGTGATCATATGGACAGAGTGAGAAGAAATCTGTTGGATATAAAGCAGCCAGCCCACAAAGAACATTAAGTACATGGCTCCACACCATTCCCTCCATGAAAACACTGGCTAGAATTTAAGTTCACTCAGGGTAACCAGAAGTTGACTTGCTGTGTGACACTCTTTGCCCCACCATTAACAGTTAAATGGGCATTTTCCTTAAATTAAGTTGCGCTGTGGGGGTAAACGTTGTTGACTCGGTGTCTAACCCAAGTGTACCTACACGTGGTCATCTAGTTTTGGCATCAGGCACTCAACATCACCCCCCTGAAAAGGCAAGTCTATATTTTCTATTGAAAAATGCAGCCAGCCTATGTCTCAATCTTTTGAATTAATTGAACACCACATAACTAAGTACACTCGTAGGTCCAGAATGCCCCACACAGCGCAGCACTACAGCGCAGCACTAACAATCAGAATCAGAGTGTAGACACCAGGATGAGACATTCCAGATGACAAACATTTCTACATGGCCTTAGGGCAGATAAAGTTTTTTTTCCCGGGCTTGCAATTGCTCGCATGCCTTTGGGGGGGGGGGGGGGGGGGGGAGAGAGAGAGAGAGAGAGAGAGAGATGAAGGCTGGGAATTCCATACTCAGCAGTGAAATGGGAACATCAAGTGACAGTGAGATTTCAAACCCATAGCCAGAGAACTGGAGGGCTTCAAGAAAATCGTAACTTTAAAACCGAATATTGTAACTATTTCCATTCAAGTGATAAAATGAAAGGAAACATTTGAATCAGGGAGATGTATTCTCGCTAAATAAAATCCAAAGAAGCAACCTACAAGCAGACTTGACGTCCTGTTTAAAATATATGCATGATGGAATAAAAAGCAAATTTATCCTTCACAGAATCCCTACAGCGCATAACAAGGCCATTCGGTCCATCAAGTCTGCATCAACCTTCTGAAAGAGCACTCTACCCAAGACCCACTATCCCCCACCCCGCCCTGTCTCCGCAACCCTGCGCATTAATCATAGCCAATCCACCTAACCTGCACATTTTTGGACTTCATTGCAAAGTATGGAGATAGCAAATACAGATTTGGTCCCTATTCCTGATGACTGGCACTGAAAAAGGTGACATTTTGCATCATTTCATTATTGAGTTTCCTTCAGGCATGGGTGGAGTACGATTGCCTTGCATCCTAATAATCAGCCAAAGAGCATAAACAAAAGGTCAAGGAGCAATTCACCCTCCACTTAAACAGCAATAGGAGGAGGCCAGGTAGACTGTAAAAATTTAGTTGGGTGAGGAGGAATGATTTACACTCAAAAACTGTATCCAGTTATTCAATCCAAAAGGATTGTGAAAATTTCACACTTAGTTTCTTTATGTAATAATGATAATCTTTATCAGTATCAAGTAGGCAAATATTAACAATGCAATGAAGTTACTGTGAAAATAATTTATGCTGCAGTTAAAAGGATGCATCACCTCACAAGGATTATGTTTGCCAACTGCAGGACTTGAAGCCTGGTACATGAAACTTTGGGTGCCACGTTTATTTCAGGTGTTATGGCAAAACACCAGACTTCTACTGACAATGGCTTTTCGTGACCAAGATGCAGCCCCAGATTCTTTAGTGTTGATTAATTTCTCTCATGTGATGAACGAACAGACTATCACAGAGTTAACCACAACCATCCACTGTCAACTAGACGTTTGATGGAATTGACACTTACTTCAATTTTAAATACTACTTCATCTTTTCTCCTACTTTCAACGATGTGCTGTTCTGCAACATGAATTTTGTCTTTTCCCCCCAAGGTTTCCCGATTTAAAAAGTTGAACATTCACTGCACCTTTCACAGCTAATCAGTGTTGCTTTCCAAATAATCTGAATTTATCCAAATGTTCATGCGAATGTTAGCAGGTCCTCCCACTGGTGTTATTCAATTCTGGAAAATGACACAAACTAATCTTGGGTGATACTCGTCGCTCATTTATTTGAATTATCTGTTCAATACTCCATGGACTAATCATGCGGAATTATTTACAGCATATTATGCAATTCGACATTTCCCTACATACAAAGCACTCAACATGTTGGACATTTTAATCAGGCATTCACACAATCTTTCAAAGTCATCAGCTTATTTTTGCATCAGTTCATGAGTCAAATATTCAAGTCTGAATTATTAAAGTTAACAGCTTCTTTAAAGTACACATTAATTGCTCAAATCCCAATTTCTCAACTGCCTTATCATTCAGTTCTACTAGTCATGAGTAATTTTTCATAGTGCAGTTTATATGAATCAAGGATACTACAATATAATAAAACCCATATTGTACATCTGTAACAAGTTAGGGAGATGGTAGCACAGTGGTTAGCACTGCTGCTTCACAGTGCCAGGGTCTCGGGTTCGATTCCCGCTTGGGTCGCTGTCAGTGAGGAGTCTGCACGTTCTCCCGGTGGTGTCTGTGTGGGTTTCCTCCGGGTGCTCTGGTTTCCTCCCACAAATTCCGAACGACGTGCTTGTTAAGTAAATTGGACATTCTGAATTCTCCCTGTGTACCCGAACAGGCGCGTAGTGTGGTGACCAGGGGATTTTCACAGTAACTTCACTGCAGTGTTAATTTTTTTTAAATAAATGTTTTTATTGGGTTTTTTTTGAACAAGGTATAATTACCGTTATGTACACAGAATAAGAAACACATATATATATATACACACATTTAGAGAAGGGCACACCCCAACATTAAAAAAAATACAATAATATATGAAATGGAATAACTGGTGGGGTATTGTGCACCAGCTCGACAGCGGCATCTCTGTACATCTGGCAAAATTACCCACACCACATAAATAGGTGACTGCCTGCGGGGGGGGGGGGGGGGGGGGCGAGGACTGGGGGGGCAAGCACACCTTTGGGTGCGGGGGAGAAAATCAGTGTGCGATATTTGGCTGTGCTGTGTGTTGCTGGCGCCCGCCCTTCCCCGACGGGTCTCGCTGCCGTCCCACGCTCGCCCCCGCATCTGCCGCTCCTCCCGTCCTCCATCTCCAGTTTCCTCGTTCCCCGCTCCTGGAGATGTCATGCAAGTTTTGGCATCCCGTGTCCTCCCTCCGGCTCCCGCTTCCCTGCCGGCCCTCCTCTCCTGTCCCCCCCTCCATGGTTCGCCTCCTTCTCCCCAGGTTTAGCTGTCTTCCCCCCTCCCTCCTCAGGTTTAGCCATTCCCACCCACCCCCTCCCCCCCCCCTCCCAGTCCATCTCTCCCCTCCATGACCCGGCTACCTTCCCCCGACTCCCGACCATTTTCCCCTGATTCTTGGCCACCCGACTATTCTTCCTCTTGTACGTTGGCCACAAACAGGTCCCGGAACAATTGCATGAATGGCTCCCACGTTCTGTGGAAGCCGTTGTCTGACCCTCGGATGGCAAATTTGATTTTCTCCATTTGGAGAGATTCCGAGAGGTCGGACAGCCAGTCTGCAGCTCTGGGTGGTGCTGCTGACCGCCAGCCAAACAGGATTCTACGGCGGGCGATCAGGGAGGCAAAGGCAAGGGCGTCCGCCCTCCTCCCCAGGATTAGATCTGGCTGGTCTGAAACCCCGAAGACCGTCACTATCGGGCATGGCTCCACCCTCACCCCCACCACTTTGGACATAGCCTCGAAGAAGGCTGTCCAGTACTCCACAAGTCTGGGGCAAGACTAGAACATGTGGGCGTGGTTGGCCGGGCCTCTTTGGCACTGTTCACATCTGTCCTCCACCTCCGGGAAGAACCTACTCATAAGGGTTCTTGTTAAGTGGGCTCTATGTACCACTTTTAGTTACGTCAGGCTGAGCCTTGCACACGTGGCGGTGGAGTTGACCCTATGCAGTGCCTTGCTCCAGAGTCCCCACCCTATCTCAATCCCCAGGTCCTCCTCCCATTTCTTTCTTGTTGCGTCCAGTACGGTGTCGGCCCTTTCTACCAGTCGGTCATACATGTCGCTACAGTTCCCTTTATCTAGGATACTCGCGTCCAGTAGGTCTTCCAGTAGTGTCTGTCGTGGCAGTTGTGGGTACATCCTTGTCTCCTTTCGTAAGAAGTTTTTGAGCTGCAGATACCGTAGCTCGTTCCCCCTGGCTAGCCGAAATTTCTCTGTCAGTTCGTCCAGTGTAGCGATCCTGCCGTCCGTGTATAGGTCCCTGACTGTCAGTGTCCCTCCGTCCTGCCTCCACCTTTTGAAGGTGGCGTCATTTGCAGTGTTAATTTAAGCCTACTTGTAACACTAATAGAACATACAGTGCAGAAGGAGGCCATTCGGCCCATCGAGTCTGCACCAACCCATTTAAGCCCTCACTTTCACCCTATCCCCGTAACCCAACAACCCCATCTAACCTTTTTGGTCACTAAGGGCAATTTATCATGGCCAATCCACCTCACCTGCACGTCTTTGAACTGTGTAAGGAAACCAGAGCACCCGGAGGAAACCCAAACGATAGACACGGGGAGAACATGCAGATTCCTCACAGACAGTGACCCAGCAGGGAATCGAACATGGGACCCTGGCGTTGTGAAGCCACAGTGCTAGCCACTTGTGCTCCCGTGCTGCCCTAATAAAGATTATTATTATTAAGCACAATGATTGTGAGAATCCAAACTCAGTTTCCAGTACAAGATAATACAACCACAAGGATATTCAATCACTAATTTATATTTAGGATCCTTTGAAACATTACAAAAAAACTGTGACATAAAAATTTACTATGGAAATTCCAAAGTAGAAATGTCTAGACTACTATACCCTGTGGTGCTTTAACAGAATTTCTAATGTTGATATCAACAAGGTTCTGTTACTGCTCCCAGTCACATCACTGCAAAGCCAGATATCTTTCCTCACACGAATCTTAATTTTTTAAAAATTGCCCAGTGTTGTTTCTCTTAGTAGGTGCATAGATTTCTAGGCATATGTATTTCTAAGAACCTGGTGAAATTTATCCAAATTGCTTTTAGTGCACTTTTGGTTCAGTTTTTACTTAAGAAGCCTCAGTCTCTCCCAAAAGCTAGGACTTAGGACTATACTACCTTTGTCTGGAAATGTGATTGTTTTTTTTAAATTTAGAGTACCCAATTTTTTTTTCCAATTAAGGGGCAATTTAGCATGGCCAATCCACCTAACCTGCACATCTTTGGGTTCTGGGAGTGAAACCCACGCAGACACGGGGAGAACGTGCAAACTCCACAAGGACAGTGACCCAGGGCCGGGATTCGAACCCGGGTCCTCAGCGCCGCAGTCCCAGTGCTAACCACTGCGCCACATGCCACCCTGGAAATGTGATTGTTAACCAACAGCATCAGAAACCCGCATTCAATTCCGGCCTTGGGTGACAGTACGGAATTTGTACGTTCTCCCTGTGTGTGTGTGGGTTTCCTCCGGGTGCCCCAGTTTCCTCCCACAGTCCAAAAATGTGCAGATTCAGTGGGGTTACGGAGATAAGATGGGAGAGTGGGCCGAGATAGAGTGCTCTTTCAGAGGGTTGGCACAGACTCGATGAACCAAATGGCTTCCTTCTACACCGTAGGGATTCTGGGATTCTATAGGGGGTGCACGAACAAAGGACCTGGGGCACTTGTACACAAACGGACATACACATTAGGAGAGGGGAGGCCATTTGGCGCCTCAAGCCTGCTCTGCTTTTCATTATGGTTGATCTGATTGTGGCCTCACTCCACATTCCGCTAACCCTAATAATCTTTGACTTCCATAATCTATCTATCCCTATCTTAAAAAAAATATTGATTGACCCTGCCTCCACCACTCTCTGTGGAGAACTCCAAAACTTCATGACCCGAGAGAAAAAAATCTTCTCATATCAGTATTAAATGGAAGACCTCTTATTTTTGAACCGTGTGCCCTTGTTCTGGTCTCTCCCACAAGACAAAACATCCTTTCAGTGTCCACCCTGTCAAGTCCGCTCAGGATCCTGTACGTTTCAATAAGATCACCTTTCAATCTTCAAAAGTCCACCTCTTTTTTAAAACTCTTTACAGGATGTTCGAGTTGCTGGTTAGGCCAGCATTTATTCCCCATCCCTAGTTGCCCTTCAGAAAAGGGTAGTGAGTTGTCTTCTTGAACCGCTGCAGTGTAGGTACACCCACTGTGCTGTTAGGGAGTGAGTTCCAGGATATTGCCCTCACGACAGTGAAGGAATGGAGATATGTTTCCAAGTCAGGGTGGTTGGTCATGGGTTTGGTACGTGCTGTCTAAGGAACTTTGGTAAGTTCCTGCAGTGCATCTTGTTGATGGTACACATGGCTGCCACTGTTTATCGGTGGTGGAGGGTTTGCTTATTTGTGGAAGGGAGAGCAATCAAGCGAGCTGCTTTATCCTGTTGAGCTTCTGGAGTGAATGTTTTACATTCATAGAATCATAGAATTTACAGTGCAGAAGCAGGCCATTTGGCCCATCGAGTCTGCACCAGCCCTTGGAAAGAGCACTCTACCCAAGCCCACACTCTAACCCTTTAACCAGTAACCCCACCCAACCTTCTTGGACACTAACAACAATTTAACATGGCCAATCCACCTAACCCGCACATCTTTAGACTGTGGGAGGAAACCAGAGCACCTGGAGGAAACCATGCAGACAAGGGGAGAGCGTGCAGACTCTGCACAGACAGTGATCCAAGCCAGGAATCGAACCTGGGACCCTGGAACTGTAAAGCAGCTGTACTAACCGCTGTGCTACCATGCTGCCCTTTCCCCTTTCATTCCATTCCTCTTGCAATAAATAACAACATTCCATTTGTCTTCCCAATCACTGGCTGAAGCGACATGCTACCATTTTCCAATTAATGTACCAGGACACCCAGGTCCCTCTGTACCACATAGTTCTGTGATCTCTCAATTTAACTAATATGCTTATTTTTTATTCTTCCTTTCAGAGTGGACAAGTTCACATTTTCCCACATTATACTCCTTCAGCCAAATGTGTGCCCCCTCACTTTTAAAATTTAGAGTACCCAATTATTTTTTTTCCAATTAAAAGGGACAATTTGGCATGGCCAATCCACCTACTCTGCACATCTTTGGGTTGTGGAGGCGAAACCCTCGCAAACACGGGGAGAATATGCAAACTCCACACGGACGTAACCCAGAGCCAGGATCGAACCTGGGACCTTGGCGCCGTGAGGGAGCAGTGCTAACCCTTCACTTTATCTATGTCCCTTTGGAAGCTCCCTATATGCTCTTCACAACTTACTGTCCTACCCATCATTGTGTCAACAGGAAAGTTGAAGAACCAGAAGACAGTATTTAAAATGTGACTGGCAAAAAGAACCAGATGGGACATGAGGAAGAGATCTTTTTGCAGAGGAAGTGCTTAAAAGTTCTGGAACGCACTGCCTGACAGCGTGGTGGAGGTAGATTCAATTGTTATTTTCAAAATTCGATAATTAGCAGGAATGATTTGCAGGGCTGTGGCAATAGTTGTTCTTGCAGACAACTGGCACAGACCCGATGGGCTGAGTGGCCTTGTATGCTAACATTCTATGATTTTATGCAAGATTACATTTAAAGAACCTTCCTCCAATGGGAACATGTTCCCCCATCTACTCCGTCCAGAGCCCCTCATGATGTTGAGCATTTCTATCAAATCTCCTCTCAACCTTCTCTTCTAGAGAACAACTCCAGCTTCGACAAATGGCAGTGAATAAATACACTGGGCGGGATTCTCCATTTTCCCAACGGCATGGGGCTGCCCCACAATGGGAAACCCCATTGACCGGCCGGTGTAACGGAGAATCCCGCCGGCGGGTCAGGGCAGAAATGTGGCAGGTCAGGGGGAGAATCCAGTCCACTGTTGTTTGGAACGCTTAGCAATACAGACTAAGATTAGTCCACAGATGCTGTTAGACCAGCTAAGCATTTCTTTTTTTTTTAATGTTTTTTATTGAGTTTTCATATTTTATATCCAACAAATTACAAATTATTAGAGAAAAAGAAAAAAAAACACGCAAAAATTAACATGTATATTTACAGGTAAGCATCTTCATAATAACAACTGTGGCCGCCCCCTTTAGCCGGCATACATATTTTACATTCCCCAATATGGCCGAGGCACATGTTTATAGGCAATTATTTACAGTTTGGTTTTGGGCCTTAGCTAGCCATCAAACCCCCATAACGAACCCGTAGCCTCTCTCTCCCCCCCCCCCCCCCCGCCGGGCTACCTTCCCCCAATTCCCGTCCATTTTCCCCTGATTCTTGGCTACCCGACTATTCTTCCTCTTGTTCGTTGGCCACAAACAGGTCCCGGAACAATTGCATGAATGGCTCCCATGTTCTGTGGAAGCTGTCGTCTGACCCTCGGATGGCAAATTTGATTTTCTCCATTTGGAGAGATTCCGAGAGGTCGGACAGCCAGTCTGCAGCTCTGGGCGCTACTGCTGACCGCCAGCCAAACAGGATTCTACGGCGGGCGATCAGGGAGGCAAAGGCAAGGGCGTCCACCCTCCTCCCCAGGAATAGGTCTGGCTGGTCTGAAATCCCGAAGACCGCCACTATCGGGCATGGCTCCACCCTCACCCCCACCACTTTGGACATAGCCTCGAAGAAGGCTGTCCAATACTCCACAAGTCTGGGGCAAGACCATAACATGTGGGCGTGGTTGGCCGGGCCTCTTTTGCACCGTTCACATCTGTCCTCCACCTCCGGGAAGAACCTATTCATACGGTTTCTTGTTAAGTGGGCTCTATGTACCACTTTCAGTTGCGTCAGGCTGAGCCTTGCGCACGTGGAGGTGGAGTTGACCCTATGCAGTGCTTCGCTCCAGAGTCCCCACCCTATCTCAATCCCCAGGTCGTCCTCCCATTTCATTCTTGTAGCGTCCAGTGCGGTGTCGTCCCTTTCTACCAGTCGGTCATACATGTCGCTACAGTTCCCTTTATCTAGGATACTTGCGTCCAGTAGGTCTTCTAGTAGTGTCTGTCGTGGCAGTTGTGGGTACGTCCTTGTCTCCTTTCGTAGGAAGTTTTTGAGCTGCAGGTACCGTAGCTCGTTCCCCCCGGCTAGCCGAAATTTCTCTGTCAGTTCGTCCAGTGTTGCGATCCTGTCGTCCGTGTATAGGTCCCTGACTGTCAGTGTCCCCCCGTCCTGCCTCCACCTTTTGAAGGTGGCGTCAGTCAGTGCTGGCGTGAACCTATGGTTGTTGCAGATGGGAGCCTTAGCTAAGCATTTCTAACAGTTTGTTTTTATTTCAGATTTCCAGGATCTTCAGTATTTGCATTTGTAAGATTATTCCACACTTGAACACTGAGCTGGGTGACCAGGTCCTCCACAAGAACCTCAGTTTGGAAAGGAAAAGAAAAATAAGAACCAAACAAGATTCTCACTCCTATTCTGTACCCAGTGATTTGGAAGTACGAAAATACATAAAAATAAAAATTCAGTAAGGAACACACCAGCAAAATATCGTGCATAGCAAGAGTGTCTAAGCTTAAAAGCAATGCAACAAATAGGGTACAAGCTGATGTTGAAATACTGGGAAACTGGCCAGTGTGTGGCAAATACCCTTCAATGTGGATAAATGAAAGATGATGTTCTTGAATCTAGGTAATTTACATGGTACATATACACCGTGTAAGGATACCTGCTTACAGCTATGGACTGAGAAAGGACCCAACGCAGCGTTGCAAACACAGGTAGCAAGAAAGTATTGAGCGTACAGCTCAGAGAATTCAATACGTACAGCGTCCAATATTGGCCCCTTAACAGAGAAAGCTCGAGGAGGGGGAGGGGAGAGGGGGGGGGGGGGGGGGGGGTGACCAGAACGAAGCCCAGTGTTTGGTCTCTTCTGTCTTAAAATTTAGAGTATACAATTCACTATTTTCCAATTATGGGGCAATTTAGCATGGCCAATCCACCTACCCTGCACATCTTTGGGTTGTGGGGGCGAGACCCACGGGGGGGGGGGGGGGATGTGCAAACTCCACACGGACAGTGACCCAGAGCCAGGATCGAACCTGGGAACTCGGCGCCGTGAGGCAGCAGCACTAAGCACTGTACCACCTTGCTGCCTCAGTGTTTGGACTCTTAGCCATAGGGTCAGGAAATGGAAGGAGCGCACTTCACTAGAGAAATATTAACTTGATGACATTTGACATTTTTGGACTGATCAGAAAGAATCGATTCTGTTAGTCAGGTGATTTATTTGGGCTGGAATTATTTTATTGTACTCACATTTAATACTCATGTGTATGGAAACTTCTCAAAGCACCAATATGTAGCTACCCAAAAGGATTTTTTAAAAAAAATCTACAGTGATTAATTTCCTTTTGTCAAAACAGAGTGCTACCACTCCTGATTGAATGTACACCTCCCTACCCATTATTGTCCAATTACTGTATCACTTCATGTAACTAATACAGAGATCACTGCTCTTTTAGTTTTCTTTTCATTACAATTTGTATGCAAACAGTTTGAAATTCAAGAGGTCGGATTATGTCACACGGAGCAAGTTACATTAAGGATAAGTAGGTGGAAATAACTAATCCCTCCATGTGAAGTAGTCATTCAGTCCTTTGGAGCTTAATAGTACTTAGTGCACTTTTATTAGATCAATTTAAAACACTTAGAAAGTAAAATGTCATTATTTTAATGCTTAGATTTAAGGAGCGAATTATCTTCAATATAATCAGAATTCATGCCACTTTGCTGAAAAACTTGTAAAAAGAATTTTCTCATCACCCTACTCTGCAACATTATTAATGAAATCCAAATTATACAATATATGTAATAATTTATCATACGAAACCCACACATTTTAATTCTAATGATTTTTTTCAGTCAAAATGTTTTATTGGAAAACAATCAAGTGTAATTCAAAACCATTTTCTTATTACGTTATATAAAATGTCAAAATATAAAAGGAAAAACATTGTAAAAAGTTGTGTAGTGGGCATTTCAAGAAGATACATTTTATTGTCAAATATTACAGCGACCCAGTCGCTGAATGCATCCAACTGCAGTCCCGGTACATAAAGAGTGGGCTGATTTTGAATACCTTGTATGCAATTGACCCTAGGCATATATGACTGTCATTTGTAAACAATAGATATGGCTGCTCTGGGAAGGTTTGAGACTTCTGGAATGGACTTTTGTATACATTAAACAGTACAACAAAAACACACTTGGCTTATTGTCCAGTTACTTGCAGGTACATGCCTTAAAATTCACAGCACATGCACACACCCGATTGATTAGTTTCCAAATATACCCGCTTTGCAAATGTATTTAGCATGACGCGACAAAAACGCTGGATGTCTTTTTTGCTCCGTCCGAATTAACGTTCGTAAACACTGCCATCAAATTTTGTTCCAGGCTCGTTGCAAAACAAGCATCCAATTTAAGGTCGACAGTCAGTAATCGGATTCCGTGTCTACGAAGTGGGCGTAAGTGATTTCATTGTACACGGTTTGGGCTGCGTGGCAATTCCTCGACACACAGCATCTGGTTTACATTATACTGCAAGAAATCACAGGACTCCTGCCCACAATCCCTTGCCTTCTATTTTTGGAAGAGTGCGAAACTGTTAAAGCATCGGTAGTCTTTAGATAGCATAAGCGATATTTTCAACGGACGACTGTAAACGCATCGTTGTTCATCCAGTTTTGCAGTCTTGTACACACAAACAACATCTGCAGCGCGCTGCGAGACTGAAAGGCGCCGCCAAACACTGGCTCAAACGGATTGTGTAAATCATGGGAGCTGTTTGTGAACTTTATAATCTGGGTTAATTGCTGGTACATCTTTTCATTCGACCACCTAAGTGTCAAAAGGTCAAGTGGCAGATCCATGCCTTTGGCATTCGCTGGAGTTGTCTCCACTTGGAAACAGTTGCCTTGTCACCTTGGATTAAGTAGTGTCTGCTGAAGCCAGGGTTTTAGGCAGGGAAATAACCCCGGCTTGACCAAAACAAAACAGGCTTCCGTGGGGAGTGAGGCCGTGACATTCGCACATCTCCGTGCGAAATATAAAAAAAAACACGAAGCAGTTACCCCCCCCTTTCTACAAGTTGCTTTTGTCCTTGGTCAAACAGGGCAAAAACAAAAAAAATCCGAGACGCACAAAATAAATAGGCAGAACGATTCACGATGCACATGGGTCGGGGTTTTGCACAATTAATACACAATGCCATTTGATAGGAGAATCCATGGATTGGGGATTTGCCATCTCCGGGGGGGGGGGGGGGGGGAGAAAGAGACCGTCATCGTACCAGAAAGGACAAGAGGTGGAGGACACTGCGGTGTAGGCTACCCACCCGTACTGTATTCAGCAAAACACTAGAATAGAAGGTTGCAATTACATTATACCAGAATGACGGGGGGGGGGGGGGGGGGGAATGCTCCAAAAAGACCGGCCCCAAAAAAATCATGTCCCAAAAAGAAAAAAGGACAAAAACAAATCTTGGAAAGAATGGCTGCGCGCAGCAGGGAGTGGGGGTGGTGACAATTACCAACTAGAAAAACAAACACCCAACTCAGAAGAGACAAGCAGCGCTCCTTTTCTTTACAGGAAAGAAATGTTTATTTAACAGTCGTAATAGAGTGCGAGGCTCGAGTGGGACAGAGAGAGAGCTGCATTCAAATGGGACGTGCTAGCCTAACTGTGCAAGTGTTCAAAGCCGCTTCCAGCGAGCAGGGATAATCCCAACTCCTGGCAAACGCTCTTTGAAAGATTCAGGAACACCCCCCACTCCCTCCCTGCCTGCGGTACTTGGTGCATTCAAACCAAACTCGGGGCTGCAATGTCAAGAGTCCAGGTCCAATGTCCAAGACTTCACATCAATACATATGAAAGAGGGGAAGAGAGAAAGTGAAGTGTCCCAAGGACATGATTGGGGGGGGGGGGGGGGGGGGGGACTTTAAAAAACACAGTAAAGAAGACAAATTAAACAAGACAAACTATTCAAATGCTCCTCCCGGGGTTTGTAACTTCAGGGAGTTAGGCCGGGAAGGTAAATACACTCTAAGTGATAGGAAACAATGTTTTGCAGTGCAGCAATGTCAAATCTAAACACACAGCCGGCTGTTATTTGTCTACTTACACTTCATGTCATGGGGAGATGGTTGTTGACGAACATTCACTCACAGGGTCCTGTTTTCCCGGCACTCCAGGGATCCCCCCCCCCCCCTACCCCCTAAATTAAAAAGTGTTGATATTAAAAGTGAGGAGGGAGGGGGAGGGACGGCTCAGTAACGCCACGATCGCCCCAGCCGTCGCCAAGGAGACAATCCGGCCGCCGCTCACCTCCCGCCGCCGCAGCCCGGCGCCCGGCAGCAGCCGCCGGAAGGCCTGGCACGCCGGCTGAGGTGGGTGTGGTGGGGCTGTCCCCCCTCCTCCGGGGGTGAAGGCGCCACTGCCCCGCCTGCCCGGGCACCCCTCCCTGCCCCGCCGAGCGGCCTCCGGACGGCTGTGCCCGGCGGGAGGGCGGCAGGCTGGCGGGAATGGCCAGGCGGCGGCCGGCGCCATTTTAGCCGTGCGCGCGCCCTGGGCGGCTGCGTGCGTCGTGACGCAGTCCGTTAGGCAAAAAGAGTCACAGCGCCGCCTGCGTCCAGGCTCCAAACTGCACACAGAGCACAGTCAGTGTACATAATCCTCACTGTATACAGCACACAATACATAATACACACTGTATACAGCACACAATACATAATACACACTGTATACAGCACACAATACATAATACACACTGTATACAGCACACAATACATAATACACACTGTATACAGCACACAATACATAATACACACTGTATACAGCACACAATACATAATACACACTGTATACAGCACACAATACATAATCCACACTGTATACAGCACACAATACATAATACACACTGTATACAGCACACAATACATAATACACACTGTATACAGCACAATACATAATACACACTGTATACAGCACACAATACATAATACACACTGTATACAGCACACAATACATAATACACACTGTATACAGCACACAATACATAATGCTGTAGGAATTCCATGGTTCTATGATTCAAAGAGAGTTGAAAGAACGTTTGTGGTGGGTGATCTAGTCTACATGAAGAATTTCGGTGCTGGCCCTAATTGAGTCCCAGGAACGCTCGTGTCCAAAACAAATCCAGTAACATGCGAGACAGATGTACAAGGGAGAAGGTTAAAAAAAACACGTGGATCACTTAAGGAAAAGAGAACTCCACACTGGACTAGCGGGAGGACCTAGCCCTTCTGGACTTGTCAGTGAGATGGATGCGGATGTAAGGAATGGTGCAGCAAGCTACCCCAAGGACGGAAACCCAGTGTGGTTTCCAGGGAACTGAGGAAATTACCTGTATGGATACACCTACACCAATCGAGAGCCAGCCCATTGAGGGCCAAACACCCGTCACCTCTCCGCAAAAGCACCATCAGTGAATTGTGTCAGTCAAAGAATTATGAAATCCCCTCTCTGACTGGCCCTATGAGAGGCTGTTTTGACAGTGTCATAACCCAGATGGGACTTACGCATGGCAACGATTAAACTCCCTGTGAGCTGAGCGGCACGGTGTGGCAGTGGTTAGCACTGCTGCCTCGCGGCACTGAGGGCCTGGGTTCGAATCCCGGCCCTGGGTCACTGTCCGTGTGGAGTTTGCACATTCTCCCTGTGTCTACATAGGTTTCACCCCCCACAACCCAAAGATGTGCTGGTGAGGTGGATAGGCCACGTTAAATTGCCCCTTACTGGAAAAAAATAATTGGACTCTAAATTTCTAAAAAACCCGTGAGCCTTGCCAATTACAAGCTCCCTCGTTAAAGGAGACACTTACCTTCTGTATAAAATTGGCCAGTTTGATTACCAACGGGAGAGACCAGGCTGGGATCTTTCGTGCTGGGTAAATAATAGTTACCGTAATAAACCTTTATTTCCTTTTAACAACTTGGCACCTTAATGGTCTATAAAAGAGAGGCACTTGTACATTCTTGTAAATAGTCCCTTTGTTATTTGAGAAAGTTTGTCAGGGTTTTACAGGGTTAGGGATGTGGGAGCTTGCCACTTTCAATGGGAGGCGGCCAATGGCCCAATCAGCCAATGGGGCCGGAGCGTGGCTTCCCAACTAGTTAGTAGTTTGGAGTATTGGAAGGGGTAGCGTTTATCTCACTCTCTGTAAATAGTTTTTCACTTTAATAAATTGTTCATTTGCAAATCCATCTGGTGATCACCCGTCTGTCAGGATATGACATATCCCTTGGGCAGCAGGGTGGCGCAGTGGGTTAGCCCTGCAGCCTCACGGCACCTAGGTCCCAGGTTCGATCCCGGCTCTAGGTCACTGTCTGTGTGGAGTTTGCATATTCTCCCCGTGTTTGCGCGGGTTTCGCCCCCACAACCCAGAGATGTGCCGGGTAGGTGGAGTGGCCACGCCAAATTGCCCCTTAATTGGAAAAAATGAATTGGGTACTCTAAATTTATTTAAAAAAGGATATGGCATACTCCTAAATAATTATGAGGGCACACTTGATTTGAGAGAGTTCTTATTTTAGAACTAATTCCTGACCCTAGGACGGCACGGTGGTGCACTGCTGCCTCACGGCGCTGAGGACCCGGGGCGGCAGCATGTCAGAATCCATGAGGAAAGGCATCATCACCCTCATCTACAAGCAGAAGCAGAAGGGGGAAAGGGAAGAAATTCAAAATTGGCGACCCATTTCACTGTTGAATGTGGATTACAAAATTCTAGCCAATCGGGTAAGGTCTGCTCTGGAGTCGGTGATCCACCCTGACCAGACCTGTGCTGTACCCGGCAGGAAGATCTCTGATAGCCTTGCGCTACTCAGGGATACGATCGCCTACGTGCAGGACAGGAGGGTGGACACCTGCCTCATCAGCCTTGACCAGGAGAAGGCTTTTGACAGAATATCGCACACCTACATGATGGATGTGCTCTCCAAAATGGGGTTCGGGGAAGGAATTCGCAATTGGATCAAACTGCTCTACACAAACATCTGTAGCGCAGTCTCAATCAATGGGTGGGAATCAGAAAAGTTCCAGATCAAATCTGGAGTCAGGCAGGGCTGCCCACTCTCCTCGGCCCTGTTTGTGTGCTGCATAGAACCTTTTGCCGAGTCCATCAGGAAGGATCCGGGTATAAAAGGAGTGACGATCCCAGGCAGCTGGTGGGAGTTACGCTCCCTCTCCATTGCGGGCAAAGCCCTGGTCATCAGGTGTGAGGTTCTCTCGGTGTTACTGCACGTAGCACAGGTCTGGTCCATTACCCGACCCTAAGCCGCAGCAGTCACCCGGGCCATCTTCAAATTCATCAAGCGATCCAAGATAGACCATGTCCGAACGGACACCATGTACAAATCTCTGGATAAAGGAGGGAGAAACGTGCCCAACGCCGCCCTCATCCTGATGGCCACCTTTGTGTGCAGCTGCATCAAGCTGTGCGTGGACCCCCGATATGCAAACACCAAGCGTCACCACATACTGAGGTTCTACCTGTCCCCGGTGTTACGAAGGATGGGCCTGGCCTCATTGCCGCGGAACGCTCCAAGTAGTTGGACCGTGCCGTACCACCTGTCCCTCGTGGAAACATTTTTGAAGAAAAACACCTTTGACCACAAGGCAATGAAGCAGTGGTCAGCACGTAATGTCCTCGAGGCCCTCAGGGAAAAGGAGACTGTGGAGGACGTTGGATGGTTCCCTGAGCAGACTGTCAGAGTCATCTGGCAGAATGCCTCATCACCAGAACTCACAAACAAGCACCAAGACCTAGCTTGGCTGGTGGTGAGAAGGGCCCTCCCTGTCAGATTCTTCATGTACACCTGAAGGCTCAGCGCCGCTGCACGCTGCCCTCGGAGTGGCTGTGGGAGAAATGAGACGGTCACCCACCTCCTTGTGGAATGTGCCTTTGCAAAGAAGGTCTGGAGAGAGATGCAGTGGTATTTGTCCAGGTTCATCCCGAGCAGCTCTGTGACACAGGACTCTGTGCTCTACGGACTGTTTCCAGGGACACACACCGAGACAAACATCAACTGCTGCTGGAAGGTCATCAACTCGGTGAAAGACGCTCTTTGGTCTGCCCGAAACTTGCTGATCTTCCAGTGCAAAGAATTGTCCTCAACCGGGTGTTGCAGACTGGCACATTCCAAGGTCCAGGACTACGTGCTGAGGGACGCACTCAAGCTTGGGGCAGCTGCCGCCAAGGCGCAATGGGGAAAGGCCACTGTGTAAGGTCTTCCAACAAATGTACACCAAGGGGTGGGTAACAGTGTAAAGCCCCTCGGTCCGGGTCTTCAATACTCCAATGTATAAAAGAAACAAAGCAATGTAAATATTTAAGAAAGAACTGTAACATAAAGAAGGATATGTGTGTAATGTCATCCCAATTGAATGGAAGAAAGACAAGTGAATGTGTAACTTTGATGGAAATTTACAGTTAAGACAATTTGAAATGTTCTGTAATGTTTATTAGAGATTTTATGAATAAAGTATATTTTTTGAAAAAAAAATTAAAACCATGACTTCGTTTTCTACAACTTGCCTCGTGTGTAATTGATGGTGTATCAGTGACACCCAGCATTGTTTCTACTGGTTAATTTAGAAATAGGGAGCTAACATTTTGCCGAGAATTTCTCCACGTGCCCACCAACTAACGTAGCTGAGAGATGTCATTTATTTTTGGGGAGTTGGCATTGGAATGAGGTTCTGCAGATACAGACACAATGCACATCATGAATATGCCTTAAGGGCTCCTTCATTGATCCTGCTTTCACTGTCACTATATATGTGACAAATTGAATAACTCCACCTATCTGTGATAACACTATCCATCTTTACAAATTAGGCTAAACTCTAAAATGTGTTTTTCAACAGTGTCTCAATCTAGTTGCGTTTTAATTAACATTTGCTGATTGAGCTGGAGACTGTACTGAGATTGAAGACATCACAAGACAAGAGGTTCAGATTCTATAAACTAGTCTTAATGGAATGCTTGATTAAGTGCTGTAAACATTATTGCCACAGTCTAATAACTAAGTGGACATTGTCTTTGTGCCATCACACACAATGAAACTTTAGAGACTGACTCATGCATTTAGAGTACACAGTTACTTTTTTCAAGGTGATGTGAAAAAAAAAAGGTTTACTGTTGCAACTGTGTCAGCAAAACACGTGCGCTGGTAACTCAGAATCTTGGGCTCTGGAATCTTCGAATTTATAAATGCTCCACTAGCCGAGTAGTAATAATGTGCTGCAAAAGGGGCTCCCTTACCGCCCCCACCCTCTCACCGGTAGCATGGGAACAGAAAAACCATTCAGAGCTTCTGCTCCCGATCTGTTCTTTTATTGCAAATATATATTTTATTCATAAAATATCTGGAGCATTTCAAACTGGCCCTCACACAAAGTGCAATAATATTCAGGTTCTCTAAACACATCATGTTGAGGTGTTTCAATACAGTGATGGAAACACTACAGACTTTTCAAAACGGTCATTACAAATGGTGCAAAGGCATTTAAGTTGTCCACATTGATCAAGTTGCACCCTGAGGTGCTCCAATACAATTTAACACATGTAATATTCACTATACAAATTCAACGTGAGTCAGACAGCCCGAGGGGGTTCTGTACAATTCCCGGCCCCTCAGTCCGCTATGGCTAAACGGTCTGAGACAGCGACCTTCGCCATTGCTCCTTTGCGGCTGCCGACCCCAGCTTTCGTGCCTCCCTCAGCACGTAGTCCTGGGCTTTGGAATGTGTCCGTCTGCCACACTCGGTCAAGGGCAACTCTACGCACTGGAAGTCCAACAAGGTGCTCCTGATCTCCGTCTAGACTCTCGAGGCTCCTGCAGCGTTGTGAGTGGACCAGGGCTCTCTCTGTGTTTGATGCTCACTTTTCAGGCTCAAATACAAAAAATAACATCCTTGGGGAGTAAGTGGAGAGAAAGTAAAGAAAGGCTTGCATTTATATAGCACCTTTAAAATTTCAGGATGTCCCAAGGCACCTTACAGCAAATTTAGTACTTTAAAAAATAAATTTAGAGTACCCAATTCAGTTTTTCCACCGCGAAGGAGCAATGGCGAAGGTCGCTGTCTCAGACCGTTTGGCCATAGCGGAATGAGGGGCCGGGAATTGTACAGAACCCCCTCGGGATGTCTGACTCACGTTGAATTTGTATAGTGAATATTACATGTGTCAAATTGTACTGGAGCACCTCAGAGTGCAATTTAGCGTGGCCAATCCACCTAGCCTGCCTCTTTCTCCTCCTGGATTCCCGGATCTTCTGACACCCTGAAAATCTGACTCGGTGCCACCCTTGTTTTCAACAATTTGGACATGACGTCCGCAAACCCCTGCCAGAATCCCCTGAGCTTTGGACATGCCCAGAACATATGGGCATGGTTCGCTGGTCCTCCCGCACACCTTGCGCACCTATCTTCTACCCCAGAGAACCTGCTCATCCAGGCCACTGTCATGTGGGCCCGGTGAACAACCTTAAACTGTATCAGGCTGAGCCAGGCACATGATGTGGACGCGTTGACTCTGCTCAACGCGTCCGCCCAGAGAACATCCTCTATCTCCCCTCCGAACTCCTCTTCCCATTTGTGTTTCAGCTCCTCGGTCTGTGTTTCCTCTGACCCCATAAGCTCCTTATAAATGTCCAAACCCCTCCCTTCTCCCACCCACACTCTGGAAACTACCCTGTCCTGTATCCCCCTTGTTGGTAGGAGCGGGAAGGTTGAGTCCTGCCTGCGTAGGAAGTCCCGCGCCTGCAGGGACCTAAACTCATTCCCTCCAGTCAGTTCAAACTTCACCTCCAGTTCCCTCAAGCGCGCCTCTATAAACATATCACCCATCCTCTCAATCCCTGCTCTCTGCCATCTCCGGAACCCACCATCTAACCTCCCCGGGGTAAACCAGTGATTATTGCAAATTGGAGACCAGACCGATGCTCCATCTGGTCGCACATGTTTCCTCCATTGCCCCCAGACTCTCAGGGCCGTGACCACCACGGGGCTGGTGGAGTACCATGTCGGCGGGAACGGCAGAAGCGCCGTCACCAACGCCCCCAAACTACAGCCCTTACAAGATGACGCCTCTACTCATTCCCACCCCCCCCCCCCAAACCCACCCCCTAATCACGGCTATATTCGCCGCCCAGTAATAATTACTGAAGTTTGGGAGTGCCAGCCCCCCCCCAACCCCGGCTATGCTCCAACATCTCCTTTTTAACTCGCGGGGTCTTACCCGCCCATACAAAGCCCAAGATCACCTTGTTGACCCATTTAAAAAAGGACCGACACATGGATAGATTCTGAGGTGGTGTAATAACAGCAATTCCCACTGTTAGAAAATTGACTCAATTTTAACACCTTGGGGATGCTTTATTGTGCCCTAAGTGTGGTATAAATGCAAGGCATTGTTATTACTGTTGTAATTATTTGGTGTATTGTCGCTAGTTCACACGGGCTCTGGTGGTCACAGGTCTAATCTTTGGACTGGGTGTATTTACCCCATCATTGTGCCACACACACTGTTTAAACCCACGTGCAAAGGTTGACCACTGAGTTTCGGATGGGTTTCATAAAATCCCTACAGTGCAGAGGAGGCCATTCGGCCACCAAGTCTACACTGACCCTCCGAAAGAGCACTCTACCTGGGTTCAATCCCCCACTCTATCCTCTTAACCTAACCTTTTTTTAAATACATTTTGTGTACCCAATTCAGTTTTTCCAATTAAGGGGTAATTTAGCGTGGCCAATCCACCTACCCTGCACATCTTTGGGTTGTGGAGGCGAAACCCACGCAGACACGGGGAGAAGGTGTGCAAACTTCACACGGACAGTGACCCAGAGCTGGGATTGAACCTGGGACCTCGGCACCATGAGGTAGCTGGGCTAACCCACTGTGCCACCGTGCTGCCCTCTCTTAACCTAACCTATTCATCCTTGGACAATTTATCATGGCCAAATCCACCTAATCTGACTGTGGGAGGAAACCGGAGCACCCGGAGGAAACCCACGCACACACGGGGAAGAACGTGCAAACTCCACACAGCCCAAAATCGAACCCGGGTCCTTGGAACTGTGAGGCAGAAGTACTAACCACTGGATCATTATGTTTCAGGGCCATATTCTAAAGTGTTGTTGTGTAGCTGGTGTTTAGTAATTGCCGCATTTATTGTAGCCAGGTTGTAAACTGGACTCAAAAGGAATTTAGCACCGAGGTGATAATCTGTGGACTCTCCAGTTACCTGTACTCAGAGCTATCTGTTGAATGTTATTTGCTTTTAGTTCGGAATTTGCTAGTTCTTTTGATCCATGTCTTTGTTACCTCCAGACTTGACTTCTAATACACACGCGGCTGGCTTCACGCCAAATCCCATTACAGTAACTCTCTGCTTGCTGAAATATACTGCTTTCTGGTTTCAGCAATGACTCAATTTTAAAATGATCATCCTTGTTTTCTGATCCCCTGTGGCCCACCCCTTTCTCAACTCTGTAATCCCCTCCAGCCCCACAACCCTCCGGGATCTCTGCACTCATTGAATTCTGACACCCTGAGAATTCTCGATATTTTCTTTTTGCAAATTTAGTGTACCCAATTCAGTTTTTTCCAATTAAGGAGCAATTTAGTGTGTTCAATCCACCTACCTTGCACATCTTTGGGTTGTGGGGGTGAAGCCCATGCAAACACGGGGAGAATGTGCAAACTCCACACGGACAGTGACCCAGAGCTGGGATCGAACCTGGGACCTCGGCGCCGTGAGACTGCAGGGCTAACCCATTGCGCCACCGTGCTGCCCTCCCATTCTCAGTCTTAATCACTCTATCATTGGTCACTGTGCCTCCAGCTGTCTGGGCCAGGTTCTGGCATTACTTTCCTTACACCTCTCCACCTCTCTAATTCTCCCCCCTCCTATATGACACTCCTCAAAACCTGTGTCAGTGGTAGGGAAACTATTGGGGAGAATTCAGAAGGAGAGAATCTATCTCCACTTGAGGAGGCAAGGTTTGAGCAGCAATAGTCAGCACGGCTTTGGCAGAGGGAGGTCATGCCTAACAAATTTGATTGAAATTTTTGAGGAGGTGACAAGGAGTGTAGATGAGGGTAGTGTAGTTGATGTAGTTTATATGGATTTCAGCAAAGCCTTTGACAAGGTCCCACTAATAAAGAAGGCAAATGCACATGGGATACAAGGAAATTTGATAAGGTGGATTCAAAATTGGCGTAGTTGTAGGAGACAGAGGGTGATGACAGACGACTGCTTTAGTGTCTGGAAGCCAGTGTCCAGTGGTGTACCACAGGGAACTGTGCTGGGTCCCCTATTATTCGCCATTTATATAAACGATATTGATGACTATGTGGGAGGCAGGATCAGTAAATTTGTGGGTGATACAAAGATTGGCCGGGTGGTTAACAGTGAGGTTGAGTGTCTTGGGTTACAGGAAGATACAGACGGGATGGTCAAATGGGCAGACAGGTGGCAGATGGAATTTAACCCTGAAAAGTGTGAGTGATACACTTTGGAAGGAGTAATGTGACAAGGAAATATTCAACGAATGGCACCACACTGGGAAGTCCTGAGGTTTGTCCACAGATCACTGAAGGCAAGAGGGTGGGTTAATAGGGTGGTGAAAGGGGCAGCACGGTGGCACAGTGGGTTAGCACTGCTGCCTCACGGCGCCGAGGTCCCAGGTTCGATCCCGGCTCTGGGTCACTGTCTGTGCGGAGTTTGCACATTCTCCCCGTGTCTGCGTGGGTTTCACCCCCACAACCCAAAGATGTGCAGGGTAGGTGGATTGGCCATGCTAAATTGCCCCTTAATTGGAAAAATGAAATGGGTACTCTTGCCTTTATCAATCAAGGCATAGATTACAAAAGCAGGGAGGTCATGTTGGATTTGTATAGAACTTTGGTGAGGCCACAGCTGGAGTACTGTGTGCAATTCTGGTCGCCACATTATAGCAAGGATGTGATTGCACTGGAGGGGGTGCAGAGGCGATTCACCAGGATGGTGCCTGGGATGGAACATTGAAGTTATGAAGAGAGGTTGGCTAGGCTTGGGCTCTTTTCGCTGGAACATGAGAAGACTGAGGGGCGACCTGATCAAGGTGTACAAGGTTATGAGTGGCATGGACAGGGTGGATAGGGAGCAGCTGTACTCCTTAGTTGAAGGGTCAGTCACGAGGGAACACAAATTTAAAGTGAGGGGCATAAGGTTTAGGGGGGATTTGAGGAAAAAGGTTTTAGCCAGAGTGTGGTGACAGTCTGGAATCCACTACCTGGGAGGGGTGTAGAGGCGGGTTGCCTCACATCCTTTAAAAAGTACCTGGATGAGCACTTGGCGCGTCTTAATATTCAAGGCTATGGGCCAAGTGCTGGCAAATGGGATTAGGTAGGTAGGTCTGGTGTTTTTCATGTTTTGCTGCACACTCGATGGGCCGAAAGGCCTCTTCGGTGCTGTACTTTTTCTGTGATTCTGTGTCTATGACCAAGTTTTTATCCTCTGTGATAATGTGTCCTTCTCAGAGAAGGGTCTGACAGATATAGGGTTAATGTGGGACTGAGTCCAAATATTACCCACACAGTGATATAAGGCACATGACCCAGGGTCAGTGTGGGGTTGAGCAGAGGTGTGTAAAGATCGAAGTGCAGAGATAGCTCTGAGCTTGTACCCTGCTATACATGTGTAAAGAGCTCTTGTAGTTGATAAAGGTATACGATTAACTTACAGAAGACGGAATGTTCATCAAGACATATCGATCTGTAACCAATACCCTCCCCAACAGTTCTTAAATGGCACCGTGACAAACTTTGCTTTCTAACACTCCCGTGGACTGGCTTGGGATGTTTTTTTTTAAAGACGCTATCAAGTTTCAATAAAATGAAAGGATTTTGAAGCTCCTCTCTTGTCCAATGTGTAAATACACCACCCAGCACCTGACAAGGTAACTCAGTGGTTAGCACTGTCGCCTCACAGCGGCAGGTTCAATTCCGGCTTGGGTCACTGTCTGTGCGGAGTCTGCACGTTCTCCCCGTGTCTGCGTGGGCTTTCTCCGTGTGCTCCGGTTTCCTCCCACTAGTCTTGAAAGACGTGCTGTTAGGTGAATTGAACATTCTGAATTCTGCCTCTGTGTACCTGAACAGGCACCGGAATGTGGCGACTAGGAGCTTTTCACAGTAACTTCATTGCTTTGTTAATGTAAGCTGATTTGTGACAATAAATATTATTATTATTACTAACCTATCCGGGCCAGCAAGGTCTCTCACCCGAACACCGGTCTGTGTCAAGTTAGCTGATGTGCCTCTTTGGGTCTGTGCTTCTGGGCCAGAGAGGTCTCAGACTAACTCGGCGTTCCTGTTCCTTCGCACTCAGTCAGTCCCAAGTATGAAAGTGCATATGTGTGAGCACTGGGCATGGGCAGGATCAGCATCAAGATCATTTGTGATGCACTCCGCAGTTGAATATTAACAACATGCATTTTTAGCGCTTCATACAAATCTTATTAAACAACATCTGAAGCTGAGCCACAGGTGGGTGGGTTGACTGACAGCTGGGGCGCTCTGAGGAGAGAGAGGTAGATAGGCGGAGAGGTTCACAACAACAACAACAACTTGCATTTCTGTAGCACCTTCAGTGCGGTAAAACATTCGAGGGTGCTTCATCGGAGCATTATCACACAAAGCCTTTGACACTGAGCCACCAAGCGGAGGGAATTCACGGAGGGTCAAGGCAGCTGGAGGAATAGCTGCCAGTGCGGGAGCGATGGAAATAAGGTCGGAATCAGACGAAGGCAGAGATCCCGGAGGGTCGAAAGGCTGTAAGAGGTGAGAGAGATAGGGAGCAATCTGTCACACAACAATGAAGTGAAGTATGAGTTAATTCTGGAGGTCATAGAGATAGAAATTCCGTATTCCATTTCAAATAGGGGCCTCACGGTAGCATGGTGGTTAGCATCAATGCTTCACAGCTCCAGGGTCCCAGGTTCGATTCCCGGCTGGGTCACTGTCTGTGTGGAGTCTGCACATCCTCCCCGTGTGTGCGTGGGTTTCCTCCGGGTGCTCCGGTTTCCTCCCACAGTCCAAAGATGTGCGGGTTAGGTGGATTGGCCATGCTAAAATTGCCCGTAGTGTAAGGTTAATGGGGGGATTGTTGGGTTACGGGTATACGGGTTACGTGGGTTTAAGTGGGGTGATCATTGCTCGGCACAACATCGAGGGCCGAAGGGCCTGTTCTGTGCTGTACTGTTCTATGTTCTATGTTCTAAATAGTTTGGAAGGTTTTAAAAATATGTATTTTTTATTAAGAGCTTTTTTAGTAGAAGAAAATAACACCATTCATAACAGATGCTACCTGTTACAATATAGAAAGATTACTATCACCAATCAACACATCTAATTCACCCCCATATAAATTAAAACAAAAAAAACTCATAATAACTGACTCCTTGAAAAGGAAATGAACAGCTGCCATCCTAGGTTGAACCCTTCTACTGACCCCCTAAGAGTGTGCTTGACCTTTTCCAAATGTAAAATTTCCATGAGGTCGCCCAACCAGGCCGAGGCACTGGGCGGAGTAGGAGACCTCCACCCAATAGAACGCGCCTCCGGGCTATTAACGAGGCAAAGGACATCCGCCTTCACTCCTGTCTGTAGCACTGGTGAGTCCGATACCCCAAAAATGGCCACCAGAGGACATGGCTCCAACTCAACATTCAGAATTGCTGACCTGGTGCGAAAGAAGGAGACCCAAAAGCTTAACAATTTGGGATATGACCTGAACATATGCAGATGATTAGCCGGCTCCCGAGATCACTGCTCACACCTGCCATCTACCAACAAAAAGAACCCCACTCATCCTCGCCTTGCTCATCCAAGCCCTGTGCACCACCTTGAACTGGATCTCAAACTAATCCGAGCACAGGAGGATGTGAAGCTGACCCTGTGACGAGCCTCGCTCCACATCTCCTCATCCAGAACAGGACCCAGCTCACCCTCCCAGAGCTCTTTCAAAGACCCGGCACAGAGAAATGGGCTGAATGGCCTCCTTTTGTGGTGCCAGACCCAATAGGGTACCGGGGATAACTTGGCTCCTCTTCTCCAAATGGTATCTCAGGAACTTTTCCATCCATTGAGAGGTAGACAAGACCTGGATTTAATATTCCTGAAAGGCAGCACCTTCAACAATGTGGCATTTCTCAGCTGAGAGATAAATATTAGACTCCCCGGCTATCCTTTGAAATAGGATTATTTTGCATCCAGCTGACAAGGCCTTGGTTTAACATCTCATCTGGAAGACAAAACCTCGGGCAGTGCAGCACTGCTCCAGTACTGCGCTGGGAGTCTGATCGGTCTGGGGTATATGCTCAGGTCGCTGGAGCAGAACTTGAATCCACGATCCTCTGACACAGAGGTGAGAATGATACTAACTGGAGGGTGTGAGCTATGAGAAGAGGCTGGATAAACTTGGATTGTTTTCACTGGAATGACGGAGGTTGAAGGGGCGACCCGATAGAAGTTTACAAAATGATGAGGGGCATGGACAAAGTGGATAGTCAGAAGTTTTTTCACAGGGTGGAAGAGTCAATTACAAGGGGGTTAAGGTGCAAGGGGCAAAGTTTAGAGGAGATGTGCGAGGCAAGTCTTTTTACACAGAGGGTGGTGCGTGCTTGGAACTCGCTTCCGGAGGAGGTGGTGGAAGCAGGGATGGTAGCGACATCTCAGAGGCATCTTGACAAATACATGAACAGGATGGGAATAGAGGGATACAGACCCTGGAAGTACAGAAGGTTTTAGTTTAGACAGGCATCATGACCGGTACAGAGTTGGAGGGCCGAAGGGCCTGCTACTGTGCTGGACTGTTCTTTGTTCCGACTAACACCCAAATATATCATGTTTCTCAAGCATCTGTCTGTAATAGTATGGATGTTATTAGCCCACCCACACTGCTCAGATCCTCAATCTGGTCTTCACTTGACGTTTACCAACAAGGGGAAGGAACAAAAAGAGAGTTATAATTGGGGTGTTCAAGAATGGCAATGGTAGAAGCTGGGGATCGGAGGGGATTGGTTTTGTAGGTTGCCCATTACCCTTCTGGTTATCTGTAATGACCTATATGCAGAAAAAGTATCACACAACCTTGGAAAAGGAATGATAACTTTAATGCATTCTGACTATGTCAAGGTGCACCAGAGGTTTTCTGCCATATTTTGCTTTACGACCAAGAACATCTGACTCAAACCGAACATTGAGGGTCACACAAACTAGAATCATAGAATCTCTGCAGTGCAGGAGGTGGCCATTCGGCCCATCGAGTCTGCACCAAGCCTCTGAAAAAGCACCCTACCTAGGCCCATTCCCCCCACCCTCTCCCATAACCCCACCTAACCTGCACATCCTGGGGGCGGCATGGCAGGACAGTGGTTAGCATTGTTGCTTCACAGCACCAGGGACCTGAGTTCGATTCGCGGAGAAATTTTATCATGGCTAATCCACCTAACCTGCACGTCTTTGGACTGTGGGAGGAAACCGGAGCACCTGGAGGAAACCCACGCAGACACGGGAGGAAGTGTAAACTCCACACGAACAATCACCCGAGGCCGGAATCGAACCCGGGTCCCTGGCGCTGTGAGACGGCAGAGCTAACCACTGTGCCACCGAGCCGCCCCCAATAATAAAAATAGACCTGAACTTACCGAGATCTCAAGAGTTTAGATATGGGTTTATGCTGTCAAATCGCTACGTGATTTTTATAAAATATAAATTTAGAGTACCCAATTCATTTTTTCCAATGAAGGGGCAATTTACCGTGGCCAATCCACCTACCCTGAACATCTTTGGGTTGTGGGGGCGAAACCCACGCAAACACGGGGAGAATGTGCAAACTCCACACGGACAGTGACCCAGAGCCGGGATTGAACCTGGGACCTCGGCGCCGTGAGGCAGCAGGGCCAACCCACTGCGCCACCGTGCTGCCCTGCTAAGTGATTTTTAAGTGTGATGTCAAATTCTCGTCTTCCAGCCGATCAAAATGACAGTGGGTTTTTTGGTTTTTGGAAGTTGCATTTCAGAGGAATAACACGTTGTCCTTTTTCCATGCTGTAACTATTCCAGCTTGCTGTGTGTCAGTTTGTGGCCAGTGACTGAAGCACTACCACTTCGTCCGCAGGCTCCTTATTATCCCACCAATTCTAAATCCAAATAATAGCAATTAGGGCCTTGAAGCACAGTGTGTTGCTGTCACAGGCGGTCAATAAAACCTTAATGTTTGGACACATCAAATACCCCAGTCAATGTGCAAGTCAGTTCTGTTTTTGTTACCCTTCCTGCATGATCCTTCTTTTCTTCCTCCCTCCTGTCTCTGTATCCCTGAGTAACCGAAAGCATCGGTCAATAAATTGCCTCACGACTTCCGGCAACAATGATTGGCATTTATATACAGTGCCCTTAACGTCGTTAAACATCCCAAGCTGCTCCATGACAGTGACACCGAGCCACATCGGAGAATATTAGGACGAATGATCAGGTGTTTGGTCAGAGGTGTGACGGGGTGTCTTCAAGGGTAAAAGCAAGGTAGAAAGGCAGAGAGGTTTAGGGAGGGAGTTTATGGCCTGTTAGGAAGGGAATTCCAGGATGGTTACTTAGAGCCAGTGCAGGAACGGTGATATAGTTCCGAGCCAGGATGATGTGTGAGTTGGAAGGTACATTGCAGAGTATTTGCTGCCCCCCCCCCCCCCCCCCCCCCCGCAGGTGCTGATGAAGGAGACTTGGAGCCTGGTGCAGTGTATTTTGTCTCGGGTGCACGTTGCTGCCACTGTGCGCCGTGAATCCCTACATCATAAATGCACTTCATTTGTTGTAAATTGCTGCGGGACACCCTGAGGTTGTGAAAGATGCTTATAAATGCAAGGAGCCGGATTCTCCATTTCTGCAGCTACGTGCCGGCTCGAACGGAGAAACTGCGGGAGTATCACAGATTATCATAGAATTTACAGCGCAGAAGGAGGCCATTTGCACCAGCTCTTGGCAAGAGCACCCTACCCAAGGTCAACACCTCCACCCTATCCCCATAACCCAGTAACCCCGCCCAACACTAAGGGCAATTTTGGACACTAAGGGCAATTTATCATGGCCAATCCACCCAACCTGCACATCTTTGGACTGTGGGAGGAAACCGGAGCACCCGGAGGAAACCCACGCACACATGGGGAGAACGTGCAGACTCCGCACAGACAGTGACCCAAGCCGAGAATCAAACCTGGGACCCTGGAGCTGTGAAGCAATTGTGCTATCCACAATGCTACCGTGCTGCCCTATCACGACAGGAAAATCGGTGGCGACCCCTCACTGATTCCAGTACCGGCGAGGGGCTAGTACCGGCGCTGAGTGAAACACGTGAAGATCGCGCGAGAAAGGCCAGAGAATGGCCGGGTCCCGGGACGCGCACAGCTGACAACCTGCACTGGTCACGCCGTACAACATGGCACCGGCCATGCGTGTAACCTAACCCACAAACCACAACCCCACAGCCCACCCCCTGGCCACCCCACCAGTCCCTCCAGCCTGAGCAGAAATAAAAGCTTCTTCCTACCCGACCCTCCCATTCGGGACATACCCACAATCTCAGTTGTAGCTGTGATGCGGCCATCAAATCAACCAGAGACACGAGTTGAAGCAAACTGTGGCTTTAATCGGCTTACAACTGAGCCTGCCTGCGACTGTGTTGAACTGAGGGTGGACTCGCAGGACCGCAGCACTTATACTTCCTGAAGGGGGTGGAGCCGAGGGCAGAGCCCTGTACATGCTCCTCATCTCCCCCTGTGGGCAGAGCCGTGCAACGGCTCACAGACGGAGCCCATAGGGACACAGTGATATAGTGTGAATTATAGTGGTTACACATTCACCACAAGCTACTGTTTGTGATTAATGCTTTCTTGTGTTTTTGCCACTTGTGAGGGAACTTTGTGCTTTTAAAGTTTGTATTTCTTGAGGCAGACCCTAACTGAAAAGGGAAACAAAAAGGGAAACATAGAAAGGAACCAGGCCTTCCCAGTTTCTACGGAAATAAAAGCAAACCGAGATTTGGAAGCCAAAACTTCTGGGTAGACTGAACCTTGAAATCTACAAAAGGACACAGATTAGTCCAAGCTGGGTCGTAGCAGTTGATGAGTCCAGTGGTGCAGAACAGGCATGCTGATGAAGGCAGAGTACAAATAGGGGAGCGAAGAACAGGTCGTTGGCAGCTGTTTCTCTCACCTGAAGACGGCATTGGTGGATCTACACAATCCAGACCAGGTTGAGCAGGTTCTGCAGACGTGTGTCACTTCCGGTGAAGACCTTGCCGTGGAATACAGGTTGGCTTTCTGCTGCTGTCGGCTGGGGATCAGACTAGTTTCTAGAAGGAGGGGAGCTCAAAATCATCATGAGGAAGATGGAGTTTTTTTTTTCTTCTTTTAAAAAAAATTTAGAGTACCCAATTATTTTTTCCAATTAAGGGGCAATTTAGCGTGCCCAATCTGCCTACCCTGCACATCTTTGGGTTGTGGGGGTGAAACCCACGCAAACACGGGGAGAATGTGCAAACTCCACACGGATAGTGACCCAGAGCCGGCATTGAACCTGGGACCTTGGCTCCGTAAGGCAGCAGTGCTAACCACTGTGCCTACGTGCTGCCCCTCAATTTGTCTATTAATCCATGTTTAACTTATGTTGATAGTGGATGTAAGAGAACAGGAGGTTATCATAGAATTTACAGTGCAGAAGGAGGCCATTCGGCCCATTGAGTCTACACCAGCTCTTGGAAAGAGCACCCTACCCAAGGTCCACACCTCCACCCTATCCCCATAACCCAGCAACCCCACCCAACGTTAAGGGCAATTTTGGACACTAAGGGCAATTTATCATGGCCAATCCACCTAACCTGCACATCTTTGGACTGTGGGAGGAAACCGGAGCACCCAGAGGAAACCCACCCAGACACGGGGAGAATGTGCAGACTCGGCACAGACAGTGACCCAAGCCTCGAATCGAACCTGGAACCCTGGAGCTGTGAAGCAATTGTGCTGACCACAATGCTACCGTGCTGTAAGACGATGTTTTGTGTTTGTGTTGTTTGACTCTTGTATAGTAAAAATACTTGTGTTTTAAACCGTAGATCCTTGAGGCACCTTTTTTTTTAGTAACAAACTGGATTTTGAATTTATTTTCTTTTACAAAAAGTTACTCGTCTCCACTGAGATCATATTATACTCTCCAAGTGAGGTGATAGTGAAAGTACCATTCTCTGATCATTCGCCTGATGATTAATGCGACATATTTATTGACAGTAGAGTTAATAAATACAAATATGGTATAATCACTGGCATTATCGCCTGACAGCTGCCGACTCGCTCCTCTCAGCTCCCTAAAGACACAACCCAGGTAACAGGGAAATGAGGGTTCTGATGGGAATTTAGCACCGTTCGATTAAAGTTGCACAAACCTATTAACCTCCACGAGATTAGGCGGCGGATGATTCAATGTAACATTGCTCCACATTGCTGGTTCCAAGGTTCAGGAATTATTCCCCCTCCCTCCCCTGCTCTCCCCCTCCTCCCATCCTGGAACCATTTTTGAAATGCACATGAACCTTTCAGGCCCATTCCTTTTTTGTTTTACAAATTATTATTTTTATCCAATTAAGGGACAGTTTTAGTCTGGCCAATCCACCTACCTACACATCTTTTTGGGTTGTGGGGGTGAAACCCACGCAAACACGGGGAGATTGTGCAAACTCCACACGGACAGTGACCCAGGGCCGGGATTCAAGTCCGGGTCCTCAACACCGCAGTCCCAGTGCTAACAACTGCGCCACATGCCGCCCCCCTCCTTCAGGCCCATCCTGCTGCCAAGGGTCACGGAAGGAAATTATTTTAATTAAGTTATTTGCAGATCTGGGTGGATTTTAATATGGGCAGATGCATCGATTATTTTATTAAGCACCGGAGCCTGTAATGAAATACAACACATGTACTTAGATTAGACGACAGCTGTCACACTGAATTTCACAAATAATGAAGTCAAAGTAATTTACATTGATTCATTTAACGCACTCAAATTTCTCAGCTTGCTCATGGTCTAGTATTTTCACAGGTCCAACCTGTGACAGCACCACTTTGGATGTTAAAGTATCCTTCAATCATTAATTAAGCAATTCTAAATTTTTCTCTGTTAAGTGGGAGAGTCAATTGAATATTACTGTAAATGAATTGCAGGTACAATTTCAAGTAACTCCCTCCCAGTACAAATCACCATGTCTCCAGAGTACAGTTGCAATAATATGATAATTAATACCAGGATTTGCATACTTCTAAGTCTATAATGTGCAATATTAACATCAGTGTGCATTGCAGATTAGCTTTAAGATGCACTCGTACCTTTCATGTCGTGTGGAGAGGTAATAATCAAATGAGTATCGAAAGCAGTTCTCTGGGTCTGTAAGTTGAATGAACTGACTCTGGCTAAAAGACTGCATTGTTCTCAACAAGTTTCATTTGTAACACTTCTTTGAAAAACAACTATTTGCATTTGCATAGTGACTTTAATACCATAAAATGTCCCAAGGTGCTTTACGGAACAAGAGGCCAAAAGTTTAGTTAAAGAGGTAGGTTTGAATGAGTGTATTAAAGGAGAGAGAGGTGGGGCAGCACGGTGGCACAGTGGGTTAGCCCTGTTGCTTCACGGCGCCGAGGTCCCAGGTTCGATCCCGGCTCTGGGTCACTGTCCGTGTGGAGTTTGCGCATTCTCCCCGTGTTTGCGTGGGTTTCACCCCCACAACCCAAAGATGTGCAGGGTAGGTGGATTGAACACGTTAAATTTCCCCTTAATTGGAAAAAAATTAATTGGATACACTAAATTTTTTTTAAAAAGAGAAAAAAAAAGGAGAGAGAGGTGGAGGGGTTTAGCGCGGGAATCCCAGAGTTGAGGGCTCAGGCAGCTGAAAGCATGGCCACCAAGGTAGGAACAACTGAAATCAAGAATGGTCAAGAGGCCGGAATTGGAGGTGTCAGAGAGGTGGATTGACAATAAGACACTGCTGTCACACAGTGTCCCAGAGAATGGTGGATTGCTGAGAATCCGTTACATGCAATGAGCTCGACAGACCTGTCAACTCATTGTCCTTTAAAGCTGCATTCATTCACTGCAACTAAAATGTTTTCATGCCAACAAAATAAACTGCACTTTGGCAGTGAGTTTATTCAATTTACAGGACAAGAAGAGGCTTTTGGGCCCAACAGGTGCATATCAACATTAATGCTCCATACAATCCTGAGTCCCTCTTTCAATGATCATATCAGCATATTCTTCTGACACTTTGTCACTCATTGGCTTATTTAGCTTCCCCTTAAAGAGATCTACATTAGTCACCTCAAACTCCATGTGGTAGTGAATTCCACATTCAAATCACTTTCTGGATAAGACGTTTCTCCTGAGATCCTTGTTGAATTTAT
The DNA here is from genome assembly GCF_902713615.1 of Scyliorhinus canicula. NCBI lineage: Eukaryota > Metazoa > Chordata > Chondrichthyes > Carcharhiniformes > Scyliorhinidae > Scyliorhinus > Scyliorhinus canicula. The sequence continues at coordinate 9,805,002 of NC_052147.1, read as the reverse complement.
TAGTAATAATAATAATCTTTATTAGTGTCACAAGTAGGCTTACTTACATTACACTGCAATGAAGTTACTGTGAAAATCCCCGAGTCGCCACATTCCGGCGCCTGTTCAGATACACAGAGGGAGAATTCAGAATTTCCAAATTACCTAATAGCACATCTTTCGGGACTTGTGGGAGGAAACTGGAGCACCCGGAGGAAACCCACGCAGACACGGGGAGAACGTGCAGACTCCGCACAGACAGTGAACCAAGCCAGAAATCGAATCCGGGACCCTGGAACTGTGAAACAAGTGTTTTTTTTAATATAAATTTAGAGTACCCAATTAATTTTTTCCAATTAAGGAGCAATTTAGCGTGGCCAATCCATCTACCCTACACATCTTTGGGTTGTGGGGGCGAAACCCACGCAAACATGGGGAGAATGTGCAAACTCCACACGGACAGTGACCCAGAGCCGGGATCGAACCTGGGACCTCAGTGCCGTGAGGCAGCAGGGCTAACCCACTGCGCCACCGTGCTGCCCTGAAACAACAGTGTTAACCACTGTGCTACTGTGCCGCCCAAGCAATCGTCTTAAACCTACAGCCCTAAATCTGACTCCCCATCTGAGGAAACATCTTCTTAAATAAGATAAAGTGCCACACCAAAGGCTACTGCGGAAAATAAGTGAACGTGGTGTCGGGGGTAACATACTGACATGGAAAGCAGGCAACAAGGTAGCCATAAGTGAGTCTTTTTCTGGTTGACAGGTTGTAACAAGCGGTGTGCCACAGGGATCAGTGCTGGGCCCTCAACCTTTTTTCAATTTGTATAAAGGACTTCGATGGCTGTTAAATTTGCTGATGATACAAGGATAGGTAGGAAAGTAAGTTGTGAAGAAGAGATAAGGAGGCTACAAGGGGACACAGGAAGGATAGCTGAGTGGACAAAGATCCGGCAAATGGAGTATAATGTGGGCAAATGTGAAATTGTCACTTTTGGCAGGAAGAATAAAATGAAGCATATTATCTAAATGGGGCGAGATTTCAGAGCTCTGATATGCCGAGGGATCTGGGTGTCCTAGTGCATGAATCACAAAAGGCTCGTATTCGCGTACAGTAAACAATTAGGAAAGCTAACAGTGCGTTATTGTTTATTGTGAGGGGAATTAAATACAAAAGTAGGGAGGTTATGCTTCAGTTATATTGAGCGCTAGTGAGATCACATCTGTAATACTGTGTACAATATTGCTCACCTTATTTAAGAAAGGGCATAAAGGTGTTGGAAGCTGTTTAGAGAAGGTTTACTAGACTAATACCAGGAGTGGACAAGTTGTCTTCTGAGGAAAGGTTGCGCAGGCCAGGTTTGTATCCGCTGGAGTTTAGAAAAGTAAGAGGCGACTTGATTAAGACATAAAAGATTCTGAGGAGTATTGACAGGGTGGATGTGGAGAGGATGTTTCCTCTTGTGGGAGAACCTAGAACTAAGGATCACTGCTTAAAAATAAGGTATCATCTATTTAAGTCAGAGGTGAGGGGAAATGTTTTCTCTCAGAATCAAGAGTCTCTGGAACTTCTTTTCTCAAAAGGCAGTGGAAGCAGAGTCTCTGAACGTTTTCAAGGCAGAAGTATAGATTCTAGAGAAACAAGGGGGTGAAAAATTATCGGGGGGTAATTATTGGCAGGTCACAGTTCGATCATCCATCATCTTATTGAATGGCAGAGCAGGCTCGAAGGGCCGAGTGGCCTACTCCTACTCTTAATTTGTAACTTCATACTTATGTCCGAGCAAACCCTTCATAATTTTGGAGCCCTCAATCAGTCACTCAATGTCCAAGTCTGTTTAGCCTTTCCTGCTTCTCAGTTTGAGTATCATCTTGTAGACAGCTGAAAAGAGAAACATGCTGCTGAAGCTTTTCATCTTGCACACATTGGGGCAAATGCAAGAATGCCAAATTTCACAACAATTTATACTACATGTGAAAAGGGTGCTGATTGGGTGGCACGTAAACCCTGATTGACTGAGGTGTTGCCATGGAGCTGGCAGCAGGGAATGATAGGCTCCCCAAACACCTAGACAATTGAAAAAAGGCACAAGGCTTGAATACCTTCCTTTAGTTTGCAGAGAACGCGTCCCTGCTTGTGAGTGTATGTCACCTCAAGCAAGATTAAATGAGCCAAGTTACAAACTCGGCTGGTTATCTTCAATAGGTCATTACTGTAGCTATTGGCGCACTCAGGATTGGTCAGCAAGTGCTGCACAATCACTTTTAACAGTAGAGTTTTTTTTTTGGATTTTGCAAGTGAGGGGTAGTTGATCACGGGTCAGTACTCTGCCAATTGTGAACAAGCAGAGGGACATGCTGTTTGATTTGATCATCCAGGTGTGACATATGGCCGACATACCTGCCATTCACTGCATTGAAATTCATACACACTGGTAGGCAGAATGTCATTGTGGACCCACAGCAGAACCCTGTTAGTCGAAAATACCACTGGTGTAGCCACTGCATAGTAGCAGCATGAAACTTGTTCACTTTGCCATTCCAGGGTAATTTGAGGTAGACCAGACACTTTTCAGGTCTGGACGTGGCGGCCTTTAGGCAAGTTTGCACAATGAACAGCAAACAATGATCGGGTCAGGATAGCCATCATCCTGCAGGGTAGTTTTAATGCGCTCAATGTCTGCGTAAAGTTTGAAGGTGAGCAAATGGATAGGGCCATATTTAGAAGGTTGCTGATTGGCATTCTTGTAAATTCACCTTCCCTACATTTGTCCTGATGAGTGCGAGGTGAAAAACGTCGGCAACAAGTTTCTCTTTTCAACAATATTCAAGTTCTGCACTGGCAACAGCTATCAGCCTTACAAATCTTTTTCGCACCTCCACCAGTGCCTGTCAGACATGTATATTTTACATGCCAATTTCAAATACGATTCTATGATTCAGATATATATACATCCAAGATTGGAATTTGCCAGAAAATTCACTCCATCCCGTCAGAAGGTCTAATTTTGTCTGCAACATTTAACTCACATCACCAGCTCAGATATGGCTCTGTCACAGACTGGGACTAGGAAAAAGACGGTCATTTGTGCTGTGGGGTCCTCCTGGGGTCAGGGTGGTGTGGAGGTTGTCAGAGAGACCAGGCGGGAGAGGGGGAATTAGGCCTGGGTGATGTCGCCTGGGGGTGTAGTGGCTTCATGATACTGCAGGTGGTATGTGAGACAAACCATTCACTTTGCATCCACCGCCAAGACTGTGGGACACAATGTGGAATATATAAAATGACGTTTATTATATTCAATGTAACAAAGCGTTTATTTTCTGGAGATACACAACTTATAAGTGTCATTCCCTCCTGAAAGTAGCATTTGCAGAATCAATAATCCCTCCAGTCAGATGAGGAATAAAAAAAATATAAAGCATGGTTAGATAATATTCCTGGTTGAGCAATGGCTTCCCTCTCACGATCACTTGCCATCCATTATGGAGCAGTTGGTTTGAAAGAGCTGCACCATCTCTCCTCACTACAAGCTTTGTCAGGTTCTTACTCATGGTGCATGACGATCTCAAAGTCTTTGAAGCTGACATGGCCATCGAGATCCCGATCCACTTCCCTGCAACAAGACAGGAGAAGACATAAAGCAAAGGTGCAAAGAAAGAAATGAGGTGCATTTCATATAGTGCCTTTTTCAACCTCAGGAGGCCCAGGAGTAGCTCTTTCCTCTTAGTCAGGTGATTTTGGGTTCAGGTATCACTCCAGAAATTCGAGCACCACCCCAAAATTGAAAATCCAATGCTGCCGCCCTTGGAGAACTCTGCGTACCTCCAACTCTGGATATTCACCATCTCCTGCTTCCTTCCTCCCACCATTGCCTTCAATCATTTAGGCCCCAAGTTTTGGAATTCCCTCCTTAATTATCTCCACCCCTCCATTTCTACCTCCTCCTTTAAGAGGCACCTCAATGAGGGCAGCACAGTGGCGCAGAGGGTTAGCCCTGCTGCCTCACGGCGCCGAGGTCCCAGGTTCGATCCCGGCTCTGGGTCACTGTCCGTGTGGAGTTTGCACATTCTCCCCGTGTCTGCGTGGGTTTCGCCCCCACAACCCAAAGATGTTCAGGGTAGGTGGATTGGCCACACTAAATTGCTCCTTAATTGGAAAAAATGAATTGGGTACTCTAAATTTAAAAAACAAATACCAGCCCCAGGTCACAGTCCGTGTGGAGTTTGCACATTCTCCCTGCCTCTGCGTGATTCTCACCCCCACAACCCAAGGATGTGCAGGGTAGGTGGGTTGGCCACGCTAAATTGCCCTTGTGCCACCGTGCCGCCCCAAGAGGGCAGATTAGACAGTATTCAGACAAAGCTTTTATCAGCTGGCCTCTTGGCTCCAAGAACTAGTGAATAAGGACTTGAGTTTGAACAAAACCTTGCTGCCTGTATTCTGGCTTGGACTAAGTCCTGTTGGCCTATCACTCCTGTGCTCGCTGATCAACATTGGCTCCCAGAGCAGCAATGCCTCTATCTTGAAATTATTATTGTCTGGGGCTGTTTAGCACACTGGGCTAAATCGCTGGCTTTGAAAGCAGACCAAGGCAGGCCAGCAGCACGGTTCGATTCCCGTATCAGCCTCCCCAAACAGGCGCCGGAATGTGGTGACTAGGGACTTTTCACAGTAACCATTGAAGCCTACTCGTGACAATAAGCAATTTTCATTTTTTCATTTTAATTTCATTTAAATTATTACCCTTATTTTTAAATCTTCCACTGTCTCACCCCTCGCTCTCTCTTCAATCTCCTCTGAGATCTCTGCACCTTGTGGTGATATGTGAACTATCATCTCTGTATACAATACAATAACCAAACCGTATGTAAACATTAGTACCTATATGTATAGATTCGTATTCTAGCATCCGACCACAGGTGGCGTGACGACAGGAGAACATTACTGGAAGACACCCACATGTGGGACACAGAACGGGGACAGCACAGAGACATAAGTTGGACAGCAAGCACAGACTGCAGTCACAGATCGAGCAGTTCCTGAGTCAACAATAATTAATACTAGTTAATTAGAGTTGTTTGTATTTAGCCGTCGTATCCAATTGTAATCTTAGTAGACATCATAGAAACCCTTTAGTGTTTTAATTAATAAACGGTTTTGTTCATTTACAAAGCCTTAAGTTCTCTGATCACTTCAACTACAAAGACCTCGCATGAGAAAATTACAAATCTCTGTGCCACTTCCTCTGACCTTTGGGTGTTCCTTAAAACCAAATCCTTTCACCAAAGATTTTGATCACCCACCTTAACATTTTCTCACATGGCCCAGGATCAAACGTTGTGTCTGATAACGCACCAGTGACGATTTGGGACGTGTAACTATTTGCTACTCATTGATTTCAATGAGGCTGTCGTTGATTAATTGACTAGAGATTTTTTTTTAAATGCCGCAGTACTTACAGTGATTCAGTTACAGTGCTTATTTATAAATTTGATGCAGACTCTGCCTCCCCTCGCCCAGCTAGCCAGCTGTCACTCTGCAGGACGTGGTTCTTCACTCTGTGTTGCCTTGGGCCCTTCAAGTCGGGGCTGACAGGTGTGCGTAATATTTGGTAGCAACGGGGAGTAAAATTAAGACAATGTTCGGAAGGCAGCGAGTTGCGGATTCACTCTCCTTGCTCCATGGTAATAACTTCCATTTGGGTAGATTTCCAGCCTGAACTTAATCACACTCGCAGGAAGAGATAAAGTACACAGCAAGCATGAAAGACAGCTCACCGTATTCGTTCATAAAGCTAAACTTATATTGATACTCGACACTGAAAGTGAGGTTAGCACAATAGACGGTCCCATCTGAGTGATCTCCACATGTTATTACAGAGCTGGCAACACTTCAGAAACACCACAAACAGCAGATCTCTCGCAAATTCTAATTGCTCTTTTCCAAGCACAGAGGAAATCTATTCCTGGGAGCAGACGGCTAATTTTCATCCCCTCATTGATGAATTCAACTCAACGGGGAGTGGCTAGAAGCCTCGAATTGCGAGTGGTGGGGGGTTCATTTATAAATGTATCGTGAGGTCTCAGAGAGAGAGAGCTGGAACCTGTGTTCTTTACGACCCCAGGACATCCTAAAGCAGCGTTCTTCAAAGTCGGGGGCGCGACCCGCGGGTGGTCCTTCGTCCTTCGCGGCGCTCCCGATTGCGCAAATCCCCGCGCAGCAGCTGGCTTTTAATAACGCTGGCTGCAAGCGGTCATTAAAATGGCCGCAAACATGTAAAAAAAATTTGGCCACATTGTGCACGATCATCGGTGCGCATGCGCAAAACTATGCACATGCGTGCCGATGATCGGGCGCACATGCGCAGTGCTGCCGCTATTTTTTTAAACGGTCGCAGCTTTTTGTTTCAAGTTCGGGGAGGTTTTATTCATTTATTTTATTCATTTAATTTTTATTTTTTTCATTTATTTAATTCATTTTTTTTTACAAGTTTGGGGGGGGTTTTATTTGATAAAATATTACAGGAAAAAAATGCAGTACTTTGGACAGATGGAGACTCCAGACTTTCCCGACACAGGAAGGCTTCACCTTCATCCAACAGGTTCCATTGGAGGAGTGTGTACGAGGGCCAAAGGAACACAAAACCATTTCCTCAATTTTTATCAGCAGCAAACAAGGTAAGAGAAAAAGGTGGGTTGCTCAGGTCGGCTACTTGGGTCGCGAAGGTCGGCCGCGTAGGTCGGCTACTTGGGTCGCGAAGGTCGGCCGCGTTGGGTCCCGAAGGTCGGCCGGTTGGTAAAAATGGGTCCCCGGAAAAAAAGTTTGAAGAACACTGTCCTAAAGTGCCTTACGTTCAATGAAATACATTTTGTTGAAGACCGCCTGCTCTGGGCTGGGCACCCCCACTTCAGTAGTGAGAGAGCTCTGCACTGCCTGAGGTGCCTTCTTTCGGAGGAAAGGCTAAGCTGAGGCCCCCATCTGTCCTGTCAGGCGGACGCAAAAGATCTTGTGTCACCATTGGAGGATGACTCCTTGGTGCTTTGGTCACTGTTTCTCTCTTGGCTCTGAAATAAGAGTTTGTCTGGCCGTTATCGCAAGGCTGTTTGTGAGGGCTTGCTGTATGCTATCTGCCTGATGTGTTACCCATCATTACAACAGTGTTGACATTTCACAAACTGGCTGCAGGATGTCCCGAGGCCATGAAAGGTGCTGTAGAAACACAAAGTGCTTCCTTTAATCTCGGTATGAATTGGAGAGGGGGGGGGGGGGGGGGGGGGGGGGGGGGCAAAATGACACGAGCATCATAAAGGTTGTGAGGCAAGTACAAATCAAACATCGCACAGTGGGATCCTGTCATGTCGAAAACTGCACATGCAGATAACACAGGCTTGCATTCAACGAGGTTGATTGTACCACTACTCAGGGATAAATTAGGAGTTAATAAAAGAACTTACTTGTGGCGCACACCTATTAAATTCCCATATCAGTGAATGTCTTTTTGTGTGTTTGGGGACTGACTGGCAGTACAGTGAGCCAAAACAATCTGATCCTAATTGGTATTTAATGGAGCTTCCCTTCATCAAGCAGGCTCCCAGACAGCAAAATTGCTATTCTGGTGATTTCAAAGCAAATCTGCAGGATAATCTTGCAGTGCATCTCTCGCTATAGAACTGCGACGTTTATTAATAGAAGTAGCAGAGTTCTTTGCCTGGTATCAGTAAAGTTTAGAGTGCTGGCAGTGGCCGACCTGGGGGGGGGGGGGGGGGGGGAGGAGGAGGAGGAATGTGGAGCACCGGCAATTAGTGAGATATCTACCTCCCCTCTTTCCCTTTCAGGTTTTGGGATCCCGGACGAGAACCCAACTATTTGCAATTTGTAAAACCGTGAGGAAATGTTACGGTGCCACAGGAGTGACGCATAGAGATCTTTTATGTTGAAACAAACTTTAATTTAAACACAGAATTAAGAACATTAACAACAGAGAAATGGCTTTACAGCCAACTGTCACAACAGTTCTTAAATAAAAGGAAAACCTTTAACTTACTTCCTGAACCTGCCTCTGTATTCCAATTGAGCAAACTAAAATAATCCAAATACCACGCATGAATAAAGTGAACGACCAGGTTTCTACTTGCTTTTCTCTGTGCAGAACCTTTGGAGAGAGAACCGCTAAAGACCAAAACTGAAACACCTCTGATCAGATTGAAATCCTCGGAAAAACTGAATTTTCACAGACCTGACTCCTCCCCTTAATTACATAATCTGGACCTAAAGCATAAGGTATTCTTCTGTCTCTTTCCACAAGATGTCCCATGACTTGTTTAGCCAGGACCAAACACAATACCCCATATAAATGATCTACACCCCCGTAGTCTTTTAAACGTAAACAACATTCCATTAACAGAACACTTCACCTACAAAAATCAAAGATTAACTCACTTTTACAACCCCTTAATCACAGCTTTAGCAGACATACTGTCTGTATGAATCTTAACCCAGGTTTTAGTAACATTATAATAATGTAACATTGCAAAAAAGATATAAAGTATATCAATTTCATAAATTTATCACAAAGACTTTTCCAAAACCTCCCCCTTTGACCAAGCTGTCCTCATGTCTATGGTTATCAGGGCAGCACGGTGGCCTAGTGGTTAGCACAGCTGCCTCACGGCGCTGAGGTCCAGGTTCGATCCCGGTTCTGGGTCACTGTCCGTGTGGAGTTTGCACATTCTCCCCGTGTCTGCATGGGTTTCGCCCCCACAACCCAAAAATGTGCAGGGTAGGTGGATTGGCCACGCTAAAATTGCCCCTTAATTGGAAAAAATGAATTGGGTATTCTAAATTTAAAAAAAATGTCTGTGGTTGATAGTAATCGATTATTTCCTGATAAATCTGATAGGTAAAAAAATGCTATTTAGTGTAAATATTAAGCCATAGTTTTAATACCCATTTTAAAATGAGGATTTCAGCACTCAACTTCAGGTCAAGACAAAACACACAGCTTCAACAGAGACACAAAAAGCCTGGCATATATATAAACTAATTGGAGATTAAAACAACATTTTCACTAAGCAAGATGAAAAAGCTATTGTTCTGATGAACATATTTTCAAAGACAGTTTGACATTAGGAAATGAGCTGTACCAGTAATCAGATCAAGGATGAAGCAGGCACCATAGTAACATGAAGGCACCATTGTTGATAATGCGGATAAAGCAAAGTCAGCAGAAATCCAGTAGAAACTAGTCTTGATAATAGCACAGAATCGCATTCCATAACATACAGAAATATTCAAACATGAAACATTCAGAACTTATGTTGCATATTGAGGATTGACAGTTAACCATCAAATCAAATATGTTTGATTCTAACCCAAACCAATTAGGATGACATAGAGGTGTATATAGATGCCTAAAGTCTAAGATTATCCTTAAACATGATGGTCTGTACGGCCATCTTTCTCCAGGATCATCCTATACTTTGATCTAACTACTCGCTATCCTTATTTTCATATTTTCACTTTTCCACTCTAACTCTTGAAGTAAATGCAAGCTGTTTTGTCATAAGCAAGAAACCATTTCTGTATTATTTTGAAAGTTAAATTGTGTACAAGTTAGTTCTCTTTAAGTCCTTTTGCTAGCCGGACTTTATTGAGAATAGATTTAAGTTTCTCACAATTGTAAACAAATAGAGGCAATAAAGATTCTTGTTTGCATCCGAGAAGTTTAACTCCAATTTCTACTGAGTTTTAGTGTCGCAAGACTTCACCAATTCCGCATGGTAGATCTCATCAGTGGTTCTATGGTCTCCTTTGTTTGTTGTCAAATTCTCTTCTGTAAAGCACCCTGGGATGTTAAAGTTGCTATATAAATGCAAGTTGATTTTGTTGTTCCTCATAATTTATTGACAGCATTGCATCTGCATGCACTTTCTATCGCTTTTATTTGTTTCTGAATTTATTATTCCAAACTTACAATGTAAATTGGCAGGGATTAATTTTCAACTTTACTGGGATGGTGGGAGGTGGCGCAGAGGAAGTGAGGAGTGCAGGTTGGAACGGTTAAAGAAGTGCCAGTGACTCATCTGCTGCCCACTTCCATGGTAAGCATTGCTGTGGGGAGTATCGTGAGCAAGCAAACAGTTGTCAGCAATTGTCAATATGTATGTAAACATGTCACATTGTAACTCCATTCTCCCCCCCCCCCCCCCCCCCCCCCCCCCCCCCCCCCCGTACAGGCTGCAGATCTGTCACTAGTGGGAGGGTAAAATGACAATTTTGCAGGTTTATATTAGCAGTTATATTAAAAATGCAGAGTCTCTATTTCCTCCGCTGTGTCAGTTCATGCGTCAGAGGTGTGGAGGACTCACAACGAGCAAATATAAAAGCAAATTACTGTGGATGCTGGATAATTAAATAATTAATCCAATGGATGTGATTGGTCAAAATGTGGAATTTCAACCCCACATTCGCTGGTAGAACTGAGCGACGTCAGGATACCATCACTTCATCTGCCTCCAGCACATGGAGGTAATGGCCAGGGGAATGTCCTATTAAACATGGTGTACTGAGTGGGTTACTCCTGAATCAGCTGGCGGGACTGCGCAACTCCCTGGGAAGGAGTTTGGTTCCTCTAGCGTCACCTTCATCAATGCCAGAGATCCAAACTTTAAGCCAATCCCATCTATTTACTCAGCTAAGTAGTAGCACTGTTACTTCACATGCCAGGGCCCCAGGTTCGATTCCCGACTTGGGTCACTGTCTGTGCGGAGTCTGTACGTTCTCCCCGTGTCTGCGTGGGTTTCCGCCCGACGCTCTGGTTTCCTCCCACAAGTCCCGAAAGACGTGCTGTTAGGTGAATTGGACATTCTGAATTCTCGCTCCGTGTACCCGAACAGGCGCCGAAATGTGGCGACTAGGGGCTTTTCACAGTAACTTCATTGCAGTGTTAATGTAAAACCTATTTGTGACAATAAAGATTATTATGAGCAAACAGTGTCTGTTTGAACAGCGCAGTGCTGGAAACATTTTGACGAGTCTATATAAAAAGAGTCTCTACGAATTATGGAAAAGAGAACTCACGGGTGAAACTGCAGCAATGTCGCCCGATAAAAGCAGGGTTATTTCTCCAGGACAAATGCAGTAAAAGTAGAAGATAGCGGATTGATGGGGGAGCCACCAATCAGCACCATTCACATACCCCGGTACCCCAGGACTTAGGCCTTTCTACTGGAATTATAAAAATAAGCAAAGATTATGTGACTTTAAAATAGAGATTGAATTACCTCCATTCCCAATGGTGCAGCTATCCCCTCCCCTCCATCTCTACCTCATCTGACGTCCACTCATGAACTTGACTCACATGTGTTCTGCTGGTCATATTTATATTGGGCTGGGAAGTGGTAAATATTCGCACCACACAAGTGCTGGTTGGTGACCGTCTCCAACAAGAGGGAATTAAAGCATCTCCCCCGCTGTCAACATCCTGGGGGTTGCCATTGACCAGAAACTGAACTGGATCAACCAAACAAATAACGTGGCTATAAGAGCAGGCCAGAAGCTGGGAATTCTGCAGCAAGTAACTCACCTCCTGATTCTAAGCCTGTCCACCATCTACAAGATACAAGTTTTTATGAATTTAGTCAAACCAATTATTTTTTTCCCCCCAATTAAGGGGCAATTTTAGCGTGGCCAATCCTCCTTACCAGCACATCTTTGGGTTGTGGGGGTGAAACCCACGCAGACACAGGGAGAATGTGCAAACTCCACGCGGACAGTGACCCAGCGCCGGGATTCGAACCTGGGTCCTCAGCGCCACAGTCCCAGTGCTAACCACTGTGCCACATGCCGCCCTCACCATTTACAAGACTCAAGCCAGGAATGTGATGGGCATGCATGGCTCCAACAGCACTCAAGAAGGACAGAGCAGCCCACTTGATTGACAGCCCATCCACCATCTTCAACGTTCACTCCCACCACCACTGACACACAGTGTCAGCACAAAATGCACTGCAGCAACTCACCAAGGCTCCTTCAACAGCCCCTTTCAAACCCACGACCTCTACCACTTAGAAGGACATGGACGTAACATGGGAACACCATCAGCTGGAGGTTTCCCTTCAAGTCACTCACCATCCTGACTTGGAGATTTATCGGCCATTCCTTCACTATCGCTGGATCAAAATTATGGAACTCCCTCCCTAACAGCATTGTGGGTGTACCTACGCCTTATGGATCGCAGAAAGCGGCTCACCACCACCACCTTCTCAAGGGTCATTAGGGATGGGCAATAAACGCTGCCCTAGCCAGCGAAGCCACATCCCGTGAAAGAATAAAATACATCCGTGAGAATCTTAGTGCATTGTTCGGGGCTGGTTTAGCACACTGGGCTAGATCGCTGGCTTTTAAAGCAGACCAAGGCAGGCCAGCAGCACGGTTCAATTCCCGTACCAGCCTCGCCGAATGTGGCGACTCGGGGCTTTTCACTGTAACTTCATTTGAAGCCCTCTTGTGACAATAAGCGATTTTCATTTCATTTCAGAATCTCGAATTACTCAAATTGGAAATGTTTTCAGAAACAAAGCACAGATGTTCCTTCAATCTTTTTCAGATATCGTGCTGAGGGTGGGATGTCATGCATTATTTATCACATTTTTATGTATTTTTAGCAGAACTATAGAGTGCTTCATTAATAAACATCCTTTTTGGGACCATGTTGCCGTTAGGAGTGAGGACGACTGCTCTCAAGTGATTCAAACAGAGTGCTGCTGCGTAGCAACAAGTCCATTCACACAGCAGCTCTATCATAGTAAAACATCTCAAATCCCATTTCACAGCATTGTAATCAGAGAAGATTTGTTACCTGTCCACATGAGAGATATTCAGATAGGCTTATGGTCAAAGGGATAGGTTTTAGAGACCATCTTTCTTTTTAATTTAGAGGAGCCAATTATTTTTCTTTTCCAATTAAGGGGCAATTTATCGTGGCCACTCCATCTAACCTGCACATCTTTGGGTTGTGAAGGTGAAACCCACGCAGACACGGGGAGAATGTGCAACCTCCAAACGGACAGTGACTCGGGGCCGGGATCGAACCAGGTCCGTGAGGCAGCAGTGCTAACCACTGCACCACCGTCCTGCCCTGCTCTCTCTCTATTTTAATGCCCCATGAGTAAATCCTCTTGAAAAGGGTCGATTTCACTTGGTTGAATCCCGCCCTTCTCTTGGCCAGGTCTGCACCCAGATCTTGGTAGATGCGCAGAATGTTATTCTCCCACTTACAGCCCCCTGTCTGCTTGGCCCAACGCAAAATCTGTTCCTTATCCAGAAATCTGTGCATTCATACCACCATCGCCATCGATGGCTCATTCTCCTGCAGCAACCTCGCAAGCGTTTTGTGCGCTCTGTCCACTTCCAGGGGTCTAGAAAACGACCCCTCGCCCATTAACTTCTCGAGCATATTCGCCACATGAGCCCTTCCGCCTGTTCCCTCACATCTTTCAGGGAGGCCAACGATCCTCAAGGTCTGCCGGCGAGACCTATTCTCTAGGTCCTCCACCTTGTCTTGCAGCCTTTTCTGATGCTCTTTCATCAGCCCCACCTGCGCCTCCAGCGCAGTTAGGTGTTCCTCATGCTCAGCCACCGTTTCCTCCATCTTCTGGACTGCCCCACCTTGGGCCACCAGTCTCTGCTCCAGCCTGATCGACTTTATGATCGGGTCCAGGCATTCTTTTTCTTGCTTGACACAACCCTCCCGAATAAACTCCACCAGCTAGTCCGGTGTCCACTGGGCCGCTGAGCCAGTACTCTGCAGATCCGCCATGCGTTCCTTTGCTGCAGAATCTACACGTGCCTGCTCGATTCGGCTCTTCCTTCCCTTACGTCCACTTATGTACCGTGTCTTCATATACTGGATGGGATTCCTCCTCACAGTCTCATCCACCTCAAACAAATTCCGAAAAAAATCGGGGGGAAAAGGTCCAAAAAGTCCGTCACAAGTGGGAGCCACCAAATGTGCGACCTACTCCCTCATGGCCGCCACCGGAAGTCCAGAAGTAGACAATCTTGACGACAGTGGGGATGAGGGATCAGGAGCTCTTTCTGGATTGCGAGATTGAAAACATTCCGCATCAATGTGAGACAGTAGCCAGGCATGGGAACAGAATCCATGGTAAGAGTTCAAAGTTGATTTTGGGAATTGGGGAATACAGCGATAGCAGTGAAAATAGATTTGCAAATATCATTCGTACTATGCAAAATGGTTGCTGCATTCCATAAGAAACAGTGATTACAATAAAATACTTATTTTACTTTTTAGAATATTTTTTCAAAATTATTTGAATTTTTTTTCCCAATTATGGGACAATTTAGCGGGCCCAATCCACCTACCCTGCACGTCTTTGGGTGGTGGGGGTGAGACCCACGCAGACACGGGGAGAATGTGCAACCTCCACACGGACAGTGACCCGGGGCCGGGATCGAACCAGGTCCGTGAGGCAGCAGTGCTAACCACTGTGCCGCCCTTTTACAATACTTCATTTTATAAAAGGTCAGCAAATTAGGCTGTGGGGGCAGCACGGTGGCGCAGTGGGTTAGCCCTGCTCCCTCACGGCGCCTGAGGTCCCAGGTTCGATCCTGGCTCTGGGTCACTGTCCGTGTGGAGTTTGCACATTCTCCCCGTGTTTGCGTGGGTCTCACCCCCACAACCCAAAGATGTGCAGGCTAGGTAGATTGGCCACGCTAAATTGTCCCTTAATTGGAAAAAATGAATTGGGTACTCCAGATTTGTTTAAAATAAATAAATAAATAAATAAAATAAAAATAAAATAAAAAATTAGGCTGTGGAAGGAATTAGGCTCTCTGAGTACTTGCAACTTTCGCTCTCCCTGTCTCACCTGTGCAGGCAATTAGCATTGACTCTTTCTGTCAACATAACAGATTGGCTGCTTCAAGATTCAATTTTATGAAAACTGAGGTAGCTTTCTGCGTCAAACTCTGTTTATACTTTGCCTTCCCTCATCTTCTTCCTCATTCATTTCCAAACGATTGAAGAACACAAAACAAGTTCCAAAGTTTGATCATAAATAATACTGTCGGGCAGCACGGTGGCCTAGTGGTTAGCACAACCGCCTCACGGCGCTGAGGTCCCAGGTTCGATCCCGGCTCTGGGTCACTCTCCGTGTGGAGTTTGCACATTCTCCCCGTGTATGCATGGATTTCGCCCCCACAACCCAAAAATGTGCAGAGTAGGTGGATTGGCCACGCTAAATTGCCCCTTAATTGGAAAAAAATAATTGGGTAATCTAAATTTAAAAATAAATAAATAAATAAATAAATAAATAATACTGTCGTTTTTCTCTCCAGCATGTGCTATGTAAAGTGGCAGTACGGTGGCGCAGTGGGTTAGCCCTGCTGCCTCACGGCGCCGAAGTCCCAGGTTCGATCCCGGCTCTGGGTCACTGTCCGTGTGGAGTTTGCACATTCTCCCCGTGTCTGCGTGGGTTTCGCCCCCACAACCCAAAGATGTGCAGGTGGATTGGCCATGTTAAATTGCCCCTTAATTGGAAAAAATGAATTGGACACTCTAAATTTATTTTTTTAAAAGTGTGCTCTGTAAAAAGGAAAATATAAAAGCTTAGCTTCAACTAATTTTGAAAACCTTTTGTGCAGAAATGTCTGGAGGCTACGGAAAAATATCCCATCAGTACAGGTGACTGAGCGACACAATGCAGTCTGGGGAATCGGATACGCTGCAAATGTTCAGGCAATATAATCTGAATTTTCACACTGCCAACGCTCGGAGCAAAAATGTCAAATCTAAGCTTCTGGGAAAAGAGGCCATCACGCAAAAACCGTGATGTGAGTATTACAAGGCACAAAAGGTGGTGGTGTGAGTAAATGCCATCATCCCGTTGGGAAATCTAATGAATCCAGCAGAAAAGTGTGTAACAAAGAGGGGTTGCAGAAAACGTTCACGAGGACGCACAAAATAAGGGGAGGAGACCATTTGGACGGTCGCGTCTGCTCTGCTTTCAATATCTTCATGGCTGAACTCGGGCTTCAATTCCATTTTCCTGTCCCCACCTCCCCCCCACCCCACACACACAGCCCTTAATTCCCTGAGACACCAAACATCCGTCTATCCCAGCCTTAAATGCGTTCAATGATGTAGCATCCACAATCTTCTGGAGAATTCCAAACATTCACAACCCGTTGAGTGAAGGATTTTCTCCCAGACTCAGTAGTGAATGATTGCCCCCTTATCCCGAGACTCTGCACACCCTCCCCCCCCTTCCCGCCGCGTTTTAGATTCCATGACCAGCAGAAATTAATCTCTATGCGTCCACCCGATCAAGGCCCCTTCAAAATTGCGTGGGTTTCAATGAAATCACCTCTCATTCTTCTAAACCCCAGAGAATATTGCTGAGGAACTGTGTGATGAGCCATCAATTGCACGAGAGACGAGTTGCTTTACAAAAGTTAGGCTTTAAAAAGCTAGAACTTAGCCCTGCGGTTGTCTACAATAAAATGGACGACCGCCGGGCGCTTCGACTATTTATACTTCGGTAAGGAAGCGCGGTTAACTCAGCCTCTCAACCAATCGGAGAGCAGTCACATGACTGGTCTCAACCAATCGGTCAGGAGGCACATGACCGACCAGGGCCGATGGAAAGCCAGTGTTCTGCACCAATGGCAGACAGCTATGCAAATCATATCACCACACTGTGCAGGCACATAGTGCAGAAAGAGACAAGGCTACAGAAATGTTTCACATTACAAATGGGGGCAAAGGAATTGAGCATTGAAAAACACTGACGCAAAAGTGAGGCAAAAACACGGAAGTCCATGCAGAGGTAGGATTTGTTTTATCAGAGATACATAAATATGATTGTGCTATTCTTTGCTTGATACTTTAGTGCTCAAAAAAGTTACAAAATAATTGTGTTTTGACACCATTTTCGGAGACAACAACACTTATCTAGTAAAACAGCCCCGGAGCACCATTTAAAAAATATAATTAATTCATTCATGGGACATGGATGTCGCGGGCTGATCCCATCCCTAATTGCCCTTGAGTAAACCACATTGCTGTGGGTCTGGAGTCACATGTGGGCCAGACCAGGTAAGGATGGCAGATTTCCTTCCCTAAAGGACATTAGTGAACGAGATGGGTTTTTACGACAATCGACAATAGTTTCATGGCCATCATTCGACTTTCAATTCCAGATTTCTATTGAATTCAAATTTCACCATCTGCAGTAGCGGGATTCGAGCCCAGGTTCCCAGAGTATTACTCTGGGTCTCTGGATTACTAGTCCAGTGACGATACCACGACGGCACCGCCTCTCCTTAAATTGACACCGAGCCATATGAGGTGACCACATGCTTAGCCAAAGCAGTATGTTTTAAGAAACACGTTAAAGGGGCAAAGAGAGGTAGAGGGCTGGAGAGGTTTAGGGAGGGAATTCCGGAGTTTAGGACCGAGGCAGCTGAAGGCACGGCCGCCAATGGTGGAGTGATCGGAATCACAGGGCGGGGTGGGGGGGATGTGGCAGAGACGGGGAATGGGATGAGGGGGCTGAGGCAGCTGAAGACATGGTGCCCATGATGGAGTGATTGAAACCCTGGGAAGCACAATAGGACGGAATTAGAGGAGAGCAGAGACTTTGGAGGGTTGTGGATTAAAGGTGGGGGGGGGGAGGGGGAGTGGCAGAGTGGGGAATGGGATGAGGCCAAGGAGGGATGAGAATTTCAAGGAGGAGTTTGCAAAGATATAGGATAGAACTAATAAAGCAAGCTAAAACATGTTTCTACGGTCCCATTCAGAAATTCCACTGGAAAGCCAGGGCAACTGGAATCACTGGGGAAGAATCCAGAGGACTTTAAAAGACATGAGAGAACGAAAGCTGAGAGAAGTGGTGTTATGGATCAGAGTAACACCATTGGCTGGTGTAATGTCACATGTTGCACAACGACATCATCGGAGCGATCACAGGCTCTTGTGGCGTTCACCACTGTGCCCTGTTTGAGCAACATCTTGTAAATAAACCTCTAGCACTGTGTTGTAAAAACCCGACCCGAGCCACCTCTGATTCTCTCTCTTTGCGGCTACAACAAAGAACATAACAAAAGAGAAACTGGCGACGAGGCCTGGGCTAAGTGGCCATCATATTTACTGAAGCTACAAAAACCAGCTTTTAACCCCAAATTTTATCAATTTAAAAAAAAATTATTTTAATAAATTTAGTGCACCCAATTATTTTTTCCAATTAAGGGGCAATTTAGTGTGGCCAATCCGCCTATCCTGCACATCTTTGGGTTGTGGGGGCGAAACCCACACAGACACGGGGAGAATGTGCAAACTCCACATGGACAGTGACCCAGGGCCACGATTCGAACCCGGGTCCTCAGCGCCGTAGGCAGCAGGGCTAACCACTGTGCCACCATGCTGCCCTGCAAATTTTATCAATTGATCGAGTTTAAATGTCAACATCTGCCGTGACAGAATTGGATCCGTGTCCCCAGAGTATCCTCGGGATTATGGTCCAGTGACATTCCCACCGCTCCGCAGACTCCCCCAATTCCAAACCAGAATGAAGTACTTCAGCCAAATCCATCAAATCATATCCGGACAATTTATACTGTCTGCAGCTGCAGCTCGATCAGACCTGGCACACTTTGACTATCCAGTTCACTGCCGGTGTGTTAATAGGAAATGGCTGGCAGCCGCACATCTGACAGTTTTGTTAATGAGCCACAGTTACAGGGTGATTTCTAAAAATGGTTAATCGACGATGGATTTCTGCGGTCTGACCGCTGGCCTGCACAAAGCTAAATGCACTGGTTATAGGGACCCAGCAACAACGCTGAATTAGCTGCTCTCAGCTATGTGGCTAGTCGGTGCAATCAATTTCCTTCTGCGCCCTTGGGCTCGAGGGAGGGAGGAGAAAGGAAACACACGATTTGAGTCTCTATTCCTAGCCCCGGCTCACCAAAGAGTCAAAAGGCTCTGGGTTCAAATCCTAATCCAGAAACTTGAACATGAACTTGGCGGACCGCTGCACTGTCAGAGGTGCCAACCTTCAATCGGGCATTAAACCGAGGCCCTGGGCAACCTTTGAGGTGGATGTAAGAGATCCCATGACACGGTTTCAAAGAAGGGCAGGGAGTTCTACCTAGTGACTTTGACAATATTTATCCCTTAACCAACATCGATTTTCAAAAAAAATAAATTTAGAGTACCCAATCATTTGTATTCTACTTCAGGGGAAATTTAGCGTGGCCAATCCACCTACTCTGCACATCTTTATGTTGTGGGGGTGAAACCCACGCAGACACGGGGAGAATGTGCAAACTCCACCAGGACAGTGACCCGGAATCGGGATCGAACCCGGCTCCTCAGCGTCGTAGGCAGCAGTGCTAACCATTGTGTCACCATGCCGCCCCTTTAACCAACATCAGTTAACAAAAAAGGGATATTACCTGGTCATTGTCACAGCGCGAATTGTGGAAAATTCCTGCACTTTCTTTCTAGTTGGTGGCCTCTATACTAAAGGGTCGATGTTGGGCAAGGGCAACTTTGGAGCTCCCCCACAATTAGGCTGCTATCAATCTTCATCTCGGCACGCGTGAGGAATGACTACGTGGTTGAGTTGCCCACAGAATTGCACCTCAGTGTGTGTCAGTGCCTTCCAGAGGGAGAGCCAGAGGAGTGAAAGGGGAAGAGGAAAAATAAGGGAAGAGAAAATAATTATTTTGAAATTCTTCAAAATAAAGAGGCGACCAAATTGGCAGTGAGCATTTTATATCACTGCCTGACTCAATAAAAACTGCTCCATGGACAATAATGTTTGCATAATAGCCGTGTGCAGAAGGCTGACTGTTAAATCTCCCTTCTATCAAAGGCAGGATAATGACCACAGAAATACTATACACCGTGTGTGAAAGAGGCTGTTACTCCGGCAGAAGGCAGTCACGTGGGGATTGCAGGCAGCTCCATTCACAGTTTTTAATCACAGCCTCGCTTCTTCCTGACCGACCTGAGAAATGGAACCTATTAAACTGCGGGGCCATCTGGATGTGTGTAAAATAACACCAGGGGAGAGCTCAGGAGGGGGGGGGGGCAGGGTTGGGCGGGAGCAAACTCTGGTGCCCCCCGCCTGTTTTGTTTATCAATGAATACTCCAGAATAGTTCTATGCAGCTGGAGACCAGCACAGACAAGATTGTGGTTTGTGCAACAGTTGAAGGTGATCCCGAGTGAACGCTAATTTAAATTTCCCTTACTTTTTGAGCCTTCCTGAGGCTCAGCACTGGTGCCGGGGAACTGGAGAATTGCAGACATTATTACCCTTGTTCAAAAAAGGGTCTAAAGAGAAGCCCAGTAGGGCAGCACGGTGGCACAGTGGGTTAGCCCTGCTGCCTCACGGCGCCGAGGACTCGGGTTCGATCCTGGCCCTGGGTCACTGTCCGTGTGGGGTTTGCACATTCTCCCCGTGTTTGCGTGGGTTTCGCCCCCACAACCCAAAAGATGTGCAGAATAGGTGGATTGGCCTGGCTAAATTGCCCCTTAATTGGAAAAAAATGAATTGGGTGCTCTAAATTTATTTTTAAAATTCCTCTGCGGTTTTCTTTTGGGGTCTTCCGAGGGGGCCACCTGCACACTTTCTGGGGTACGTCCGGGGTACGTTCCTGCGAAGCTCAGAACCTCTGGGCCAATATTTCTTATCCATGCCAGTTTCCAACCCTCTTCCTCGTGGGACCAGCTCTACCTGGAGTTCAGTTGCAGAGCTTTCAATATTCCCCGAAATGGTTTATCTCAATAGGAAATTTATTTCATCCCAGGATTTGGTGTTTGCAATCAATGTGAAGCATTCTGAGCCAAACAAATCCTCAGAACTACTGGGAGTTTGCTATTAGCTGCTAATAGATTTTGCAATTTCAGTTCCGAAACAATTTATTTTCTCCAATTACCTCTAATGATTGCTCCACATCCTCCTCTAGTTCAATTTAATGCTCACTTTCACCATCATGGTTAGAAAATATTTTAGGCATTTCTCTGCAGTAACATCCTCCTCCAAAACAACACATTTGCCGTCGTCCCTTAGTGACCGTAACTATCCTAATTTTTATATACGTATAATTTTGAAGTGCCCTTTTATCTCCCAACGTTTTATTAAATTTTCTCCTTTAGTCCTTCTCACGTCCTTTCTCACCTTCCGCATGATAATGGAAGAATGAATTCAATTGAATGAAGGAGATCAGAACGGCAGCCCTACTTCTGCTATCTCTCTTTAATTATGAGAATCCTGGCCCTCCTCCGGCTTCCTTATAACCTCACATTTTCCTTCCACATCCAATCTTGATGATTTTGGGGAAGAACTTCGCTCTCCAATGACTCCAATATTCTCTTCTGACTAAGTTTCATATTTCCAACCTCCAGTTTTGTCACATGCTCTGCTTTGTTATTTTAGTTACACCTCACCCCGACCCCACACAGATGGTATCCGTTACACGCTGTTTGTTCCTCTGAACCAGCCCCTATCTCTCCAAACGTTCTTACTCCCACATCCACCATACCACATCCTTGGAAATATGTCCTTGCTCACTCCACCTCGGAAAAAGTTGAACCTTCCTAACCACTGTGCTTAATGCTTTCACATTAATAAGTACTAAAGTTTATGATGATAGTCAACTCTTCTATTATCCATCATCCTTTTTAAATTCTTGCCGTATGTTTTGAAGGCATTTCTATCACTGGTATTCTTTGAAGAATAACTTTCAATGATGCTCTCTGGGCAATGTTGATATCAAGACATAATTTGACTGAATGTGGCCTCCAGGATCTCTATTCACATTGAAGTCATTAGGAATCAGGGGAAAACTCTCCACTGGTTGGAGTCGAATTTAGCACAAAGGAAGATGGTTGTGGTTGTTGGAGGCCAATTGTATCAGCCCTAGGACATAGCTGCAGGAGTTCATCAAGGTAGTGCCCTAGAGCAAATATCTTCCGCTGTTTCATCAATGACTTTCCGTCCAACATAAGGTCACAAACCAGGAGTGTGATGGAATACTCTCCCACTTGCCCGGATGAGGACAGCTCCAACAACGCTTAAGAAGTCCTGCGTGTCATCCTTGCGAAGGTGCCTTGCCAATCTTCTCTGTATCGTTCCAATTTTAGTATATGTGCTGCCGAAGCGAGCATGCTCAAGAAGTTCAACACTGTACAGGACAAAGCAGCCCATTTCATTGGTACTCCCATCCACCACCTTCAATGTTCACTCCCCTCCACCACCGATACACAGTAGCAGTCGTGTGTACCATTTGCAGGACCTCACCAAGGCTCCTTAGGCAGCACCTTCCAAGCCTGCAACCTCTACCACCTAGAAGGACAAGAGCAGCAGATACATGGGAACCTTCAAGTTCCCCTCCAAGTCACACTCCACCATGACTTGGAAATATATTGTCATTTGGTAAAAATCCTGGCGCCCCCTCCTGAACAACACTGTGTGTACCTACACCAAATGGGCTGCAGCAGTTCAAGGTGGTGGGTAAGGATGGGCAATGAATGTTAGGAGTGCCAGCAACACAAACTCATTTCCTATATTAAAGTAGTGACAGTACCACACAGTGCTTCGTTAGCTGCGGAGGAAAGGCATATGAATGGAAGTTGTGCTTTTACTACTGGTTTCAAAGTGTTGAGTGAATCTATTCTGTGACTTGCTGAAATGCAAATTTAAGGTTATTGGATTGGATTGGATTTATTTATTGTCACGTGTACCGAGGTACAGTGAAAAGTATTTTTCTGCGAGCAGCTCAATAGATCATTAAGTACATGGGAAGAAAAGGGAATAAAAGAAAACACATAATTTCATAGAATTTACAGTGCAGAAGGAGGCCATTCAGCCCATCGAGTCTGCACCGGCTCCTGGAAAGAGCACCCGACCCAAGGTTAACACCTCCACCCTATCCCCATAACCCAGTAACCCCACCCAACACTAAGGGCAATTTTGGACACTAAGGGTAATTTATCATTGGCCAATCCACCTAACCTGCACATCTTTGGACTGTGGGAGGAAACCGGAGCACCCGGAGGAAACCCACGCAGACACGGGGAGGATGTGCAGACTCCGCACAGCTAGTGACCCAAGCCGGAATCGAACCTGGGACCCTGGAGCTGTGAAGCGATTGTGCTACCCACAATGCTACCGTGCTGCCCTTTAATAGGTAACACAAGGTATACAATGTAACTACATAAGCATCGGCATCGGATGAAGCATACAGGGGTGTAGTTTTAATGAGGTAAGTTCATAAGAGGGTCATTTAAGAGTCTGGTAAGAACGGGGAAGAAATGGTTTTTGAGTCTGTTCGTGCGTGTTCTCAGACTTCTGTATCTCCTGCCCGATGGAAGAAGATGGGAGGGGTCTTTGATTATGCTGCCCGTTTCCCCAGGCAGCGGGAGGTGTAGATTAAGTAAATGGATGGGAGGCAGGTTCGTGTGATGGACTGGGCGGTGTTCACGACTCTCTGACGTTTCTTGCGGTCTTGGGCCGAGCAGTTGCCATACCAGGCTGTGATGCAGCCAGATAGGATGCTTTCTATGGTGCATCGGTAAAAGTTGAAAAGGGTCAATGTGGACATGCCGAATTTCCTTAGTTTCCTGAGGAAGTATAGGCGCTGTTGTGCTTTCTTGGTGGTAGCGTCGACGTGGGTGGACCAGGACAGATTTTTGGAGATGTGCACCCCTAGAAATTTGAAATTGCTAACCATCTCCACCTCGGCCCCATTGATGCTGAAGGGGTGTGTACAGTACTTTGCTTCCTGAAGTCAATGACCAGCTCTTTCGTTTTCCTGTACAGTTGGTATCGTAACAAAAAGGAGCATGCCAGAGATGATTGAAATTGCAGAGTTATGACCCTGGGGAATACTTTGTGCTTGTGAACATGTACAATGGGTGCTCACAAACGCACACCTGTACACACTGCTCACATACATGTAGTACATTGAATCAAAGGTTGTGGCTTCATGTGTCATAAGAACATAAGAACTAGGAGCAGGAGTAGGCCATCTGGCCCCTCGAGCCTGCTCCGCCATTCAATGAGATCATGGCTGATCTTTTGTGGTCTCAGCTCCACTTTCCGGCCCGAACACCATAACCCTTAATCCCTTTATTCTTCAAAAAACTATCTATCTTTACCTTAAAAACAAGTAATGAAGGAGCCTCAACTGCTTCACTGGGCAAGGAATTCCATAGATTCACAACCCTTTGGGTGAAGAAGTTCCTCCTAAACGCAGTCCTAAATCTACTTCCCCTTATTTTGAGGCTATGTCCCCTAGTTCTGCTTTCACCCGCCAGTGGAAACAACCTGCCCGCATCTATCCTATCTATTCCCTTCATAATTTTTAATGTTTCTATAAGATCCCCCCTCATCCTTCTAAATTCCAACGAGTACAGTCCCAGTCTACTCAACCTCTCCTCATAATCCAACCCCTTCAGCTCTGGGATTAACCTAGTGAATCTCCTCTGCACACCCTCCAGTGCCAGTACGTCCTTTCTCAAGTAAGGAGACCAAAACTGAACACAATACTCCAGGTGTGGCCTAACACCTTATACAATTGCAACATAACCTCCCTAGTCTTAAACTCCATCCCTCTAGCAATGAAGGACAAAATTCCATTTGCCTTCTTAATCACCTGTTGCACCTGTAAACCAACCTTCTGTGACTCATGCACTAGCACACCCAAGTCTCTCTGCACAGCGGCATGCTTTAATATTTTATCGTTTAAATAATAATCCCGTTTGCTGTTATTCCTACCAAAATGGATAACCTCACATTTGTCAACATTGTATTCCATCTGCCAGACGCTAGCCCATTCACTTAACCTATCCAAATCCCTCTGCAGACTTCCAGTATCCTCTGCACTTTTCGCTTTACCACTCATCTTAATGTCATCTGCAAACTTGGACACATTGCCCTTGGTCCCCAACTCCAAATCATCTATGTAAATTGTGAACAATTGTGGGCCCAACACGGATCCCTGAGGGACACCACTAGCTACTGATTGCCAACCAGAGAAACACCCATTAATCCCCACTCTTTGCTTTCTATTAATTAACCAATCCTCTATCCATGCTACTACTTTACCCTTAATGCCATGCATCTTTATCTTATGCAGCAACCTTTTGTGTGGCACCTTGTCAAAGGCTTTCTGGAAATCCAGATATACCACATCCATCGGCTCCCCGTTATCTACTGCACTGGTAATGTCCTCAAAAAATTCCACTAAATTAGTTAGGCATGACCTGCCCTTTATGAACCCATGCTGCGTCTGCCGAATGGGACAATTTCTATCCAGATGCCTCGCCATTTCTTCCTTGATGATAGATTCCAGCATCTTCCCTACTACCGAAGTTAAGCTCACTGGCCTATAATTTCCTGCTTTCTGCCTACCTCCTTTTTTAAACAGTGGTGTCACGTTTGCTAATTTCCAATCCACCGGGACCACCCCAGAGTCTAGTGAATTTCGGTAAATTATCACTAGTGCATCTGCAATTTCCCTAGCCATCTCTTTTAGCACTCTGGGATGCATTCCATCAGGGCCAGGAGACTTGTCTACCTTTAGCCCCATTAGCTTGCCCATCACTACCTCCTTAGTGATAACAATCCTCTCAAGGATATAATGTGAAGCAGTGCAGTATTGTTCAAAATGCTGTCTTTTGGATGCGATGTGAAAATGAGGTGCAAGTAGAAATAATATCCCCCACCAGCATTGTCTGAAGAACAGCATAATGTTGAAACCAACATTTCCTCCTCAAAGTGTATTCGAGCTCTCTGTCTAGACAATGTCACATTGCTGTTTGTCTGACCTTTCTGTACATAAATTGGCTGCTCCCCTTTCGACATAATAACACTGGCAACTCTCTAAAAGTACGTGTACGTGGGGGTCTCACCCCCACAAACCAAAAAAATATGTGCAGCGTAGGTGGATGTCCCCTTAATTGGAAAAAAAGGAATTGGGGACTCTAAATCTATTTTTTTTTAAACTCTTCAAAAGTAGTCAATTGGCTGTAAAGTGCTTCAGGTCAACCTGAGCTTGTGAAGATGCTACAAAATGCGACTTCTTTCTTTCTCTCACGTTGATTCCCTTTCTTCCTTCTTCCTCTGAGGCAGTCCTCGGGATTGAGGAAATGCGAACAGCAGATGCTGCCACATGCGGGGCAGACGGTGCCTGAAGGTTTGGGTGGGTGAGTTTTTTGGCAGTTTGTGCGCTCGCCCCGAAGCTGCGACATCAGTGTGTTCAGTGCCTGCCCGAGAAAACCTTCTCCATCCTGGGCAGTGGGAAGGCAGAGACTCCCGTGGGTCGGTCGGAACCGTTTGATCCCTTCAATCAAGCTTCAAAGGCGTCTTGGATTCCTTTCTCTACTGAGTAGTACTACACTCCGGGTGCTTCACCCGATGTCTGTGTCGATGTATTAACATTGTGTATCCATCGTATGTCCTATGTATTTTTCATGTCTGGACTGTATGCAGAACAATACTTTTCACTGTAGCTCGGTACACGTGGCAATAAATCAAATCCAATCCAATAATAAACGTGAAGCTGCAACAAAGGTAGTTAACCAAGCAAATTCTGTGAAAAGCCAGCATCTTAGGGCAGCACGGGTGGCCTAGTGGTTAGCACAGCTGCCTCACGGCGCTGAGGTCCAGGTTCGATCCCGGCTCTGGGTCACTGTCCGTGTGGAGTTTGCACATTCTCCCCGTGTCTGCGTGGGTTTCGCCCCCATAACCCAAAAAGGTGCAGGGTAGGTGGATTGGCCACGCTAAATTTCCCCTTAATTGGAAAAGATAATTGGGTAATCTAAATTTATTTTTAAAAAGCCAGCATCTTGAGACAGGTCAGATTTTAATGTTCACGGGTAAATTGTATGGTGGTTTTGTCAACCTGCATTCCATCTGCAAAGAAGCTGCATTGTTGAACTGTGTGGAGCAACATGTCCATCTGCTCAAAGACAGATTTAGCTCAAACACACCTGGTATCTTTCTATCAATGCCTGAAATAGTTCTGGAACTTCAACAACAACTACAGGAATTTATAAAATGCCCCTCCATCACTCTCCACTTCTTAAAACCCATTCCCCTGACCAGGAATTTGGCCACCTCGTGTGGCTGGGTGTCAGATTCTGCTCGAGAACATTCCAGCAAAGCACCTTGGTGATGTTTTACTGATATAAAGGTGCTGCATAAATCCAACTTTTTGTTGAAATCGGTGTGCTTCTGTGTTCATTTCCCCCAAATCAGAACCTCACCCCTCACCCCAAAAGCTTTGTTGTGTCCGGGAAAAGGATGCACAGGTTCTGAGAGAGCCAAATTCTACCAGTGCCCCTCACATCAGCTCTTTAGTGTCTTGGTTTGTGTCCCAGGTGTTGCCTGACCAATTGAGCACTGCATTACTAATGACTGTCTGAAAAACCTTCATTGCCTCTTTACACCATAGCCTGCACTGTTCCATGCTATTTAATAGAAATACAAAATTATATAAAGAAGCCTTTACTATTGAAACTCATGTTAACGGAGAAATTATAGATGCCTCGTAGTTATCATGTGATGAATATAGGATTTCAGATATATTGTATTATAAGTGATTGGTGAAGTAAGGGTTAAAAGCCTGGGTCAGTGTGTTTGACTGCTGAAGTCATGTTTTAAAAGATTCTTAGGTTGAGAGACAACAAAGCCAGAGGTGCAATTAACCATCGTAAAAAGATTAGCTAATGCAGTTTTGTTTTGATTAAGGGAATTCCCTGGGGAGTTAATTTGCTTTCAGCTTGGTGAGATGATGTAATTGCTGGGTGGAGCTGAGGCATCAGGCTTTTTGAGAAAGCATTTTCAGTTCAGTTCTGAGCTGAATGAAGCTTTGTGCACAAGTGAGGCAGTTCTGCTCTCACTGTAGGTTAGGGAGAAGAGAGCAACAGTATTTAAAGCAATGCAGACTTGTCTGAGGACAAGGGAGGGCTGAAACAAGCCAATCGAAACAGCTTTTGAAGACATCCAGCCAGGTTTCTGACAGGTCTCAGACTGTTCTGGAAAGCAGTATCAAGTGATCTATTTCTCAACGAATAACTCTGTAAAGCAAGTATTCCTCTGTACCATTGGTATTTAAGGTGGATTGAGAGCTGAGATGGTTGTTTTCTTGTTGTTTAAGTGGTAAGAAAGATAGCAATTAGGGTATTGTAGTCACTGTATTGAGTAGTATTGTTTAAGGGGTGATTCTAAGCTATTTTCTGGTGTGATGTTGAAGATTTTAATATTGTGTTGGTAATAAAGTTTATTTTACTGTACCATATCCCTATTCCTTTGTGAAATCACTCCTGGAGTGAACTATTCTTTCCTCAGTCTTACAGAATTAACATATTGGGGTTTCGGACCGATATACTAGGCACTGTTGGGGTCTGGTCTGGGATCATAATAAAATTGGGGGCACAGGGAGAATGAACTTCAGTAATGTGGAGAGGGGCAACACGGTGGCGGAGTGGTTAGCACTGCTGTCTCAGGGCGCCGATGTCCCAGGTTCGATCCCGGCTCTGGGTCACTGTCCGTGTGGAGTTTGCACATTCCCCCCCCCCCCCCCCCCACCCCCCCGCGTGTCTGCGTGGGTTTCGCCCCCACAACCCAAAGATGTGCAGGTTAGGTGGATTGACCACGCTAAATTGCCCCTTAATTGGAAAAAATGAATTGGGCACTCTAAATTGTTTTTTGAAAGTAATGGGGAGAGGCCGGAGAAGCTGTGATTTTCTTCCTTGGAGAATAGAAGATTTAGAGGTGACCTCATAGAAGTGTTTACAGTTCTGAAAGGTTTTGATAGGGCAAATAAGGAGAACTATAAGACCATAAGACCATAAGACCATAAGACATAGGAGTGGAAGTAAGGCCATTCGGCCCATCGAGTCCACTCCACCATTCAATCATGGTTGATTTCAACTCCATTTACCCGCTCTCTCCCCATAGCCCTTAATTCCTCGAGAAATCAAGAATTTATCAATTTCTATAAGACCATAAGACATAGGAGAAACTGTTTCCAATGTCTTCTTTTTTTAAACTTTAGAGTATCCAATTCATTTTTTCCAATTAAGGGGCAATTTAGCATGGCCAATCTACCTAGCTTGCACATCTTTGGGTTGTGGGGGCGAAACCCACGCAGACACGGGGAGAATGTGCAAACTGCACACGGACAGTGACCCAGAGCCGGGGTCGAACCTGGGACCTCAGCGTCGTGAGGCAGCTGTGCTAACCACTAGACCACCGTGCTGCCCCTCTGTTTCCAATGTCAAGTAGGTCAATGATCAGAGGCCCTTGATTTATGATCTGAAGGACACTAGTTGAAAGGGTGGTGGAACCTCATTCCATCAGAACTTTCAAAGGCAATTGGGTATGTATTTGAAGAGAACCAGTTACCAGGGTAATGGAGAAGAAACTAGAATGTGTGACTGAACTGGACCACCCCTTCAAAGAGCTGGGACAGAAACAATGGGCTGAATGGCCCTCTTCAGTGCTGGGTAGTCTATAATTGTGTAAAAGTGAACTGAGGCAGGACAGTACTAATTGATGAACCTAGAGTTGTTTTTTTTAAATAAATTTAGCATACCCAATTATTTTTTCCAATTAAGGGCAATTTTTTAGTGTGGCCAATCCACCTATCCTGCACATCTTTTGGGCTGTGAGGGCGAAACCCACGCAGACACAGGGAGAATGTGCAAACTCCACACGGACAGTGACCCAGGGCCGGGATTCGAACCCAGGTCCTCAGTGCCATAGGCAACAATGCTAACCACTGCGCCACCGTGCTGCCCTTATGAACCTAGAGTTAAGACCATTGTCTCTTTGTCAGAACAGTTTGTAAAACCTGCTGGATTACAAGTCTTTTTCGCTCTTAAATGCTATATTAAACTCTTACCAAATTAGAATTAGCATTTTAGAATGTAATAAATCATAAATCAACAGCAATATATTACATTTAACTTTGATCCCCTTTGGGAAGATCATGCCCAAAGATCTCGAGCGAGCGTGTTTAGCCGCGTGTTTCCGGCACGCGCAGTGCCGAAAGACATATCGCTATTCAATGCGACTCGCTTTGAATAAGGAGCCTAACAGGGAACGTGCGGCCAAGGTCGCACACAGCCCCGTTTTGTACAACGGGGAGCTCCACTCGCTGAGACTGCCCGTTGTAGCGAGAGATGGGACGCCATTTTTATCCTGGCCTGACCACGCGGGCGCATGATAAATGCCAGCTTGGCACCTTTGCCGTGCCAACCTCTGCCAGCTGGCACTGCCAAGTGGCCTATGTGACACTGCCAGGCTGGCACTGTCAGGGTGCCCAGGTGGCACCAGCATTGCCAGGGCGCCACCCTGCCCAAAGGGCATGCGGCTGGGGACCTCTGATCCCCGGGGAGACCCCCCCGCCCCCACAAATGCTGTTCCATCTGGTCCCCGTTTGTGAGGATCAGTAATAAACGGCGCTCGCCCGAGGTGAAGGCATTGAATCCCAAAGCCTCAGGTACCTTTGGAATCTGCTCAGTAAAGCGAGGCAGTAAGCCTTACTCTAATATGTAGATTTGCCAAAAATTGATACCTCTTGCAACGTCTCACCAGGTTGCGTCGAATCTGGTGAGGCATTGCGAGCCGGCGGATCCCGGGAGCGGAATCTCCCGGCTTTTACTGGCCACGTGCGCCGCGGCGAGCTGCTTTTCCGGCGCAGCGTGGCCAGAAGATCGCGCCCTTTATTTCACAAGGAAAGAAAGAACATGACCGTTCATGATCACACATCTCCCAAAGCGTTTCACAGATAATTACGTATATTTTGAAGAGTAGCTATCTTTCTAATGTAGGGAATGCCACAGCCCGGTGTAAGATTTTGCTTCATAATGTTCTTTGATGCACTTTGTGGCATATGGAATGCACAGCATCAGCTTCCACAAGTGCATTGAAGACACTGAGCTCCACACAACCGTCAACTCTCTTTTAAAAATACAAATTTAGAGTACCCAATTCATTTCTTTTCCAATTAAGGGGCAATTTAGCTCAGCCAATCCACCTAACCTGCACCTCTTTGGTTGTGAGGGTGGAACCCACGCAGACACGGGGAGAATGTGCAAACTCCACACAGACAGTGACCCAGGGCCGGGATCAAACCTTTGATTTATTATTGTCACATGTATTAGTATACAGTCAAAAGTTTTGTTTCTTGCATGCTGTACAAACAATGCCTACTGTATATAGGGAAGGAAGGAGAGACTGCAGAATATAATGCTACAGTTATAGCAGGGTGTAGAGAAAAGATCAACTTAATACTAGGTAGGTCCATTCAAAAGTCTGATGGCAGTAGGGAAGAAGCTGTTCTTGAGTCGGTTGGTACGTGACCTCAAACTTTGGTATCTTTTTCCTGATGGAAGAAGGTGGAAGAGAGTATGTCTGGGATGCGTGGGGTCCTTAATTATGCTGCCTTTCTTTTTTTTTTCTCTTTTTTAAAATAAATTTAGAATATCCAATTCATTTTTTTTTTCCAATTAAGGGGGAATTTAACATGGCCAATCCACCTAACCTGCACATCTTTGGGTTGTGGGGGTGAAACCCACGCAGACAAGGGGAGAATGTGCAAACTCCTCACAGACAGTGACCCAGGGCCGGGATTCGAACCCGGGTCCTCAGCGCCGTAGGCAGCAATGCTAACCACTGTGCCACCGTGCCGCCCCGGCTGCCTTTCTGAGGCAGCGGGAATTATAGATAGAGTCAATGGATGGGAGGCTGGTTTGCGTGATGGACTGGGCTACATTGACGACCTTTTGTAGTTTCCTGCGGTCTTGGGCAGAGCAGGCTCCAGACCAAGCTGTGGTACAACCAGAAAGAATGCTTTCTATGGTGCATCTGTAGAAGTTGGTGAGGGTCATAGCTGACATGCCAAATTTCCTTCGTCTTCTGAGAAAGTAGTCGTTGGTGGGCTTTCTTAACTATAGTGTCGGCATGGGGGGGACCAGGACAGGCTGTTGGTGATCTGTACATCTAAAAACTTGAAGCTCTCAACCCTTTCTACTTCGTTCCCATTTAACAAAGAGTCATCGGACTCGAAACATCAGCTCTTTTCTCTCCCTACAGATGCTGCCAGACTTGCTGAGATTTTCCAGCATTTTCCCTTTCGTTTCAGATTCCAGCATCCGCAGTAATTTACTTTGATGAAGGGTGATATTTTCCTGGCGTTTGGTTTGGAGAGGAACTTGCAGGTGATGGCATGCATCAGCTGCCCTGCATTCCGACCAGGTGAGGTGGGTCAAATAGTTTTCCTCTTTGGCCTCCCCTTGTTTGACAGTTCTTTTTAACAAGGGATATACTTGCCAAATCGAGTGAATACTTAACTGTTAACGCACTGTGATCATAATCCATGTAAAATAACAAATTACACTCGCTCACCCACTTAAAGATGTCACAAACAGAAATACAGATTACCGAATCTGGAAGGATAGGCTGGCCAAATCACAATCCATAAGAAAGATAAAAGAAACTACAGTCTGGGGTTTGGTGATCCTCCAGTTTCAGGCTGAATTCAGCGGCGTCAATTCTTCCGATTTAAAGATGCAGACAATGGGGTTGGTTGTTCTGCAGGAGGTGGTAGGCGTGGGCTGGATTTTTAAAAATAAATCTCAGTCTGGAGCCCCTGCACGATCACAGTCAGCAAATAGGGTTCGAAGCTTAAAGGGTGGGCTGGGGAAAAGAATATGCAGGAGGGACTCCGCCGTGATCTTCTCCCTCAGCTGCTTTCCTCCGTTCTGCTGGGAGGGGTTGGTTTAGCACAGGGCTAAAGAGCTGGCTTTTAAAGCAGACCAAGGCAGCCAGCAGCACGGTTCAATTCCCGTACCAGCCTCCCCCAACAGGCGCCGGAATGTGGCGACTAGGGGCTTTTCACAGTAACTTCATTGAAGCCTACTTCTGACAATAAGCAATTTTCATTTCATTTCATTTGCTTAAAACATAAGAAGGGCTGGCTTGCCATGTGACCCTCCTTCTCCAACTGCCTGGGGATTGAAGAAAATACATTCTCTGTGTATTCCAAAGGCAGACATGCATTAGCTCTTGTCTGGAAGCTAACTTGGCCAAGGTCCCAATGTCCAAGCAATTAGACTTAATGGTTCATCCCCAACAGTTGAATACCTGAGTTGATCGCCATAGACACCTTGCTCATTAGACAGGAGATGTGAGTCCTTCGCACTCTCCTGGAGTCATGGCCTTTATGGGGTTTTGTAGCGACCGACTCCCTCCAATGAATTGGAACGTCGGATGTATAGTTATGCAAATTGGGGTTAGCCATCTTGGGCAGTGAGTTAAAGCCATTTTAATCTCTGGATTTTTAAAAAGTCTGCTATTTGGCATAAAGCACATCTCCATCACACCTCAGGTGGTAGAGGTGTTGAGTTTGGAAGGTGCTGTTGAGGACACACCGTGACGACGACCTACACTCAGGAAAAAAAATTAAGGGACACCTTTGGTATGGGGGGACCGAACGAATGTCAGGGGGTATTGGCATAGGCGTGAGAGCGGGTGAGGGTATCAGCAGAAGTGGCAGTGGGATGGGGGGGGTGCAATTTAAAGGTCTGGTGGGATTGGGTAAATTTTGAAGCCTGGGTACAGGAAAACCAGCATCCCAGAGGCATGCAGCTCGGGAAATTGGACAAGCGCCACAATTACAGGGCATGTGTGTAAATTCCAGGATGGTTGCTCATCCTATCCTGCCCAGGGTTCCTACTTTCAGCACCGTTCTGGGAAGCTGCACACTCGGTGACATTAAATACCACCAAATTTGGTTCAAGTCGAGTTTAGCTGAAGCCTCAAAGCCAGACCCCACTCACTGGTGAAGCCCACACGTAAAGGTAATAGGCGGAATCCTCCGTAGCCCAACGCCGAAATCGGGATCAGCGATCAGGCGGAGAATGGCTTCCGATGCTGGATTCGGGGCAGGCGACGGTTTGTCGCCGGTTCGTGATGCTCCACCCCCCCCCCCCCCCCCCCCCAAGTCAGCGTCATTGGGACACATGGCGCTCACAGTTGCAACACCATTGGTGCTTCATCGGCCGGGCCACTCCCGGTGCTCTGCCCCCGATGGGCTGAGGGCCACGTGTGTTCCCAATGTTCAGGACCCGGCTGCGGACAATGCCCAGCCCCACCACACCCGTCCAGGATCTGTGCCATTGGCCGGGGGACCTCTGCAAGGGCTGGGACAGGGGGTGGGCGGGTTACAGTTCCAGCATGACCGACGCCATGTTTTCCAGCGCAACCGGTGCAGACCGTCAGTCCTGCGCATGCGTGGCACGGGACCCAGCGATTCTCCGACCGTTTTCCACGCGATCTGCGGGTGGTTTACGCAGTGCCGGTGCTAGCCCCTCACCGACTTTCTCATTGTGAACCACCTGCGGTTTCTCCGTTGGCGCCGGCACTTAGCTGCTGGAACGGAGAATTCCGCTGGAGTGGAGAGGTGGGTGTGAGGGTCAAAGGGACTATGCGGCAGAACAAGTTAGCACCATCAATAGTGCAGGAACAACAATTCATTTTTTACATATAAATATTGCTACACGAGAAACTAATTGCAATGTTTAATGCATGAATAATACATCTGACGGATACCTAATGCATGCTTGTGTGCAGTGCTGCAGGTGACATGAGCTGGCATGGTTTATATAAATCTTTTAAAACTGCTAGTTTCATATCAAAAGAGAGTTAAGACGTTGATGTATTTTAAATTTGAAACCGAAATGTCATCACCCAGACGGCAATCATGCTAATAAATTTAGCTGGGCCCCCACTTCCTTCGGGTGCATTGTGTAAAAAGGTGAGCACATAAGGCTGCACATAATTAGAATTGAGCCCCGATGGTTTATAATTTAAGACTGAATGTTCTCTTCGGTTACCATAGTAACACGTCTGAACAAGGAACTACAATGTGTTTAGGTGTTGAACATTCATTTGTATCTGGGAATGAAGATGCAAATCTCAGCTGTAGTAAACAAAGTAAGTGGGCTCTTATTTCTGAATGAACAGGGATTACGTGGAGCTGAGACACAGCAACAGCCCGCATTTCGGTAGTGCCTTCATCGTAGTTAAACAGCCCAAAATACCTCCACAGCAGAGTTAGCAAGCAAAAATCCAAAAGGAATTTGGCACTGCGCCACACACGGAGATATTAAGCCAGTGTCAAAGAGATAGGTTCTAAGGGGGCAACTCAAAGGTTTTGGGGACTCTTCCATACCTCAAGTCCCAGGCACAGCCGCCGAAGATGAGGCGATTAAAATTGGGAATGTACACGAGACCAGCACTGAGATCACGGAGAGTGCCGGGCCGCAGGCGGTCACAGAGACCCGGGGGGGGGGGGGGGGGGGGGGGGGGGTGAAACCCACGCAAACACGGGGATAATGTGCAAACTCTACACGGACAGTGACCCAGAGCCGGGATCGAACCTGGGACCTCAGTGCTGTGAGACTGCAGGGCTAACCCACTGCGCCACCGTGCTGCCCGAAATAGTCCAGAGATAACACTGTAGAATCGTTAGTCACCTGATGAGGGAAAGCAGCCAAGAAGGTGACCCTGTTGAAACCGAGATCCCTGACTAAGAAGAACTCGATGTCCTAGGGCTGTAATAACTAGTCTCAAATAATCACACCCAATATCCTGAGCATCGAGTATGATTCAACAATAACAACTTGTATTTATATAGCACCCTCAATGTAATAGAACACCACAAGTGCTTCACAGAGCCATTATAAAACAAAATATAACTTGGAGCCACATAAGGAGATATTAGGACAGAAATTGGGAGATATTGGGACAGAAATTGGGAGATATTAGGACTGAAATCGGGAGATATTAGGACAGAAATCGGGAGATATTAGGACAGAAATCGGGAGATATTAGGACTGAAATCGGGAGATATTAGGACTGAAATCGGGAGATATTGGGACAGAAATCGGGAGATATTAGGACAGAAATCGGGAGATATTAGGACAGAAATCGGGAGATACAAGGACAGAAATCAGGAGATATTAGGACAGAAATCAGGAGATATTAGAACAGAAATCGGGAGATATTAGGACAGAAATCTTATGCCACTGAACAAAATAACTGACAGCAGCATAAATCCTGCTTGGTAGACCTCCTTTCCTGGTGCAGAGTTGGTCATTGCCATCATGGCCTTTGACTGTACCTTACAGATCCAAGACCTGGAAGAATAATGATGTCAAACACATGGGAACACGATCACCTGTAAGTTCCTCGCCAAATCACAGTGTCGTGGGTCAAAATCCTGGCACTCGCTCCCTAACAGCACTGTGGCTGTGCCTAGGCCACAGGGGCTGCAGACGTTCAAAAAAGGTGTCTCGCCACCTCCTTCTCAAGGGCAGTTAGAGATGGGCAAGAAATGCTGGCCTTGCCAGGGATGCCCACATACTGTGAAGGAATTTAAAAATATTCACACTTTGAATCACCTCACAACTGGTGGCCAAGGCCCTCGAGCTCTGGAATTCTCTTACTGAACCTCAGCTTCTCTATCTGTCCTTTAGAACCTACCTCTCTGACTCTCCACCTCTTTCTTTTGAAAATCCCTTATTGTCACGAGTCGGCTTCAATGAAGTTACTGTGAAAAGCCCCTAGTCGCCACATTCCGGCGCCTGTCCGGGGAGGCTGGTACGGGAATCAAACCGTGCTGCTGGCCTGCTTGGTCTGCTTTAAAAGCCAGCGATTTAGCCTTGTGAGCTAAACCAGCCCCTTTTAAGATAATCCTTAAAACATATTCCTTCAGGGCAGCATGGTGGCCTAGTGGTTAGCACTGCTGCCTCACGGCGCTGAGGTCCCAGGTTCGAATCCCGGCTCTGGGTCACTGTCCGTGTGGAGTTTGCACATCCTCCCCGTGTCTGCGTGGGTTTCACCCCCACAACCCAAAAAAATGTGCAGAGTAGGTGGATTGGACACGCTAAATTGCCCCATAATTGGAAAAAATAATTGGGTAAGCTAAATTTAAAAAAAAAACATATTCCTTCAGGGGCAGCACGGTGGCGCAGTGGTTAGCATTGCTGCCTCATGGCGCTGAGGTCCCAGGTTCGATCCCGGCTCTGGGTCACTGTCCGTGTGGAGTTTGCACATTCTCCCTGTGTTTGCGTGGGTTTCGCCCCCACGACCCAAAGATGTGCAGGTTAGGTGGATTGGCCACGCTAAATTGCCCCTCAATTGGGGGGGGGGGCCTTCCAGGGCCCCGGGGAGGGGGCTGTGACAGGGCGGAGGGGAGGGGGGGCTTACCCTACAAGTCTGGGGCTGTGCCCAGGCACGGACCGCCATTGCCATGGCCTGCAAGGCAGCCATCTTGTCTCCAATGGAACAGCACTGGAACGTCAACCTAGGCTTTGTGCTCACATATCTGTACCGGGGTTTGAACCAGCAACCTCCTGACGTAAAGTCAAGAGTGTGACCAGCTGAGGCTGACACCTCTAGCACGGCCATCTCCAGTGAAGCTAGCATGTTGTACGCTGGTCGGCATATGTGGATTCTCCCACAACGTCCTCTCCAACTACCCTCCAGTTATTTTCTCCCCATTCTCACGAGCAATTCATTCTCTCTCCCCCCCCCCCCCCCCCCCCCCCCCACCTCTCACAGCTGAAAGAATTTTGATTGAAAGTTAAGAGGTTGCAAAGTGACTAAAGGGTTACAAACAATGCTGCTCGACATTCAAGAACTGCACCACACTCTCCTGGGCTGGGTTTATTTTTCTTGCACAGACATAAAGGAGTCAACGACCTCAGCCAACTCTTTTTACCGTCCCCCAAGGTAAGATGCCTAATCCCAGGCACTGGGAGCCAAATTTGGCCAGACGTGATTCATGCTGCACTATTCACAAGCGTAGGAAAGTACAGTACATCCTGCTGCACAAACTAAACCATGGCTGAACCCAGACAGGTGGGCCCAAGGAAAGAAATGAAGGTTTGTGCTTATATAGCACCTTGCACAATCTCAGGATTTTCCTGAGCATTTTACAGTCAGTAAAGTATCTTCGAAATGTAGTCACTGCTGCAACGCCACAGATGATTTGTGCACAGCAGGATCTCACAAACCCCAATGTTTCATGATGCTAGCTGAAAGTTAAATATTGGCCAGATCTCCGCTGCTCTTCTGCGAAATAGCGCTATGATTCTCTCACGACCCCCTGAAAGGGCAGACGGGCTTTGGTTCAATGTCTCATCCGCAAGATGGCGCCCTGACAGTGGCACACCCCTTTAGTAATCAAGAGTCAGCCTAGAGTTTTGCTCAGGTCT
The DNA here is from genome assembly GCF_902713615.1 of Scyliorhinus canicula. Taxonomy (NCBI): domain Eukaryota; kingdom Metazoa; phylum Chordata; class Chondrichthyes; order Carcharhiniformes; family Scyliorhinidae; genus Scyliorhinus; species Scyliorhinus canicula. The sequence goes on along the minus strand of NC_052147.1, from coordinate 9,766,692 downwards.
CTGGGAGTAGGACCTGAACCCACATCCTTATGACTCAGAGGTGAGGGAGCAACTAACTGTGTCACGGCTGACAGTAGGGTGGGGTGGGTGATGGAGGGGTGCCACCCCCGGGGTGGGGACAGTTACTAATCAACTCTGTGGCTGCAATGATTAGAGCCAAGAGTTTGACTGATGTTTTCTCGCTACGTTTAATTGGTGGTTTGCATTATTAATTGTGCGACTCACACAGAAAGATCTCAAAATGATTTGGGAGTCTGAGCTGAAGAGAACTCGGCTCCAGCATTTTCCTGACTCAAAGCCAACTCAAGCCGGCAGTGTCTCTCCAGCAAATGAAAGCTTCAACCGGAGCCAGTATTTGCTGGAGTGTCCCTCTCTGACCACCCACCACTTCAACAGCAAACTCTCTCTCTGCGGTACAAAATTTACACAACTACAAGACACAAGAAGGAAATGCATTTGAATAGCACCTTTCATAACCTCATGCCTTATGGCCAACAAAGTACCTCTTGAAATGCAGTCACTGTTGGAGAGAATGTGGCAGCCATTTTATGTGCAGTAGGAGCCCACAAACAAATGGACCAAATTCTTGGGAGGGCTTGACAAGTCAGCTGTTGAGAAGCTTTTCCCCAGGGCTCGGAGGACCTAGAGACCTTCCTACCTACTCCAGGGAGCTCCGGTTGTTCAATCATTGAATATATTTGGGGCAGAGTTTTAAAAAATAAATTTAGAGTACCCAATTAATTTTTTTTCCAATTAAGGGGCAATTGAACGTGGCCAATCCACCTACCCAGCACATCTTTGGGTTGTGGGGGTGAAACCCACGCAGACACAAGGAGAATGTGAAAATTCCACACGGACAGTGACCCAGAGCCGGGATTGAACCTGGGACCTCAGCGCCGTGAGGCAGCAGGGCTAACCCACTGCGCCACCGTGCTGCTCTATTCGAGGCAGAGGTTGATAGGGTTTTGGACACTAAGGGGTGTGGGGATTGTGTGTGAAAGTGGAGCTGAGGTGGGAGACCAGCATGGTTTTGTTGAATTGCAGACCAGGGTTAAATGGTCATATGGTAAACTCCTGCTCCTATTCCCCATGCACTTTGGTTCAAACAGCATTGACCTGATGTATGCCCTCCGTGATGTTGGTTAGGCTGTTCAGCCAAATGGGGTGAAATCTCCTGCTCCTCGTTGAAATAGATCCGTGTTATCCTTTATGTCCACCCGAGGGGGAAAATAGGGTCACGGTTTCTGATGCCGAAGAAGAATTTGAACAGTTTCCTGTCACAGCAAAGGACTCCCTCAGTACTCCACTGCGACGGTGGGCTCAGATCTGTGGAATGGGAATTAAACCCACGATTTTCGACTCGGAGCCGGGAAATCCGCCCACTCTGACATGGCTAGCACATGGAAGGATTTCAACAGGGGGATGGGAATTCTAAAATCGAGGTGCTGGGCCTGGAGCGGCAGGGGTAATTGGTGAATGGGCTGTGGATCAGGGACTGAAAGCAAAGGGGGAAGAGGTCGCGTTGCGTCGAATGCCTGCTTCACACAGTACCGTTCTCACTCTCCCCTCGTGACAGGCAAGGGCACAGATTTCCTGGGGATGCCTATTGTTCTTATTACAGTATTTGCGCTCACTGTTTCAAGTGCTGTGGTAATTGGCTAATTACAGCGTTCACTCTGTTCCTGACTTGCAACAAAATGCAATGGGACTGAGCCAACCAGCCAGCTGAGTAAAAGGCATACACCTCTCCCAGCCTCACACAAGCCATCTGTTGGTTAGGTTCATTTTCTCTTCTCTCGGGGACTAATTATAAACCATCGGGGAAAAACGCGAGAGTTAACTGAATGTAATTAAACAATTGAGACACCAAGGCACATGAAGGAGAGAGAGAGAGAGAGAGAGAGAAAAGAGGCGCGGAAATCACTGTGTGTCTTTAAGACAGAGATAGATAGGTTCTTGATTAATAAGGGGATCAGGGGTTATGGGGAGAAGGCAGGAGAATGGGGATGAGAAAATATCAGCCATGATTGAATGGCGGAGCAGACTCGATGGGCTGAGCGGCCTAATTCTGCTCCTAGGTCTTATGGTCTTCCGGTGAGATAGACTGCGTGTAAGAGACAGAGGGACTGGAGGTGACATTTAAACAAAAGTCCACATACTGCAGACACTGAAGAACAGAAAATGCTGGAAACAATCTGCAGGCAGAGTCCGTGGAGGGAGAGAAACGGATTGATAATTAGATCTGAAAAAGGGAGTTGGGAGATCTGACAGCTCATGTTCCTATTTGGAGCTGGGGAAAGGTGTGTGGGAAGAGGGGAAGAACAGGAGGGGTGGAGTAAAGGCAAGGGTGGCTAAATGATAAAAGGAATGATTGTGCAAGGAAAATAGCGATGACATTTTCCGCTTTTGCCTCTCCCGGTGCTGATGGAAAACACTGCTGCTCCATCCAGGGAATTCTGCCTATTAATTTTACTGGACGAAGAATCTCAGCATGTGGCCGAGACAATTTACAGACACGGGCCCCAAAGAGCAGAGCGCCATGGGGAAGAGCAGAGCTGGAAAGTCTCACTGTACAGAGGTCGGAAATGTTTTGGAACTCACAGTTCCCACATTAGGGCCAGCGTTGAAAGCTGGGGAATGCTGCTGCGAACTGTCGTTGCAGCATTACTGGGAAACTCAGTTTGGATTTTAAATTGTGTTGGATTTCAATTGGACAGGTTGTGCGCGTGTGGAACAAGGTTCCACTTGTGCAAGATGTCAATTTACAAGCTCCCCCCCACCACAGTTTTTCTGTAATGCGATAACAGACGTCAGCGACATTAGAACCACAGAACTATAGAATTGCCACAGTGCAGAAGCAGGCCATTTGGCCCATCAAATCTGCGAAATAGCACCCTACCTCAGCCCAATCCCCACCCTATCCCTGTAACCCCACCTAACCTTTGGGCATTAAAAGGGCGATTTAGCATGGTAAATCCACCTGACATGGTGAGGTACTGTAAGGTCCCTCACTGGCTGCAGTTGTGGTGGAGGGTCCTGCAACGCAAAGGGTGTATCAATCAAAGGGAACATGAAAAAACGCAGACAGCCAGATTTTTCCGTGAGGCAGCGAGCAATCGGTTATCCAGAATCAGCTGAGGCCAAGATGTGTTTGGATGACGAATGTCACAGAGCGTTTGCAGATGAGCTTCTGTGGGATGTATGAGGATGGCAGAAGACAGATGAGCATGGCAGCACGGTGGCACAGTAGTTGGCACTGCTGCCTCACAGCGCCAGGGACCCGGGTTCGATTCTGACCTTGGGTGACTGTGTGGAGTCTGCACGTTCTCCCCACGTCTGCGTGGGTTTCCTCCGGGTGCTCTGGTTTCCTCCCACAGTCCAAAGATATGCGGGTTAAGTGGATTGGGGCGGCACAGTGATTAGCACATTCACCCTGTGTCTGGGTCTAGACAAAACCTTGCTTGACAGTGCAGTGCTGAGAAACACTTAACTTTGGACAGAACATTAAATCTCTCCAGATGGACATACAAGATCACGTGGCACTATATTGACTCCTCCGCTGTTGATAAATTATCCGATGGCTTATTAGACACCAGGACTGGATGAGCAGACGTTTCCTCCTATTAAATACTGGGAAAACTGTAGCAATTAATTCCACTCTCCACCCCAAACTTTGTTTCCTACACACTGATTCCATCCCCCTTCCTGGCAAGATTCTGAAAATAAATCAGTCTGTTCGCAGGCTTGGTGAGCTGCCGATATCGCACTTGCACCATCGCTAAGAGTGTCTATTTCACCTCTGTAATATCGCCCGACTCACTTCATCTGCTGAAGCCCTCATTTAGCACATTCTACCTTCCGCAACTTTGAGGTCATCCAAAACGCTGCTTAACCCACACCAGATTCAGCTACCGTATCACCCCTGTGCTCACTGACCTGTACTGGGTCCCGATCAAGCAACATCTCGATTTTAAATTTCCCATCGCCGCTTTTCAATCCCTCATCGGCTTCACCCTCCCCATCTCTGTAATCTCTTGCAGCCCCACAATTCTCCGAGATAGCGGTGCGACTCTAGTCCTGGCCTCTTGCGTATCGCTGATTTGAATTACTTCTTTTTTAAATTTAGAGTGCCCAATTCATTTTTTCCAATTAAGGGGCAATTTAGCATGGCCAATCCACCTACCCTGCACATCTTTGGCTTGTGGGGACGAAACCCACGCAGACACGGGGAGAATGTGCAAACTCCACACGGACAGTGACCCAGAGCCGGGATCGAACCTGGGACCTCGGCGCTGTGAGGCAACAGGGCTAACCCACTGCGCCACCGTGCTGCCCTTGAATTGCTTCTTAACTGGTTGCTGTGCCTTCAGTCTTCTAGGCCCCAAGCTCTGGAATACACTCCCTCCACCTCTCTGCCCCCCCCCCCCCCCCACCCACCTCGCTTCCCTCCTCTGAGATACTCCAAGAAACATTTTTCCTTGACCAAACGTTTGGTCATCTGAGCTAATATCTCATGTGTCTCAGATGCCAACTTTATTTTATAACGCTTATGTTAAAGAGGTCGTTGTTGAGCAAGAACACTTTTCCCTGGTAACCTGGATGAACGTTTATCGATCAATCAACATTACTCGAAAAAGGCAAGATGATATGGTCATTATCATACTGCCGTGTGTGTGTTTAGAGGTTTGCTGCCGGCAAATTGGCTGTCCTACACTACAACAGTGACTAGATTTCAAAGTATTTCACTGGATGTAAAATGCTTTTGGGCATCCCATGGGTGTGACAAGAAGTGGTGCTACAGTGGTATCGTCAGCGGACTAGAAAGTGGTTTGTACCCCACCACAGCAGAGGGTTAAGTAAGTAAGGATTTTCGTGGGCCAGGCGGCCCGGAGGCTACGTACGGGGAGGAGGTGAAGAGGCTAAGTGTAGTAGGCCATGCTCTGCGCACCTCGGTTTAAATGCTGTTGGCGGTGAGGTTTAAGTTACGCAGGGTTGAAGTTTTCCCTCACAACGTTTAAGGAACATTTAGAGAAGGGCGGCACGTGGCGCAGTGGGTTAGCACTCAGACAGCGGCGCTGAGGTCCCAGGTTCGAATCCCGGCCCTGGGTCACTGTCCGTGTGGCGTTTGCACATTCTCCCCGTGTCTGCGTGGGTTTCATCCCCACAACCCAAAGATGTGCAGGGTAGGTGGATTGGCCATACTAAATTGCCCCTTAATTGGAAAAAGAATAATTGGGTACTCTCAATTTTTTTTAAAAGAAGCATTTAGAGGAGCACTTGTCACTTTGGTGGCAAAAACAGGAAGGCCGATTATTATCTGAATGGTGGCAGTTTAGGAAAAGGGGAAGTGCAACGAGACCTGGGTGTCACGGTGGGACAGTCACTGAAGGTTGGCATGCAGGTACAGCAGGCGGTGAGAGTTGGCATGCGGGTACAGCAGGTGGTGAGGGAAGCTAATGGCATGTTGGCCTTCATAGCCAGAGGATTTGAGTGTAGGAGCAAGGATGTCTTGCTGCAGTTGTACAAGGCCTTGGTCAGGCCACACCTTGAGTATTGTGGGCAGTTTTGGTCTCCTAGTTTGAGGAAGGACATTCTTGACATTGAGGGTGTCCAGCGAAGGTTCGCCAGACTAATCCCCGGGATGGCAGGACTGACATATGAAGAAAGACTGGATCGACTGTGCTTGCACTCACTGGAATTTAGAAGAATGAGAGGGGATCTCATAGAAACATATAAAATCCTGCTGGGACTGAACAGGCTGGATGCGGGAAGAATGGTCCCGATATTGGAGAAGTCCAGAACTAGGGGTCACAGCCTGAGAATAAGGGGTAAGCCATTCAGGACTGAGATGAGGAAGAACCTCTTCTCTCAGAGAGTTGTGAAGGGAGCTGGACATGGCCCTTGTGGCTAAATGGATCAAGCGGTATGAAGAGAACGTGGGTGTGGGATACTGAATTTGCATGATCAGCTATGATCCTATTGAATGGTGGTGCAGGCTTGAATGGCCGAATAGCTACTCCTGCAACTATTTTCGATGTTTCTATGAAACGCCATGGGGTGGCATGGTGGCGTAGTGGTTAGCACTGTTGCCTCATGGCACCGAGGACCCGGGTGCGATCTCGGCCCCGGGTCACTGTCCATGTGGAGTTTGCACATTCACTCCGTGTCTTGCATGGGTCTCACCCCCACAACCCAAAGATGTGCAGGGTAGGTGGATTGACCATGCTAAATTATCCCTTAATTGGAAAAGAAAAATTGGGTACTTTAAATTTCAAAAAATTCAATGAAACACCATAGCATACAAGGCGACTGAACAAATGCTGGAAAATGAGACTAGAATAGATAGGTGCTTGATGGTTGGTGCAGACACGATGGGTCAAAGTGCCTCTTTCTGTGCTGTAAAACTCTGGGAAAGGCGCTACATAAATGCAAGATCTTCTGTGATGGCGAGCTCCGGCACAGGCCTTCTGGCAGGCTTTTGAAAACCAACATATATTCATATACATGCATACACTCACATACATGCATACACTCACACACATGCATGCATACACTCACACACATGCATACACTCACATACATGCATGCATACACTCACACACATGCATACACTCACACACATGCATGCATACACTCACACACATGCATACACTCACACACATGCATGCATACACACACACATGCATACACTCACACACATGCATGCATACACTCACACATGCATACACTCACATACATGCATAAACACACACAAGCATACACTCACACACGTGCATACACTCACACACATGCATGCATACACTCACACACATGCATACACTCACACACATGCATGCATACACTCACACATGCATACACTCACATACATGCATACACTCACATGCATGCATACACTCACACACGTGCATACACTCGTATACATGCAAACACGACACCTCACTGCTGACAAATCCCTTTCTGTTTGTTTGTGTTTCCTGTCTTGTCTGACCAAAAGTTGGACATGTGCAAATCTCCGTGGCTAGGAGATTCCATGGTCGTGGGTATTTTTGAAAGTGTTTTATTAGTTTATGGTACCATTGTACTTGCTTATTCTGCATCTGTGTGTCACTGACTTAATTATGACTTGTAATTTTAACCTTGCTAAGTCACGTGGTAAGCTCAGGCTTTGAAAATATCTTTTCAACAAGGAGCGGCAAGGTAGCACAGTGGTTAGCACCGTTGCTTCACACCGCCACGGTTGCAGATTCGATTCCCGGCTTGGGTCACTGTCTGTGTGGAGTCTGCACGCTCTCCTTGTGTCTGCGTGGGTTCCCTCCGGGTGCTCCGGTTTCCTCCCACAAGTCCCGAAAGACGTGCTATTAGGTAATTTGGACATTCTGAATTCTCCCTCCGTGTACCCGAACAGGCGCCGGAATGTGGCGACTAGGGGATTTTCACAGTGACTTCATTGCAGTGTTAATGTAAGCCTACTTGTGACAATAATAAAGATTATTATTATTAATCTATGATCTGCATTGTTCATTTGCATGTGATTATAATGATGTATGGTATTTGAAGGATTTATTTAATGTTTTGTTTTGTGTGCTTTTGGATTCTTCCATGTGTAGAAAGGGAGATGTTTTGATTGGTAGAAAGGGAGAGTGTTTAAGAGTTGGGATGGAGACAGGAGTATCTACCTCTAAAGTAGCTGCCAGTGAAGAGCTTGTTTTGTGTGTTTCAATTGTTTGTCAATTTGGCCCGTCAAAACATCTTTTTTGTGGTTTGTCAAATTTTGCGCACTGGGATTTGGATTATAAATAAACACCTTTACATGAAGGTGCCATTGTGTGCTTTGCCATCATCAATATATTGAACATTTTTAGCCCCCTCATTTGGACCTACGTATCCTCATCCAAGCCTGGGGTGTGATACCTTCCGACCTTGCTCCCCCGAGGGATCATCAAATAGGGCAGCACGGTAGCACAGTGGGTAGCACTGTTGCTTCCAGCTCCGGGGTCCCAGGTTCGATTCCCGGCTTGGACCACTGTCTGTGCGGAGTCTGCACATATGTTCTCCCCATGTCTGGGTGAGTTTCCTCCGGGGGCTCCGGTTTTGTCCCACAAGTCCCGAAAGACGAGCCTGCCGGATGAATTGGACATTCTGAACTCCCCCTCTCTGAACCCGAACAGGCGCTGGAATGTGGGAACACGGGGGCTTTCACAGTAACTTCATTGCCATGTTAATGTCAGCCTACTTGTGACAATAAAGATGATTAAATTAACTTGCTGAACGACAACGAGCGTGGGGCATTCTGCCTGGCACAGAAAATGTGTTACACCTCACTGAACTAACTCAAGTGCCTTCCACCACTTGGGTCTAGCCCTATTATAGCATTGACAAAGAGGGCAGCTTGACTGCTACAATAACAAGTTACTCTCATCTTACTTTGATCCATTGTTCTGCTTTTTATTTAAAGCATTGAATTACACATCTTCAAAGAGGCTAAAGAGGTCCTTGTTGTATGATCCAATTCATAAGCAAATCGTTCAGAACAGTGGAGATGTCGGAATAGATTGTGGGTCTTAATGGTATTTCTAACAACAACACTTTCAGCTCCGATCAAGTGCTGCACTTGATGCACTAAAATCTGCACCAGCTCTTTCATGCGAAATCGCCTTTGAAATACATTTCCTGGCAGAGTGGCATGCAAGTTTAAAACCAAGTGAGGAATTCATGTTGAACGAACACGCGCCAACAACAAACGTACAGAGCTGCTAAGCTAAATGTGTGCATTCCACGGGTTTTAGTGTGAAATGTGCTACACTGTATTTTTTTCTTATAAATTTAGATTAGCCAATTATTTTTTCCAATTAAGGGGCAATTTAGCGTGGTCAATCCACCTACTCTGCACATTTTTGGGTTGTGGGGGCGAAACCCACGCAGACACGGGGAGAACGTGCAAACTCCACACGGACAGTGACCCAGAGCCGGGATCGAACCTGGGACCTCAGCGCCGTGAGGCGGTTGTGCTAACCACTAGGCCACCGTGCTGCCCTATGCTACACTGTATTTTGACCACCCTTTTGTCCACCTATCCCAAGTCTCCCATTGACTTCAATAGAACAGATAAAGCAGGAGGGAGGCTAATACGACTGTGACCTCCTCCTGTTCCTAGAACAAAGAAAAGTACAGCACAGGAACAGGCCCTTCGGCCCTCCAAGCCTGCGCCGACAATGCTGCCCGTCTAAACTAAAATCTGCTACACTTCCGGGGTCCGTATCCCTCTATTCCCATCCTATTCATGTATTTGTCAAGATGCCCCTTAAACGTCACTATCGTCCCTGCTTCCACCACCTCCTCTGGCAGCGAGTTCCAGGCACCCACGACCCTCTGTGTAAAAAAAACTTGGCCTCATACATCTCCTCTAAACTTTGCCCCTCGCACCTTAAACCTATGCCCCCGAGTAATTGACCCCTCTACCCTGGGAAAAAGTCTCTGACTATCTATTCTTATGCCCCTCATACTTTTGTAGACCTCTATCAGGTCGCCCCTCAACCTCCTTCGTTCCAGTGAGAACAAACCGAGTTTATTCAACTGCTCTTCATAGCTAATGCCCTCCATACCAGGCAACATCCTGGTAAATCTCTTCTGCACCCTCTCTAAAGCCTCCACATCCTTCTGGCAACCAGAATTGAACACTATACTCCAAGTGTGGGCCTAACTAAGGTTCTATACAGCTGCAACATGACTTGCCAATTGTTACACTCAATGCCCCGGCCAATGAAGGCAATCATGCTGTATACCTTCCTGACTACCTTCTCCACCTGTGTTGCCCCTTCCAGTGACCTGTGGATCTGTACACCTAGATCTCTCTGTCAATATTCTTGAGGGTTCTACCATTCACTGTGTATTTCCTACCTGTATTAGACCTATGTTTACATCATCATCCCAAGTTAAGTTGGACCCTCCAGGAGTGAAGATTAGGTCAGACTTCAGATAATATAGGGTCATGGGCGGGGAATTGATTGGGTCAATTCCACTTGTGGGGGAAACAAAACCAAAGTGTCATCAATGTAAGACAGTCAACCAATAAATCCGATAGGGAATTCAGGAGAAAGTCCTTTACCCAGAGAGTGGTGGTGATAAGGTGGAACTTGCTACCGCAAGTAGTGGTTGAATCGATTAGCATGGACGCATTTCAAGGAATTCAGGATAAACACATTCGGGAGGAAGGAATGTGACAGCATGATGATAGGATTTAAGAGGAAGTGGGTTGGGAGATGGCTCCTGTAAATGCTGCGATGCACCAATTGGGCTGAATGGCCAGTGCCTGTACTGTAAATGCTGTCGTTGCAAAGGGGTTGGAGAAAAAGAATAAAGAAGTCCTGCTGCAGTTGTACAGGGCTTTGGGAGTACCGTGCACAGTTTTGGTCGCCACATTTAAAAAAGAATATATTTACATCGGAGGGGGTACAGCGAAGGTTCGCTGAATTGATCCCTGGGATGATCCCGTAATGAGAGGTTGAATAAACTGGGTATGTACGTCTCTGGAGTTTAGAACAATGAGAGGAGATTTCATTAAGACCTACATAATTCTGAAGGGGTTTGATAGGGTGGACAGGGAGAGATTGTTTCCGCTGGCCGGGGAATCTAAAACACGGGGCAATTTCAGGATAAGGAGGCCGATCATTTATGATCGAGATCAGAAGAAATTCCTTCACTCAAAGGGCCGTGAATCTTTGAAATACTCTACCCCAGAGGGTTGTGGACCCTCCATCGTTGACCACACTATGGACTGGGATAGACAGATCTTTGGTCTCTCAGGGAATTAAGGGATTTGGGGAGTGGGCGGGAAAATGTACGTGAAGCCCAACATCACTCACGATTGCATTGAATGGCGGAACAGGCTCGATGGGCCGCGTGGTCAATTGCTGCTCCTATTATTTAATGTTCTTATCTCATAGAAGATGCTCACATACCCAAGGGGCAGACCAGTGAAGCCACATGTTCAAAGCCCTGCTTCAAGGATGTTTGCAAGTGCGACATGAAGGCCCAAAACATCAACTAGCACCATGGAGTCAACAGCTGGCGAACGAGAGAGAAATGGCGACGCCTCCTGTAGGCTGGCGTACACCAACACAATGGCTAGTTACTTGGTAACAGGCGCCAATGCCAAAAACAACAACAACCCACAACATCACTTGGCAGCTTCTTGTGCAGTGCCAGGGCCAAGAATTGGTCTTCCCGGCCAACAGCAAAGGAGCACCACACAAAGACCCCTCACCCAAAATGGATTATTTGTTGTGCGCTCATCTACTTTATCAAATACTTTGTAATCCAGTCACTGATACACCCGGCGGGTATTTACATAGTTCTATTGTCAATTTCCACACTCGTATCTGTAACAGAAACTGATGTAAACCCTCCATTCTGTCATTACACCCCACCACCACTGGAGACAGCAATGTTTCATTACAGCGTGGCAAGTTGGCAGAGTTGGTTTCAAATATAAAAGTGTGTCTGTCAGAATTTATAATGAAAAAGGCTCACAGAAAATACATGCAGATGCAAGATATTTCATATTTTATGGGGGCAGGCTTTTGTGCTTTCAACAGTCAAAGTAATCCAGTATAAACTATTTATGCTGGAGCTTTAGAAGTGTTATTATGGAAAATAGCTTGCCCTCATTAAGATAAAAGCAGCGCAGTGCAGGGAGAGTCCTTCTCTGCTTTTAGCACGTAATGTTAGCATTCCTCTGGAGGTATCACCCAGGATAGATGCAGAGAAATGCTCCCTTTAGTCTCCCCCACGTTGATGCACACTAAGTACTGTTCGTCTGTCACCCTGCGCTAACTTGCTGACCTTCACGGCTGCCCGCACATCAACACCCCAACTTTACAACCACCATCCCTGATGCGACACGGTGGCGCGGTGGTTAGCACTGCTGCCTACGGCGCTCAGGACCCGGGTTCGATCCTGGCTCCGCGCCACTGTCCCTGTGGAATTTGCACGTTCTCCCCGTGTCTGCGTGGGTCTCACCCCCCACAACCCAAAGATGTTGCAGGGCAGGTGGATTGGCCACGCTAAATTGCCCCTTAATTGGAAAAAATAATTGGGTACTCTAAATTTATTTTTTTTAAAGTTCATTACCCTAGAACCACTGAATCCCTATTGTGCAGGAGGAAGCCATTTGGCCCATCGGGTCTGCACCGACCCTCTGAGCGAGCACCCTATCGAGGCCCGCTCCCCCACCCTATCCCAGTAAACCAACCTAACCCGCACATCTTTGGACTGTAGGAGAAAACAGGAGCACCCGGAAGAAACCCACGCAGATACGGGGGCAACGTGCAGACTCCACACAGACAGTCACCCGAGGCCGGAATTGAACCCGGGTCCTTTGCGCTGTGAGGCAGAGTGCTAACCACTGTGCCACCACTTTGCTTTAAAGGTGCCATATGAATGTAACCTGTTGTTGTTGAGATAACCAGAGCTGCAATTTCACATGAAATGTTGTGAAGGAATTTCTTTTGCTTGGAATGCATGCACTTTTTTTTTAATAAATAATGCTCGCTCGGTGAGATTTCCTGTATTGGTTTCAAATGCCCGAGAGGATCAGAAGGAATTTGTCAGGTAATTTTCTGCCTTGTTGTTGGAATGGTGGCGCAGTGGTTAGCACTGCTGCCTCAGGGTGCCTAAGAACCAGGTTCGATCCTGGCCCTCGGCCCCCCCCACAAACTCAAAGATATGCAGGCTAGGTGGATAGGCCATAGTTTTTTATTAAAACAGGAGAAACCGGGTACCCTCCCCTCTGTACCAATGTACGGGGAGGGGGGGGGGGGGGGTACTCTGATTATTAAAACAGTTCTCAACATGTTTCTACAAAAAACAAATGGTACAAGCACTAAACCTTGCGCGGGAGAGACCAGATACCCTCGCCTCTGTACCGGCAGAAGGGAAAGGAAAGGGGGGGGGGGTGTGTTGGGGAGAGAGGGAGTCGGGGTGTTGAACTATCTACAGAGGCAGAAAAACAAAAGAACCTTCAATTATGATGTGCCAGATTCCAGGAGTCCCCAGTGGGGGTGAGGGGCGACACAGTATCAGGCACGAGTGAGACCCGCACCCCGCTACAGAGCGTCTCGCGCACCCTGTGCTCCCGTCACTGGGCGGCTGACAACCTCCGGGCCCGAATCCTCCACCACACTGAGTGCGGAGGGGAACACGGGCCCACCAACCAACCCAGGAGCTGCCTTGATCCCGCCACGCTAAATTGCCCCTTAATTGGAAAAAAAAGAATTGGATACTCTAAATTTTTTTTTAAATGATGTCGCCTGCTTGATGTTGTCAATTGCTTCCGTTTACAGGGAAGTGAATAATGTGGGCGTTGTGGTGAATCACATTCCTCGTAATTCACACTGTTGTTATATGGTATGTGTTGTGTCTATGTAAGCTCGGTATACGAGCAGTTGCGCGGTTCTGCTCATAGGGGGAGATGAGGAGTTTGTACTGGGCTCCACCCTTGGCTCCGCCCATGGTTCTGCCCATGGCTTCTCCCACTAACTGAAGATCTGCGGTTGTGAGCCTGCTGCCAGTTCATCTCGTCGCAGGCAGGCTCAGTTGTAAGGCTATTAAAACCACTGTTCACTTCCAACCACGTGTCTTGTGAATTGATGGTCACATCAGGCGTGGTGGCCGTACTGGTGATTTTCGTGGTTTAACAAGTTCATATCATGTTGGGCCGAATGTGAATGTGGGATTTGTGCACAGTCTTTATCCCAAATGTATTTGGGCCTTATATTGTTTGAAACTCTGCCTTATTGGCTCTGCTTCTCTTTCCTTTTTTTGTCACTCCCAGGGGGGAATCACGTTGCTATGAGAGGTGGGGATGGGGTTTGAGGGGTGGGGGAGGAAATGTTTAGTCAGAGGATTGCGCCATCGTGAGATCACAGAATCACGAGATCGGGGTAAAGGAGGCTGTTTGGCCCATCGTGCCTCTGTTGACTCTTTCTGGAGGGCATCATTCTCTCGCTCTAACGCCAGGGCTGTAAATTTGCTTCCCGTGTGAAATGATTAATCTCTGCTCCCACCGCCCTCCTAGGCAGCGATTACCATTCCTGTGTAAAAAAAAAGCTCTTCTTCACATATCCCCTGTTATCAGTTGGTTTGCAGATGGCTCGATGATTTTCTGACTGTTCACTTTGTATGTGTTAGACTGGAGGGACTCGGGAAGTGAATTTCGGAGTGCAGGGCTACATGTGCTTGTGTGTTTAAAAGACACGGACACTGCAATTTTGTTTTCAACGACCACAGCAGAGTGGCTCTGCTATCATTATTTGCGATGCAGAAAACACTTTTATCTCCGAGAGAAAGAAAACTCAAAAAGGTCAAATGATTGATAGACAAGCTGAGACGGAGGGCCACCGGCATTTTCAGAAACTACAGGTTTCGTCACCTGTTGTGGTGACAACGGAGGCCAGACGGGATCATCGATCGACCTCCCCACGGGTTTCGTGGGACAAGAGTTCCACTATCGAACGGGCGGAAGTGGTTCCTTTCACTGTTCAAACAAACAGGAGTAGGGCGGTTAGCACTGCTGCCTCATAGCGCCAGGTACCCAGGTTCAATTCCAGCCTCGGGTGACTGTCCGTGTGGAGTTTGCACTTTCTCCCCGTGTCTGCGTGGGTTTCCTCCGGGTGCTCCGGTTTCGTCCCACAGTCCAAAGATGTGCCGGTTAGGTGGATTAACCATGATCAATTGCCCCTTAGTGTCCAAAAGGGTAGGTGGGGTTACGGGGTTACGTTCGGGGCTTTGGCTTAAATAGGGTGCTCTTTCCATGGGTCAGTGCAGACTTGACGGGCCGAATAGCCTCCTTCTGCACTGTAAATTCTATGATTTTCTGAGTTTTGAATGAAGCCTGGCCCTGGCAAAGTTATTACGTCACCTTAAAATTTAACTCCCGAGTCTTAAAACTGGGAGAGAGGACCTAAATTCTTGAAGTTGTTTTAAATAAGTTACCTGTGGCGATGATGCTGTGCAAACATAAAGCAAGGATTGGGATTATGAACCATGCCTGCATTTTCCAATGACACGGGGGTCAATGGTGAACAGTTAGTTCTTTTTTAAAAATAAATTCAGAGAACCCAATTCATTTTTTCCAATGAAGGGGCAATTTAGCGTGGCCAATCCACCTACCCTGCACATCTTTTGGGTTGTGGGGGTGAAACCCACACAAACACGGGGAGAGTGTGCAAACTCCACACAGACAGTGACCCAGAGCCAGGACTGAACCTGGGTGCCGTGAGGCAGCAGTGCTAACCACTGCACCATTGTGCTGCCCTGTGAACAGTTAGTTCTGATGCTGTGGGCAGCCTGGTGGCACAGTGGTTAGCATTGCTGCCTACGGCGCTGAGGGCCTGGGTTTGAATCCCGGCCCTGGGTCGCTGTGCCTTGAGCATAAAAGATTAAGAGTGATATAATTTAGGTGTCTAAGAAAATTAAAGGATACAATAGGATCGATAGAGAACATCATAAATAAATGCAGTAGTCCATGAGGCTCTTTAAACCTACTCTGCCATTCAGCAAGGTCGAGGTGAATCTAAACCCTAGCTTAATTTATCCTCAATATCCCAATATCCCTTGATTCCCTTCCTCCTCCTTCAGGTGCCATGCCCAAAGAGGTCACTGGCAACCATGGACTTGCATTGGAAGCTCTCCTGCTCTTTACCAGCTGCCGTCAGGGGTATTGGGAGAATTTACAGGCTGATAATCAATCTGTTTGGTCATTTCAGGAACGCAGCTTCCGTCTGCATCAAGTCCTGAAGCCGGACTTGAACTCAGAGCTTCTGGGTAGGGACTCGACCCACTGCAGCACAAGACCTCGCATTGATTCCCTTAATGTCCAAGAATCTATTGACAATCTTGTATATACTTAATCACTATATTTTAAAAAAAAATTAGAGTCTCCAATTATTCTTTTTCCAATTAAGGGGCAATTTAGCGTGGCCAATCCACCTAATCTGCACATCTTTGGGTTGTGGGAATGAGACCCACGCAGACACGGGGAGAATGTGCACATTCCACACGGACAGCGACTCGTGGCCAGGATCGAACTCAGACCCTCAGTGCCATAGGCAGCAGTGCTAACCAACGCACCACCCTGCTGCCCATACTTTTTTAAAAATATATTTTTTATTCTGCTTTTTCACATTTTCTCCCAGATTTACACCCAACAATAAACACTAATCAGTAACTAATGTAATATCAATCCCCAGATCAATAACAATGATCCCATCCTCCCACCAAATCCCAGACATTAGCCCGCATATTAACATAAACAAATGACAAGAAGGAATCAGGAATCACCCACAGTCACCACTAACACGTGCAGTCCCCCTCCTCCCAACCATCCCAGCCCCCAACCCCCCTAATATTCGATGTGATCCAATTCTCGAAAGTGCATAATGAATAACGCCCATGAATTGTAGAACCCCTCCATCCTTCCTCTCATTTCAAATTTGACCTTTTCAAGCGGCAAGAATTCCTGCAGGTCCCCCCGCCACGCCAGGGCACAGGGTGGCGAGGTTGATCTCCACCCTAACAGGATCCGCCTTTGGGCGATCAACGAGGCAAAGGCGACAGCATCTGCCTCCGCGCCCGTTTCCAACCCCAGCTGGTCCGACACCCCAAATATGGCCTCCCGAGGGCCCGGGTCCAGTTTCTCGTGCATCACTTTAGAGATTACCCTAAAAACCTCCTTCCAGTAATCCTTCAGCTTTGGACAGGACCAAACCATATGAACGTGGTTTGTGGGGCCCCCCCACCCCCCGCAACGCAACATCTTTACCCCCTCAAAGAGCCGGCTCATCCTCGCCCACGTGAGGTGTACGCTCTATACACTACCTTCAGCTGTAAAAGCCCCAACCTCACACACGAGGTGGAGGTGTTCACCCTCCGGAGCACCTCACACCAGAACCCCTCCTCCATACCCTCTCCCAACTCTTCCTCGATCCCTCCTAGTGGCGCCTTCTCCTCCTCCAAAATAGCCCCGTAAACTGCCGATACTACCCCCTTCTCCAGTCCCCCTGTTGCAGCACCTCCTCCAGCAATGTGGAATCCGGCTCTACCGGGAATCTCCATTCTGGCAAAGTCTCGAACCTGCATGTATCTAAATATTTCCCCCTGCTCCAGCCCATACTTGGCTCCCAGCTCCTTCAATCCCGCAAAACGACCCCCAAGAAACAAATCTTTTAGTGTCCTAATTCCTTTCTCCTCCCGTCTCCGAAAATTTCCATCCCACTTCCCTGGCTCAAATCTATGGTTCCCCCGAATCGGCATTTCCCTTGACCCTGCCGCCAATGTGCTGCCCTCTGGTGAAGGCAAGCCCGAAACAAAAGGGTGAAACAGTAAAAGTGGAGCTAGGCCGATAAGGAGTGATGTCAGGAAGCACTGTCGCGCACAAAGTGATGGTGGAATTCTGGAAATCTTTTCTTCAAAAGGCCGTGGATACTTGAAGCAAACAGAATTTTCAAGGCCGAGAGTGAAGCATTTCCAATAATAAGAGTATCAAGAGATATCGAGCCAAGGTGGGTAAATGGAGTTGAGGTGGATCAGCCATGAGGTAATTGAAGCGGCAGAACCAGCTTTTTTAATTTGTTCACGGGATGGGAATGTCGCTGGCCGTTACTGCCCACCCCTATGTACCCTCGAGAAGGGGTGCTGAGCACCCTTCTTGAACCGCTGAAGCCCATGTGGTGCAGGTGCACCCACAGTGCTGTTAGGGTGGGAGTTCCAGGATTTTGACCCAGTGACAGTGAAGGAACACCGATATATTTCCACGTCAGGATGGTGAGTGGCTCGGAGGAACTTGCAGCTGATGGTGTTCCCATGTGTCTGCCGCTATTGTCCTTGTTGGGTGGTAGACGTCAAGGATTTGGAAGAGGCTGGGAAAGGATACTTAGTGCGTTGCAGATGTGTGGCCCTGCTGCCACTGTGCGTCGGATTGAATGCTTTAGGTCGTGCCAATCAAGCGGGCTGCTTCATCCTGGGTGGTGCCGAGTTTCCGGAGTGTTGTTGAAGCCGTGCTTATCCAGGCAAGTAAAGAATATTTCATCGCACTCCCGACGTGTGGAGTAGTCAAAATAATTGTAGGTGCCAGCAATTTAATTAAAGGTTAAGTGAACTGTCCACGCCTGGATGCATGAAACCTGAAGCTGATCGCTATCGAAACCATAATCCGATTGATCCGGGTCACGCTGCAATGCATTAGCCCAAGTGCAGTGAATCAGGTTCGAGCAGTTCATCACAATCCAGACCATCGGCGTCAACAACAGCAGATAAAAAAACTCCAGGACTATCTTTTTGACAACACAGCTGTTCGGAAATGGTCAAACTTGCTCAGCTCAGGTTGACACAGAGTTTTTAAAAATAAATTTAGAGTATCCAATTTTTTTTTCCCAATTAAGGGGAAATTTAGCGTGGCCAATCCACCTACCCTGCACATTTTGGGCCTTGGGGGTGAAACGCACGCAGACACGGGGAGAATTTGCAAACTCCACACGGACAGTAACCCGGAGCCGGGATTCGAACCTGGGACCTCAGCGCCGCAGTCCCAGTGCTAGCCACTGCGCCACATGCCACCCCCGACAGAGAAAGAGTTGACCGAATGGTCTTGGTTACCCTGCAGGCTGTGTGCGCACTAGAGCACAATAATTCAACACACCCAACAGCTCGTGTTTACTGGATCAGAGAGAATTGGGTCAGTAGTTTCCCGGGACGGGCCGAATGGGCTGGAGTGGTTCTACGATTAGTCTATGAACGTGTCAGAACTTCAGCGAGGGAGATTCACGCGGGAGGGATTCCTGCCGCTTCGATGCTGAAACATCCCAAATGCCCACAATCGCTCATGTCCATTCACCGGCCCGGCTCCACAATGCCCACGCCCCCTTGCCAGGCCCACACGCAAACGGTCAGCACTGGTACAGGGTTTCCTGTACCTCGGTGCTAACCGTGGATCGTGACGCAGGCAAATCATCGGCCACATTTTCGACTTGAACAGTCCCAGTGTTTAGAGATAATTAATTGTTTGTGAGGCTCTTTGAGATGTTTCCAAAGATGTGATCAGCTACTGTTGAAATACACATCTTTCTTCCAAAGCAGGAGAACCTGGGGAATGCCTGACCTTAAGACATTGAAAGTATTCCATAATTGAAGGTATCAATTACAGTCAATTGTGCATAATTGGCAAACATTAGTAATATATATATATATAATATGAAACTGCGTGCTCTATTAAACAACAGCCTGACAAATAGCAGCTACTCAAGGCCTCAACAGTCCTGAATCCTGTTATTCTAAAGGCAACAGATAAGAGATCTGAGCAATGGTTTCTTTCAGAAAGCTCCTGAACTACCATAGGTTCATGTGTAAGATCAATAATGAATCTCTAGGCATAAAAACAGGAGCTAAATAAATACATTCGAATCAACTGCGACTCAATCAGCCAATATTTGCTTGGTTTATGTGTCCTTGACATTCAATCAACCAAGAATTTAAATTGCTTCTCATTGTGCCCCTCCCTCTGTCACCCTCCTCACTCACTCTGCCCCCTCTCTCTCTCTCACACTCTTCCCCCCTTCTCTCTCACACTCTTCCCCCCTCTCTCACACTCTTTCCCCCCCCCTCTCACACACACTTTCCCCCCTCTCTCACACTCTTCCCCCCCTCTCTCACACTCTTCCGCCCCCCCTCACACTCACTCGCCCACTCGCTCTCTCTTTCTTGCTCTCACTCTGAAAAACATTTTGATTGCGACCATTATTTTCTAGACTAAAATGCTTTCCATGACCTGGAATGTGCTACCTGCAAGGATGGCGGAAGCAGATTCAATCGCAACTTTCACAACAAAGGAATTGGATAAATACTTGAAAAGGAAACATTTCTGGTCTCCAGGGAATAGTCCGATAGCGCTTTCAAAAAGAGGTCACTCAGGGTGCGTGCCGGGGAGGGGGAGGGTGGGGGGTGGTGGGATAGTGGGGGGGGGGGTTAGGGGGGGGGTGCGTGCCGGGGAGGGGTGGGGGAGGGTTAGGAGGGTGGGGGGGTTGGGGAGGGTGGGGGAGGGTGCCGGGGAGGGGTGGGGGAGGGTGCCGGGGAGGGGTGGGGGAGGGTGGGTGGTGGGTTGGGAGGGTTGGGATGGTGTGGGGGGTTTGGGGGGGGTGCGTGCCAGGGAGGGGTTGGTGGAGGGTTAGGGGAGGGTGGGGGGGTGGGGGGGGAAGGGTTGGGAAGGGTGTGGGAGGGGTTGTGCCGGGGAGGCGGGTTGGGGAGGGTGCCGGGGATGGGTGGGGGAGGGTGCACGGGGAGGAGGAGGAGGGGGGTGGCCGGGGGGGTAGTTGGGAGGGGGAGGTTAGCCGGGGGGGAGGGGGGTCGGGTGTGCTGGGGAGGGAGGGGGGGAGGGGGGAGGGGTGCCCCGGGGGGAGGGGTGGGGGAGGTGCGGGGGACTGAGAGGGGGAGGGTGCGGTGAGTAGGGGGGAGGGTTGCCTGGGGAGGTGGGGGGGGGGGAGAGGAGAGGGTGCGTGCCAGGGAGGGGGAGGTTGGGGGGTGGGTTGGGAGGGTGGGGGGTGGGTTGGGATGTTGGGGGGGGCGCGTGCCGGTGGAGGGTTAGGAGGGTGGGAGGGGTTGGGGAGGGTGGAGGGGGTTGGGGAGGGTGTAAAAAAAAGAAAAAAAAAGGTGACACAGACACGATGGACTGGATGGCCTCCGTTATTCCAGAGGTCCGATGATAAGCAATTAAACAACATTTTAATATGTACTGCTTTCATCCCGATTTACCTATTGATGCATTGCTGCTCCATAATTAATATCAAGTCCTCTTTTGATTTGGATTATTCCCATTCACTGGCTACTTCGTATCATAGAAATCTACAGTGCGAAGGAGGCCATTCGGCCCTACGAGTCTGCACTGGCCCTTGGAAAGAGCACCCCACCTAAACCCACACCTCCACCACATCCCTTTAACCCAGAAACCCACCCAACCTTTTTGGACACTAAGGGCAATTTAA